>NC_083425.1:57463664-57800248 GCF_020745735.1 Hemiscyllium ocellatum
TACAGCTCAACAGGTCCTGGTGACTTATGCACCATTATGCCCAGCTAATCCTCCTTATTAGTCTTAACATAGAACATAGAACATAGAAGGATACAGCGCAGTACAGGCCCTTCGGCCCTCGATGTTGCGCCGACCGAGTCCTACCTAACCTATACTAGCCCAATAACTTCCAAATGCCTATCCAATGCCCACTTAAATGACCATAAAGAAGGAGAGTTCACCACTGATACGGGCAGGGCATTCCATGAACTCACAACCCGCTGTGTGAAGAATCTACCCCTAACATCTGTCCTATACCTACCACCCCTTAATTTAAAGCTATGTCCCCTAGTAACACCTGACTCCATTAGCGGTAAAAGGTTCTTAGTATCTACCCTATCTAAACCCCTAATCATCTTATACACTTCTATCAGATCTCCCCTAAACCTTCTCTTCTCCAATGAGAACAGCCCCAAGTGCCTCAGCCTTTCCTCATAAGATTTTCCTACCATTCCAGGCAACATCCTGGTAAACTTCCTCTGCACTCGTTCTAAAGCTTCCACATCCTTCCTATAGTATGGCGACCAAAACTGCACACAATACTCCAGATGAGGCCTCACCAGAGTCTTATACAACTGCAACATGAAAACATGTTCTAGAACTTCACCATCCCAAATGAAATCCCAGCTACAATGATTTTCTGCTCTATGAATACAGATAAGAAATCTTTATTTAACATCTCATACATGTTGACTGGCTCCATGCCCTAATAGAGCCCATTCTTTCCCTGGTAATCCTCAGTATTAATAAAATTATGAAAAAACTTTGGGGTTTTTCTAATCCTATGTTCTAAAGATGTTTCGGGGCCTCTCTTCAGCCTCTTAATTTCTTTTTTTAAGCACTCTCTTCACTCTCTGTACTGCTGAATAGCCTCCTCTGTTTTAATGCACTGAACCTGAAATATGCTTCCTTCTTATTATTTATAAAACTCTCATATTCCTGGACATCCAGGGTTCCCTGGATTTCTACCCTTGTCCTTCACTCTTAGAGGAACATGGTGGCCCTGAACTCTCAATATACTATCGTTTTAAACGACTCCCATTTTCTAAATGTTGACTGACTATTAAGTAGTTGCTCCCAATCTATGTTTGCGTAATCTGTCTAGTTATATTGAAATTGGTCTTCCCCAATTTAGACATGTAACTTCTGCATTATTCGTTTCACTTTCCAGATTGACTTGGAATCTTAGACTTGCGGTCACTATTCCTAAAATGCCCACCCACTGAAATGTCAATCACTTGACCATCTTTCATTCCCTGGGGTGAGGTCTAGCACTGCACCATCTACATACTAGCACAAAAAACTCTCTAGGATGCACTTTAAGAATCCTTTCACACTAAGGCAGTTCCAGTTAATGCTAACAAACTTTATATCCCCAACAACTATAACCCTTATTCTCTCACACCTTTCTGTGATTTGTTTACATATCTGTTCCTATTTCCTTCTGACTGTTGGAATCCCAGCAAAGTAATCACCCTTTTCTTTTTCTGAGCTCGATGCAGCTGGCTTCATTTGAAGACCCAGTTTAGACATCCTCCCTCATGATGCAGTTATGATTTCCTGGATCAATAATTTAATGCTCCCACTTCTCTTACCTCCTCCTGTATGTAACGTCATCAGTGAGCCTTCAGTGAAGCACTGGTATTATGTCCCGCTTTCTTTCTTTTTTGGGTTGGTGATGTCATTTCCAATTATTTTTCTCAGACGATAGTAGATTGGGTATAAGTCAATGTGTTTATTGATAGATTTCCAGTTGGAATGTCATGCTTCTAGGAATTCTCATGATTGTCTCTGTTTGGCTTGTCCTAGGATGGATGTGTTGTCCCAGTCAATATGGTGCCCTTCCTCATCTGTATGTAAGGATACCAGTGGTAGTGGGTCATGTCTTTTTGTGGCTAGTTTATTAAAGTGCTTGCAAGGTATTTTTTTAAAATGACGTTCATTTTGCTTGTCGTCTGTATAGGATCTTTTAAGTTCATTAGCTGTTGTTTTAGTGTATTGGCTGGTTTGTGGGATACTATGATGCCAAGAGGTCTAAGTAGTCTGACAATCATTTCAAAGATGTCTTTGATGTAGGGTAAAGTGGCTAGGGCTTCTGGGTGTGTTTTGTCTGCTTGTTTGGATTTGTTGCTGAGAAATTGGCAGATTGTGTTAATTGGGTACTGGTTCTTCCTGAATACACTGTATAGGTGATTTTCTTCTGCTCTTCATAGTTCCTCTGTGCTGCAGTGTGTGGTGGCCCATTGATATAACGTTCTAATGCAGATTCATTTGTGGGTGTTGGGATGATTGCTTCTGGGTAGTTAAGTATTTAGTCCATATGTGTTGTTTTCCTGTTGACTCAAGTTTGAAGTTCCCTAATGGGCCTATGCCTTACCATCTACTTCACCGTCAACAACAAAACCTACAGGCAAACCAACGGAACACCCATGGGATCTCTGATATCAAGAGTTTTTAGCAGAGGCAGTAATGCAGAGACTCGAACAAACAACTCTGTCAACCAACCAACCCAAACCCAACCCATCCAATCTGCTACATGAATGACACCTTTGTCATCACTAAACAAAACAAATTAAAGGAAACCTTCAAGACCATCAATAATACCCTTATTCACAAACAAGGAGGAAAACAACAACAAGCTATCATTCTGAGATGTCACAGTAGAGCGAACAGTCAATGGGGAATACAGCATGGAGACAGACCCTTTGCTCCAACCAGCACATGATGAACATAATCTTAAACTAAACTTATCCCACCTGCCTGCTCTTGGCCCAAATCCCTCCAAACAGTTCCTATTCATATACTTAACTAAGTGCCTTTTCAATGTTATAACCGTGCCCACATCCACTGCTTCCTCAGGACGTTCATTGCACATGTGTAAGTAATCTAATCTAATCTAATCCTCTGTGTAAAAGGTTTGACTCTCATGTCTGTTTTAAATCTCTTTCCTCTCACTTTAAAAAATATGCCCCCTCAACCTGAAATCCCCATCCTATGGAAAAGACATCTACCAGTAACCCTATCTATAGTGGTTCTGTTCGCCGAGCTGGAAGTTTTTGTTGCAAACGTTTCGTCCCCTGGCTAGGAGACATCATCCTAGCCAGGGGACGAAACGTTTGCAACAAAAACTTCCAGCTCGGCGAACAGAACCACTACAACAAGCACCCGAGCTACAAATCTTCACACAAACTTTGAACCCTATCTATACATGATGTTTATAAACCTCAGTAAAGTTACCTCACCATCCCCTACAGTCCAATGAAAATAGGCCCAGTTTATCCAACCTTTCTTTATAACTCAGACTTTCCGTACCTGTCTGAACAACTTGATTGAATGTTTCAAAGTGTGCCCGGGTGTATAGATGAGGACAATGCTTTTGATATAGTCCATTTGGATTTCAACAAAGACTTTTGATAATGTACCACATGGGAAACTGGTACCAAAAATAAGAATCTATAGGATCCAAGGAAATTTGGCAAATTTCATCCAGGAAGTGACAGAAACAGTGTTTGAGGGGTGTTTTTCTGACTGGAGGTCTATGTCCAGTGGGGTCAGTTTTGGGTCCCTTCCTCTTTTGTGGTATATAGAAAAATTTAGACGTGAGTGTAGGAGGATTGATCAGTATGTTCACGAATTATATGAAAACTTAAAGGGTGGTAAATAGTGATAAGGAGAGCTTTAGATTGCAGGAGGATATAGATAGGCTGGTCAGATGGACTTTCTTGCTCCTCAGATGCTGCCTGACCTGCTGTGCTTTTCAAGCACCACTCTGATTTAAACTCTGGTTTCCAGCATCTGCAGTCCTCACTTTTGCCTATTCAGATGGAGTGAACAGTCGCCAATGGAATTCAAACTAGGCAAGAGGTGATGCACTTGGATAACCAAACAAAGCAAGGGAATCCATGATGAATAGTGGTATCCTGAGAAACACACAATTGCCATGAAAAAAATTGTGAAGGGCATAGACAGGTAGACAAGAAGCAATCCTTCTGTTTGATGAAGGGATCAATAATGGTAGACTGGTTAGCAAGGTTAGATCACATGGAATACAAGGACAACTTGCCATTTGGATTCAGAACTGGCTCAAAGTTAGAAGATAGAGGGTGGTGGTGGAGGGTTGCCTTTCAGACTGGAGGCCTGTGACCAGTGGTGAGCCACAAGGATCGGTGTTGGGTCCTCTGCCTTTCGTCATTTATACAAATAATTTAGATGTGAACATAGAAGGTATAGTTAGTAACTTTGCAGATTACACCAAAATTGGAGGTGCATTGGACCATGAAGGAGGTTACCTCAGAGTACAACAGGATCTTGATCAGATGGGTCAATGGGCTGAGGAGTGGCAGATGGAGTTTAATGTGAGGTACTGAATTTTGGAAAGGCAAATCACAGCAGGACCTGCACACTAAATGAGAAGGTCCTGGGAGTGTTGCTGAACAAAGAGACCTTACAGTGCAGGGTCATAGTTCCTTGAAAGTGGAGTCACAGGTAAATACGATAGTGAAGAAGACATTCGATATACTTTCCTTTATAGGTCACAGCATTGAGTACAGGAGTGGGGAGGTTATGTTACGGCTGTACAAGACATTATTAGGCTACTTTTGGAATATTGCATGCAATTCTGGTCTCCTTCCTATCGGAAAGATGTTGTGAAATTTGGAAGGGTTCAGAAAAGGTCCACAAGGATGTTGCAAGGGTTGGAGGGTTTGAACTATAAGGAGAGGCTGAATTGCTGGAGCTGTTTTCCCTGGAGCATCAGAGGCTGATGGGTGACCTTATAGAGGTTTATAAAATCATGAGGGGCTTGGATAAAATAAATAGACAAGGTCTTTTCCCTGGGGTAGAGGAGTCCAGAACTAGAGGGCATATGTTTAGGGTGAGCGGGGAGTAATTTAAAAGTGACTTAAGGAGCAACTTAAGGGTGTGTGTATGGAATAAGCTACCAGAGGAAGTGGTATAGGCTGGTACAATTACAACATTTAAAAGGCATTTGGATTGGTATATGAATAGGAAGGATTTAGAGGGATAAGGGCCAAGTGCTAGCAAATAGGACTAGATTAGGTTAGGATATCTAGTCAGCATGGATGAGTTGGACCGAAGGGTCTGTTTCATACTGTGTATCTCTATGACTCTAAGCGAGGGTCATAGATTAAAGGTATGGAACAGGTGGTTTAGAGGAGGAAAAATGTCGAGGACTTTTTTTTTAACCCAGAGGAAGATTGGAATCTAGAAACATTTGCCTGCAGTGTGACAGAAGCAAGAAACACTCATAACATTTAAAAAGTATTCAGTTGTCCATTGGCAATGCCAAAGCATTTGAGGCATTGGGTCAAGTGCTGAACAATGGGATTTGAATAGTCAGGCAGCGGTTTTTGACTCAGTGGGCTGAAAGGTCTACTTCTTGCTATACACCTCTATAACTCTGTGACATGACCCTCCTGGGTTTTGCTGTTTCCATAGAATAGAATCCCTATTCTTAGAATGTGGAAACAGGTCCAACAGGTCCCCACCAACCCTCTGAACAGTATCCCACCCAGACCCATTCCCTTAGTGAATATTTCCCTGACTAATGCTCCTAGCCCACACATCTGTGAATACCATAGGCAATTTAGCATGTCCAATTCACCTAACCTGCACATGTTTGGACTGTGGGAGGAAACCGGAGCACCCAGAGGAAACCCATGCAGAGACAGGGAGAATGTGCCAAGCCCCAGACAGTTGCCCAAGGCTGGAATTGAACCAGCGTTCCTAGTGCTGTAAGGCAGCAGTGCTAGGTACTGTGCCACCCCTCTTACCCCAAACCTTTCCCTCAAGTTTACTTTCCTTCCACCTTTCCATGAATTCCTGTACTTCATTGATCATTTTAACAGTTTGCATGCCCTCCTATCCGGGGCTGGGGAGTGATTTTAGGGACCTTTCATCATTTAGATTTATTCTGCAGTGCTAAGAAACAGCTCTTTACACCAAAGTTGAAATATATTGCTCCTCATTCAAAGTGGAATTTTCTTGTTTTTCACCTCTTTGGCCCTTCAAGCTCCATTTTACAGTTTGGACTCTTTGGCTTGTTAATTGTACTTGTCCATTTAGTTTCATTGATTTATTGCTTTTTCAAGGCCAGAGTGAAACTCCTCAACACTCTCTCCTCTTTAGCCACGGTCAAAATCTGACATTGCTGATTATATGACAAAAATGTTTGAAGCCATGGTTACTGACTGTAACTAAAGAACCAAATCATTCTTATAATTCTCTCCTAGAAGTAAAGAGAGTGTCTTTTTTTATTAACCTAGGAATTTAAAAAGATGTTTGTGTGTTTTGAAAGTAAGGAATTTTATGCCTTATGTGAATCCTGTTTAAGACCATAAGAAACAGGATCAGAGTAGGCCCCCTCTCCCCACCCCCGAACCTGTTCCACCAAGGGGTTCCAAAGAGACTCGAACTTCAGAGAAAAAAATTCTTCACATCAGTCTTAAATTGGCACACCTTTTTTCTGAGACTTTGTCCTCTGGTCCTAAATTCTTCCATGAGGGGAAATGTCCTCTCAGCATTTTCTCTGTCTTTTTCTCTTATAAATCCTATATGCTTGTGTTCAGTTCAGCTGAAGAGTAGTGATACTGAACTCAAAATATTAACTCGGTTTCTCTCTCCAGATGCTGACAGGCTTGCTGAGTGTTTCTAGGATATTCTATGTTTCCAACATTCACTGTAGTTTGCTTTAATTGGATAAGTCAAGGACCTTTCATAACTGAACCAGCCACTCCGGGCCTTTTGCAAAGTAGTGGAAGCAAAAAAAAGGAAGGTCAAGGAGAAATCAGCAAGAAATAATCCAACACATCCTGTGAACAAAAACTAAGGAACTGTTTTTCCAGATTTCCCTTCTCCCATGTGTTTTTCTCCCCCCCCCCCAGTTTGTCTGTATGTGTGGAAGGGCAGGTTTAGAAGAGGTTTCGATTTTAGTTTGTTGTGTTTACCTTATTTTGTTGAATTATTTACCTGCAGCTAGAATCTTATTAAGCACATGAATCTGGTCCATCAATTTGGGGCGAAATATCAGGTTGGTTTGAAAATTTGCAAATTTATTTTAAAAGCTTTAACTTTTAAGGGATTGATATCCATTGTGCTACTCCAGTGAGGGGTAACACAGAGGCTTCCTTATGTGTCCCACAGTATTCCAGCGAAAGTCACAGACAACTAATTAGCTCCCTGTTTTACCTTCACCATGGCTTCGTACGAACCTCCTTACCCCTTTGGCCCATTGAGTCTGTACCACCAAAAACACACGACTACCTGCACTAGTCCCACTTGCCTGAACTAGGCTCATAACCATGAATGTAATGACACTTCAAGTCCTCATCCAAGTACTTTTAAGAAATTGTGAAGTTAACCGCCTCCACATATCCTGCCATGCAGTTCATTCCAGACCCCTACATCCTCTCCATAGAATACTGTTCCTCAAATCATCTTTAAACTCTCTGACATTCTCTTTAAAATCATGTCCCTTTTGAGTGATCCTTCAACTAAGGGGACTAGCTACTTATGACTCACCCTGTCCATACCACTCAAAATTGGCATGAACACCTCAACCAGGAGCACCACCACCAAAAACGTTCTCTGCTCCAAAGAAAACAACCCAAGCTTATCCAGTCTCTTTCCATAGCTGAAATACTACATCCAAGGCAACATCCTGGAGAACTTCATTCTGTGATCTGTGGACAAACATCCCAAAAACCCTCTGTTCCTCTGGGCTTCCTGATGTCTTGTGATTCATTGAGTACTCCTTTGTCTTGTTCCTGCTTGGTGGCATAGTGCTTCACGGTGCCAGGGACATGGATTTGATTCCACCCTTGGCCGACTGTCTCTGTGGAGTTTGCATGTTCTCCTTGTGACTGCATTAGTTTCCTCCATGCGTTCATGATTCCTCCCACAAAGATGTGCAGTTAGATGGATTGGCCGTGCGAAATTGCCCTATAGTGTATAAGCTGGGTGTGTTTACTATGGTAAATGTGGAATATGGCAGGATGCACTTCAGAGGATCTGTGTAGACTCAATGGACTGAACGACTCGATGTGCACTGTAGGGTTTCTATGATTCTATGCTTCCAAAGTGTATCACCTTTCATTTATCATAAATGATCAATTTATGAATCTGTCATTCATCTGCCCATCTGACAAATCCCTCTATATCCTCCTGTAATGTAATACCTTCTTCCTCAATGTCAATGATCTGGCCAATCCTTGTTACCCACAAACTTACTCTTAATCCCTCCTAAATTCTCATCTATACCATTTATGAATATCACAAATAACAACAAACCCAGTACAAATCCCTCTGGTCTGGCAATGCCACACAAGAGGATGGTGTGTTGCCTCCGTGGTGCCAGGGTCAGGGATGTTACTGAATGGCTGGAGGGAATCCTGAAGGGGAAGGTGATGTGTTAGAGGTCTTGGTACAAGTTGATACCAACGATATGAATAAAATGAGGAATGAAGTCTTGTATCAAGAATTCAGGGAGAAGGACAAAGAACAATACAGCACAGAGCCAACAGATTTTGCCTTTCCATACTAAAATTGTATTTAACTACAGGATCATCGCTCTATTCTCTTCCTGTTCATGCACTCGTCCAGGTGGGTTTTTGAATGCTGTATTGTGTGTGCTTCCACTATCTCTTCTGACAATGCATTTGTGTGAATAACTTGCCTCACAAGTGTCTTTTAAATATCTCCCCCACCCCCGCCACAGACCTTGCTCCTGTGTTCCCTAGTACTTGGCCCCTCCATCCTGGGAAAAAGCAATCATAGAACATAGAACATAGAACATAGAAGGATACAGCGCAGTACAGGCCCTTCGGCCCTCGATGTTGCGCCGACCGAGTCCTACCTAACCTATACTAGCCCAATAACTTCCAAATGCCTATCCAATGCCTGCTTAAATGAACATAAAGAAGGAGAGTTCACCACTGATACGGGCAGGGCATTCCATGAACTCACAACCCGCTGTGTGAAGAATCTACCCCTAACATCTGTCCTATACCTACCACCCCTTAATTTAAAGCTATGTCCCCTAGTAACACCTGACTCCATTAGCGGTAAAAGGTTCTTAGTATCTACCCTATCTAAACCCCTAATCATCTTATACACTTCTATCAGATCTCCCCTAAACCTTCTCTTCTCCAATGAGAACAGCCCCAAGTGCCTCAGCCTTTCCTCATACGATCTTCCTACCATTCCAGGCAACATCCTGGTAAACCTCCTCTGCACTCGTTCTAAAGCTTCCACATCCTTCCTATAGTATGGCGACCAAAACTGCACACAATACTCCAGATGAGGCCTCACCAGAGTCTTATACAACTGCAACATGACCTCAGGACTCCGGAACTCAATTCCTCTGCCAATAAAGCCCAGTACACCATATGCCTTCCTCACAGCACTATTTACCTGGGTGGCAACTTTCAGAGATCTGTGTACATAGACACCAAGATCCCTCTGCTCATCTACACTACCAAGTAGCCTACCATTAGCCCAGTAATCCATCATCTTGTTATTCCTACCAAAGTGAACGACTTCGCACTTAGCTACATTGAATTCCATTTGCCACATTTCCGCCCAGCTCTGCAACTTATCTATATCCCGCTGTAACCTACCACTTCCTTCCTCACTATCCACAACTCCACCGACTTTCGTGTCATCCGCAAACTTGCTTACCCAGCTTTCAAGTCCTTCCTCTAGATCATTTATAAAGATAACAAAAAGCAATGGTCCCAAAACAGATCCTTGTGGTACACCGCTAGTAACTGCGCTCCAAGATGAACATAATCCATCAACTACTACCCTCTGTCTCCTTCCAGCCAGCCAATTCCTAATCCAAACCTCTAATGTATCCTCAATGCCATACCTCTGAAGTTTTAGCATTAGCCTACCATGGGGAACCTTATCGAACGCCTTACTAAAATCCATATACACAACATCTTCTGCTTTACCCTCATCCACTTCCTTAGTCACCTTCTCAAAGAACTCAATAAGGTTTGTGAGGCACGACCTGCCCTTCACAAAACCATGCTGGCTATCCCTGATCACGTTATTCCTACCCAGATGTTCATAAATCTTATCCCTTACCATTCTCTCTAAGACTTTGCCCACCACTGAAGTCAGACTCACTGGCCTATAGTTACTAGGGCTATCCCTACTCCCTTTCTTGAACAATGGGACCACATTCGCTATCCTCCAGTCCTCTGGTACTATTCCCGTTGACAATGACGACATAAAAATCCAGGCCAATGGCTCTGCTATCTCCTCCCTAGCTTCCCATAGGATCCTGGGGTAAATGCCATCAGGCCCAGGAGACTTATCTATATTCATCCTTTCCAATATTCCCAAAACCTCTTCCCTGCATATTTCCAGGGCATCCATTCTAATTATTTGTGATTCCATATTCACATCAGCAACAGTGTCCTGTTCCTGAGTGAATACTGATGAAAAGTACTGATTTAATGTCTCTCCAATCTCCTCCGCCTCCACACACAACTTCCCACTACTATCCTTGACTGGACCGATACCTACCCTAGTCATCCTTTTATTCTTGACATACCTATAGAAAGCCTTTGGGTTTTCCCTAATCCTACCAGCTAAAGACTTTTCATGTCCCCTTCTCGCTTTTCTTAGCTCCCTCTTTAGCTCCTTCCTGGCTACCTTATAACTCTCAATCGCCCCTACTGAACCTTCACGCCTCATCTTTACATATGCCGCCTTCTTCCCTTTCACAAGGGACTCCAATTCCTTACTAAACCACGGCTGCCTCACAAGGCCCTTTACACCATGCCTGACTGGTACATACCTATCGAGGACACGCAGTAGCTGCTCCTTGAACAATCCCCACATCTCATTAGTGTTCTTCTCTTGAAGCCTATCAGGTTACCCCTCAACCTCCTGCGTCGAAATGAAAACAAACCCAGTAAATCCATCCTCTTTCATAGCTAAAATCTCCCATACCAGCCAACATCTTGGGAAACCTTTTCTGTACCCTCTCCAAAGCATCCACATCCTCTGGTGGTGTGGTGACCAGAACTGTACACAATATTCCAAGTGTGGCTGATCTATAAAGCTGCAGCGTAATTTATCTAACCTTATACTCAATGCTCTTACCAATCAAGGTTAGAAATCACATGGCACCAGGTTATAGTCCAACAGGTTTATTTGGAACCACAAGCTTTCGGAGCGCTGCTCCTTCATCAGGTGAAGTGAAGCACACAGGCAGAGAGATCAAAAGATCACAAAAATGGTCTGAGTGGAGTATCTACAGGCTGAATAATAAGGCTCTGCAGGTGATCAAGTGTCAGACAGTGAGTAAAGTGTCAACAGCTGAATAGCTATAAACTGTCTGACTAAAAGATAGAGAAATGGAGCAGAAATGCAGATTAGGTTCGATCCAGAGAACCAGATTCATTGGTGCTTTGTTTTTCCTCAATTTGCAATTTCACTGAAAGGGTTAAACTCCGCTATTCGGCTAAATTGTTTTCACATCTGGTGAAATGACTACAAGCTGGCGATATGTTTCTGTTTATGCAGGATCACCTTTGCCAGGAGATTCCGAACATACCGCCAGCTCTGTCAGCGTCAGCTCTTGAGGGTGCTGGCAAAGTTGCACATTGACTTTTCCCACCTCCAAACCGCAGATGCACAGTAGCTTTGCCAGATGAGTAAACGCAGTGAGACAGAGCAGGCTCTACAAGAATGGCTCCGGCCTGTCTTTGGGGGCTGTACACCAGCTGGTTACTCTCCACTTCTTTCAGTTCACATGACATCAGCGCAGCCCCGACGGAATCGCCTCCCTGTCTCATTCAGAGTGAACTGCGCAAGTTCTCGGAAGCTCCTAAACGGCTTCCTCCGTCTAACGAGTGCATGTTAAACTGTACGGTGCTGACCTACATGAAAATCCTTCGGCAGCGGAAGAGAATGACCGTCCGTCTACACAATTCAGTGTCAGGTAAACAAGGGGAGGGCACATCTATCACACACAGACTCACACTCGGCTAATAGACACAGACACAACAGATACAAACAGAGGCTCATACCCTTACAGACTGACACCCACATGGATACTCCCACAGACACACACAGGCACATCACACACAAACTGACACCTCCACAATCACAGACTTATACCCTTACAGATATGCACACAGACTAACACTCCCACACACCGGCACCCAGACATACAAAGCCACAATGCATGCACAGTTAGGTTACACATACTATCTCACAGGGTTACAACAATCACTGCGCCCACAAGTGCACACACACACACAGCAGACGCACGCAGGCTCACAAAACATGTGCACAGCCACAACACGCACACAAAAGTACGCAATATAACCCTTCTAATTGCGGAGACAGTCAGAGAACAGGAAATTGTAGACCATGCAGTTTGATTCGATAAAGTGTGGGGTTGGAAAAAGCGCAGCAGGTCAGGCAGCATTGGAGGAGGAGGAAAGTCGATATTTCGGGCATGACACTTCATCAGGACTGCTCTTGGAGGCTGCCGGACCTGAACATAGAAAAGGAGAAAGTGAGGACTGCAGATGCTGAAGATCAGAGTCGAGAGAATGTGGTGCTGAAAAAGCACAACAGGTCAGACAGCATCCGAGGAGCAGGAGAATCGACATTTCAGGAATGAATAACCCTGATGAAAGGCTTATGCCCGAAACATCGGTTCTCCTGCTCCTGGGATGCTCCCTGATCCGCTCTGCATTTCTAGCACCACACTCTCGACTCTGAACATAGGAAGTACAACACAGTCCAGGCCCTCGATGTTGTGGCGACCTTTTATCCTACTCTAAGGTTTACCCTACATATCCTACATTTTAGTATCATCCATGTGCCTATCCAAGAATGGCTTAACTGTCCCTAATATATCTGATTCAACTACCACTGCCAGGCAAAAGTGAGGACTGCAGATGCTGGAAACCAGAGTTTAGATCAGAGTGGTGCTGGAAAAGCACAGCAGGTCAGGCAGCATCCGAGGAGCAGGAAAATCAACGTTTCAGGCAAAAGCTATTCCTGATGAAGGACTATTGCCCGAAACGTCGATTTTCCTGCTGCTCAGATGCTGCCTGACCTGCTGTGCTTTTCCAGCACCACTCTGATCTAAACTCTACTACCACTGCTGGCAGTACATTCCATACACACACCACTGTGTAAAACATCTCCCCTAATTCTTCCTTCAATCACCTTAAAATTATGCCCCCTCATGATAGCCATTTCCAACCAGGGAACAAATCTCTGGCTAGCCACTCTATCTATGCCTCTCATCTTGTACACCTCTAACAAGTCACCTCGCATCCTTCTTCGCTCCAATTAGAAAAGCTCTAGCTCCCTCAACCTCTCTTTCATAAGGCATGCCCTCCAGTTCAGGAAAAATCCATCTGCACTCTCTCCAAAGCTGCCACATCCTTTCTGAGGTAACCTGAACAATATTCCAAGTGTGGTCTAACCAGGTCTCTATAGAGTTGCAGCGTAACCTCACATCTCTTAAACTCAATCCCTCTGCTAATGAAAGCCAACACACCATATGCTTTCTTAACAATCCTATCAACTGGGGTGGCAATTTTGAGGGATCTATGGACATGGACCCCAAGATCCTTCTGTTCCTCCACATTGCTAAGAATGCTGCCTTTAACACTGTATTCTGCATTTAGATTTGACCTTCCAAAATGACGAAGGGTCCTAATGAAGAGTCATGCCTGAAATGTCAACTCTCCTGCTCCTCAGATGCTACCTGACCTGCTGTGCCTTTTCGCAATGCCACACTTTATCAACTCTGGCTCTCCAGCATCTGCAGTCCTCACTATTTCCGACCATGTACCTTGATGTTTGGCATAGGGAGGGTGTTGGAATTAATCATGAAGGAGGTTATATGTGGGCACTTCGAAAAATTCAAGGTAATCAGAAAGAGTCAGCATGACTTTGCAAAAGGGAATCCTATTTAATCAACTTATTGGAGTTGCACTTTGGACAATGAGGAGCTTATACTTAAACTTCCAGAAGGCCCCTGACAAGGTTCCACATAAAAGATTATTGCACAAAGTAAGAACTCGGGAGTAATACATTAGAATGAATCAAAGATTGCCTGGCAAGCAGAAAACAGAGTATGCATAAATGGGCCTTTTTCTGACTGGCAGGATGTGATGAGTAGAGTCATACAAGGGACAATGCTAGTGCCCCATTTCTTCAAAAGATATAGAGGAGGGGAGTGAAGGCATGGAAGCAAGATTTGCAGATGATACTCAGTTAGGTTGGTAAGTTTGCTGTGAGAAGGACATAAAGGAGGTTGCAGACAGGTACAGGTTAGGTTGAATGAACGGAAAATGTCTGTCACTTGTAATGTGACAGTGTTCATTTTGGCAAGACGAATAAACAAGATGAGTGTGTGAATTAAATGTGCAACTGACTTAAGAAGAAAGGATGCCAGACTAAACTTATTTCCAATAGAGTTTAGAGGAGTGGCGGTGGGGAGGGGGAGAATGATTTGATTGAAGTGTCTAAGATCCTAAACAGTGTGGCAAGGTTGACATGGAAAAGACGTTTTTTCTCGTGAAAGAATCTAGAATGAGGAAGTACTGTTTTAAAATTATGGTTTGCACTTCTAGGACAGTAATGAAGACTTTTTTTTCTCATTGAGGGTTGTTTGATTTTGGAACTCTGCCCCTCTACTGCCCCCTGAGACAGAGTCATAGAGTCCTATAGCATGGAGACAGGCCCTTTGGCCCAAACTGGTCCATGCTGACCCAAATGTCCATCACTTTAACCCCATTTCCCTGCACTTGGTGATATCCTTCTAAACCTTGTATATCCATGTGTTTGCCCAAACGCCTTTTAAAGGTTGTTAATGTACCTTCCTCAACCACTTTTGCTGGCAGATCATTCGACATGCGTACCACCCTCTGTGTAAAAAAAAGGTTGCCCCTCAGGTTCCCTTTCATTCTTTCCCCTCTTGTCCTTGATACCCTGACCCTTGGAAAAAGACTGAGTGCATTCACCCTAGCCATGCCTCTCATGATCTTATACATTTCTATAAGATCTCCCCTCAGTCTCCTACACTATAAAGAAGAAAGTCCTAGGTTGTCCAAACTCTCACAATAACTCAGATCTTTGAGTCCTGGCAACATCCTTGTATTTCTTCGACACTTAATCATATCCTTCCTATGGCAAAAGTGAGGACTGCGGATGCTGAAAACCAGAGTTTAGATTAGAGTGGTGCTGGGAAAGCACAGCAGGTCAGGCAGCATCCAAGGAGCAGGAAAATCAACATTTCGGGTAAAAGCCCTTTATCAGGAATCCTTCCAACATCCTTCCTATAGCAAGGTGGCCAAAACTAAACCCAATAGTCCAAGTGTGGCCTTACCAATGTCCTATACAACTGCACCGTAACTTCCCAATTTCTACATTTAATGCCCTGACTGAAGGCCAGTGGTGCCAAAAGCATTCTTCACTGCCCTGCCTACCTGTGACTCCACTTTCAGAGAACCGTACACTTGAACTCCAAGGTCCCTCTATTTCACTACACTCCTGAAGGCCCTATCATTCACCATGAAACTCATACCTTGATTTGACTTTCCAAAACACAAGACCTCACTTATCTATATTAAACTCCATTTGCCATTTGTCGGCCCACCTCCCCAGCTGATTAAGTTCGTGCTGCAATTTCTGATAACCTTCCTATTGTCCATAATACCGCCTGTTTAAATATTTTTTAAGACTGGGGTAGATAAATTCTTGAGGTAATAGCATATAAGGTGGAAATGTGGGATTCGGCACACAAGCACTTCAGGCATGGTTAAACTGAACAGCGGATCAGGCTGAAAAAATGAACAGCCTATTTCTGCTTTCAGTTTATATTACAGGGGCATATGTACAGGTATCCCCCACTTTTTGAAAGCCTGCTTTATGCCACTTACTTTTACAAAATACCTACATCTGTTTTCGCTAACCAAAATAAATCTGAAAAGGATTTTTGCTTTTAAGAGAAAAGGTGAAATTTTTCCCATATAAATTAATGCTTTTTTGCTTTACGCCAATTCGGCTTATGGAAGGTTTCATAGGAACACTCTTCTTTCGGATAGTGGGGGATACCTCTAATTGACTTTAATTTTCATTTAAACTGGATTAATTAAATTGACAAGGGCAGTCTAATCTATAGAAACTTGTGTAAATATTGTGGAGCAATGTCATGGAAACAAGAGGGATGAACACTTTTTCGATTTAGTATTGCACAATAATATATGAGCAGAAATTAGCCAAAAATCTAAAACTGTAAGAGCTTCTCAATGTACGAAAGTAAATATTGGTCCCTTAAAAATGGTGAACTTATTGCAGGGAATGTAGAAATTGCAGAGAAAATGACCAAATATTTGGATCTGCCTTTACAGTAAGATGGCACACTTCATTCAAGATATAGTGACTAAGTAGATAAGTGAAAGAAAATAATAGAAATTAATATCAACAGAGAAAAAGTACTGAAGAAATGTAACGGACTAAAATCTGACAAATCCCTGGGGCTTGATAGCCTATACCCTAGGGCAGTGTTTCCCAAATCTGTTATGATCGCAGTGAGACCTGAAAATTGCTGCAATCTATCAGAGAGGACAGCAAGAGGGGGATGAGCCATTACTGTCTCCAAGCTGTGACCCTTCTTGAGATCCTGAACCCTAGATTGGGAAAACCTGCCCATGGGTTCTTAAGGCTACAGAAATAATGAACATATTAGCTATGATTTTCCAAAATTCCTTAGATTCAGGAATGGTACCATCAGATTAAAATTTGGGAAATGTAACACAACTTTTCAAGAGAGCAGGGAGAAAGAAAAGTGCAAACTACAAGCCAGTTAGCCTAACATCAATTGTTGGGAAATTCCTGTGCCTATGATTAAGGAAATCTTAACAATACATTTAGAAAAACATAGTGTGACTAGAACAAATCAACATGGTTTTACTAGATATGATCTAAAAGGGGAGGCTGGACAAACTTGAGCTGTTTTCCCCGGAGTGTTGGAGGCTGAGGGGAGACCTGTTAGAAGTTCATAAAATTATGAGAGGTGTAGATAGATGCAGAATCAGAATCATTTTCCCAGAGATGAAGTGTCTAATACTGGCGAACCTACATTTAAAGTAAGAGGGGGAAGTTCAAAATTAATTTGGTATCATGTTTGGTGCAACATCATAAACCAAAAAACTTGTTCCTGTGACTATTAGACATAGGAGTGGAAGTAAGGCCATTCGACCCATCGAGTCCACTCTGCCATTTAATCATGGCTGATGGGCATTTGATCTCCATCTACCTGCATTCTCCCCGTAGCCCTTAATTCCGTACGAGATTGAGAATCTATCAATCTCTGCCTTGAAGTAATTTAACATCCCAGCTTCCACTGTGCTCCGTGGCAATGAACTCCACAGGCCCACCACTCTCTAGCTGAAGAAATGTCTCCTTATTTCTATTCTAAATTGACCCCCTCTAATTTTAAGGCTGTGCCCATGGGTCCTAGTCTCCTGGCCTGACGGAAACAAATTCCCAGCATCCACCCTTTCTGAGCCATGCATTATCTTGTTTCTATTAGATCTCCCCTCAACCTTCTAAACACTAATGAATACAATCCCAGGATCCTCAGCCATTCATCGAATGTTAGGCCTGTCATTCTAGGGATCATCCGTGTGAATCTCTGCTGGACACGCTCCAGTGCCAGCATGTCCTTCCTGAGGTGTGGGGCCCAAAATTGGACACAGTATCCTAAATGGAGCCTAATTAGAGCTTTATGAGTCTCAGAAGCATGTTGCTGCTTTTACATTCCAACCCTCGAGATAAATGACAACATTACATTTGCTTTCTTAATCACGGACTCAACCTGCGCGTTAACCTTTAGGGATTCCTGGACTAGCATTCCCAGACTCCTTTGTACTTTGGCTTTATGGATTTTCTCACCATTTAGAAAATAGTCCATGCCAGTATTCTTTTTTCCAAAGTGCAAGACATCGCATTTGGACACGTTGAATTTCATCAGCCATTTCCTGGACCACTCTCCTAAACTGTCTAAATCATCCTGCAGCCTCCACACCACCTCAGTACTACCTGCCTGTTCACCTAATTTTGTATAATCGGCAGACTTCTCCAGAATGCCCCCAGTCCTTTCATCCAGATCATTAATATGTAAAGTGAACAGATGCAGCCCTGACACTGAACCCTGCGGGACACCACTTGTCACTAGCTGCCATTCTGAAAATGAACCTCTTATCCCAACTCTCTTCTGTCAGATAGCCAATCCTCAATCCACGGCAGTAGCTCACCTTGAACACCATGGGCCCTCAACTTAGTCAGCAATCTCCTGTGAGGCAACTTATCAAAGGCATTTTGGAAGTCTAGATAGGTAACATCCACTGGGTTTCCCTGGTTTAACCTACTTGTTACCTCTTCAAAGAATTCTAACAGGTTTGTCAGTCACAACCTCCCCGACTAAGTCCATGCTGACTTGTTCTAATCCGACTCTGCACTTTCAAGAATTTAGAAATCCAATCCTTAACAATGGATTCTAGAATTTTACCAACAAGTGAGGTTAAGCTAATCGGTCTATAATTTTCCATCTTTTGTCTTGATCCTTTCTTGAATAAGGGGGTTACAACATGAGATTTTTGTATCATCTGGGATTTTCCCTGACTCCAGTGAGCTTTGGTGGCCGGTCACAGCGCCAGAGACCCGAGTTTAATTCCCACCTCAGGCGGCTGTGGAGTTTGCACATTCTCCCTGGGTCTGCGTAGGTTTCCTCCAGGTGCTCTGGTTTCCTCCCACAGTCCAAAAATGTGCAGGTTAGGTGAATTGGCCATGCTAAATTGCCCATCGTGTTAGGTGCAGGGGTAAATGTAGGGAAATGAGACTGGGTGGGTGCGCTTCAGCGGGTCGATGTGGACTTGTTGGGCCGAAGGGCCTGTTTCCACACTGTAAGTAATCTAATCTTTGAACGCTTCCACTATTTCCTCAGCCATGTCCCTCAGAACTCTAGGACATAACCCATCGGGCCAGGAGATTTATCAATTTTTAGATCTTTTAGTTTTACTAGCACTTTCTCTTTTGTAATGGTTACCATTCTCCACTCTGCCCCCGACTCTCCTTAATTGATGGGATAAAACAATGTTGTGCTGTGCTGTTCTACGTTCTCATAAAAATCTCTTTTGACAAACTTGATGGTGGTTTTCTAAGATGTAAATGATAAGGCAGATACAGAATATAATATAAAAATTATTATATAGAATGTAATATAATATATTATAATTTGTAAAAGACACTCAATATGGTGCTACACAAAAGGTTAAGAGGCAAGATAGAGTTGAAGTAAAATATTAGATTAGATTAGATTTCCTACACTGTGGAAACAAGCCATTCGGCCTAACCAGTCCACACCGACCCTCTGAAGAGTAACCCACCCAGACCCATTTCCCTTTGACTAATGCACCTAACACGATGGGCAATTTAGCATGGCCAATTCACCTGACCAGCACATCTTTGCATTGTGAGAGGAAACCAGAGCACCCGGAGGAAACCCACACAGACAGGAGGAGAACGTGCAAACTCCACACAGACAGTCGCCCAAGGCTGGGATCGAACCTGAGACCCTGGTGCTGTGAGGCAGCAGTGCTAACCACTGAGCCACTGTGCCGCCCTGGATAGAAGATTAATCGATGGACAGGAAGCAGGGAGTGACCATAACAGGGCATCATTAGGTTCGCAAGCAGTGAATAGTGGACTGCTGCAAGGATCAGTGCTGAAGTATCAGCTATTTCTAATCTACATTTATGGCTGAGACAGAGAATATTCTATCCATACTTACTGATGATATAAAGTGAGGAGGAAAAGTAAGCTATGGGGAGGACCCAAAGATATATATTTACGTTAAATAAGTAGACAGCAAGATAACAAGTGGACGTTCATCTCAGAAAGTGTGAAGTTGTATGTTTTGGTGCACAAAAAAAAAGTCAGTGTGCAAGGTCAGGATTCAAAGAATAATTTTTGTTAGTTTTAGAGAGGCTACACCTTGGCAGTTTTGGTCTCTACGCAAAGATATACTTGCATTGCATGCAGTACAATGAAAGTTCAATAAATTGGTCCTTGGTGTAAATGGGTTGTCCTATGTTGAGAGCTGAGCAAATTGGATCTATAGTCTTTGCAGTTCAGTAGAATGAGAGGCAATTTCATTGAGGTTTACATTGTTCTGAAGGGGCTTGCCAAGAAAAACACTGGGAGATTAGTTTTTCTGTCCAGTGGAAACAAAAGGAGGATGGCACGGTCTTAAGATAAGGGTCAATCATTTATGGCTGGGATGAAGAGAAATTATTTCACTCAAATGTTGGAATTCCCTGTCCCAGAGGTCTATGGAGCCTCCATCACCTTAACACATTGAAGATTGGGACAGACATTACTTTTGGTCTTTCAGAGAATTGAGGGAGAGGAGGAGGAGGCAGAAAAGTGAAGTTGAAATCCAAGGTCAGCCATGATGGTAGTGAATTGTGAAGCTGGCTAGATAATTTATAGAGTCTACCTCAGCTCCCTTTTCTTGTTTCTTGTCTAGCCAATCATCCACATACCCATCTCACCCATCTGCCACCCTACCTACCTTTTCATTCACCACCTGCCAATCTACCAACCACCTGCTGTCCTACCCATTCAGTCACTCATTTATTTATTTATTCACTAATATTTGTGCTTATTTTTTTAAATTGACCTTCAGACAACTAATGCCATCCTATACAATGTTTCCACATTCCCTTCCAACCCTCATTGCTCCAGCCCTACAATGAACTTCTTCAAGGGCTTATATGCTCCGTATTTCTGAATAAGTTGGCAAGAATGCAGAACAGCATTGGAGTGGGCAACATTTGAGGGAAGCAGCAATCTGATGAAAATTGCTTTCCCATGTTTGTACTCATTGAATTTGTGATGAATGAGAAGGAATCGTATTGAAATGTGTAAGATTTGAAGGGTAGATTCAAAGAGATCCCCTTGTGGGAGAATGGAGGACCTTAAACTCAGAGTAAGATGTCACCCATTTAAGAGAGAGAAAAGGTGGAACACATTCTCTCATAGAGTTGTTATTTTTGGAATTCTTTACTGCAGAGGACTGTCATTATGTATATTCAAGGCTGAGATAGACTGATTTTTAATCATTAAGGGAGTCAAATGCGTAGAAAAGACATAGAGTAAAGTTAAGGATTATCTGGTCACCCATGATCTCATTGAATATCAGTGCACACTCAATGGGCTGAATAGTCTATATCTGCTCCTGAATCTCATGATCTTAAAATATAGTCCTCTGTGTGTGTTTTCATAGTCAAAGCTGCAAATTACACACCAGATACAGAAAGTAAGTTTGATGCTAAAAAAAGAAAAGAAATTCAGGTAATTAATGTCAGTCTTGAAAAATTATTTTAGAAATTCAAAGAAATGATGTATAGTCAAAGAGTTGTACAGCACAGAAACAAATGCTTCGGTCCAACTTGTCCATGCTGACCAGATATCCTAACTTAATCTTATTATTCCATTTACAATACCATTTACAAATGGTATTCCATTTACAAGTATTTGTCCTATATCCCTATAAACCCCTCCTATTCATGAACCCATCCAGATGCCTTTTAAATGTAATTGTACCAGCCTCTACCACTTCCTCTGAAGCTCATTCCATACACACACCACCCTTTGCATGAAAAAGTTGCCCCTTAGGTCCCTTTTAAATCTTTCCCCTCTCATCTTAAACCTCTGCCCTCTAGTTTTGGACTCCCCTATCCTGGATATTCACCCTATCCATGCCCCTCATGATTTTATAAACTTCTAAAAGGTTAGCCCTCAGTCTCCAAAGCCTCAGGGAAAATAGTCCCAGCCTATTTAGCCTCTCTCTATAGCTCAAACCCTCCAACCCTGACAACACCCTTGCAAATTGTTTCTGTACCCTTTCAAGCTTCATAACATCTTTCCTATATCAGGGAGACCAGAATTGAATGCAGTATTCCAAAAGTGGCCTAACCAATGTCCTGTACTTTCTACCTGTGACTCCACCTATGTTAGCAAGTTAGTTGAAGAATAGTACTCAAGGAACTCAAATGTGACAAATCTCCAGGACCTGATGGTCCATATTCTAGGCTTCCAAAAGAGGTCGCCACAACATCCTGGTTATGATTTTCCAAAGTTCCCTGTTTTGTTTTATTCAGCCACGGAATGTGGGTGTTGCTGGCTGCGCCATCATTATTTTCCCAGAGGGCAGTTGAGAGTTAACCACATTGCTGTGCGTCTGGAGTCACGTGGGCCAGACTAGGTAAGGTTGGTAGATTTCATTCCGAAAAGGTCTTTCGTAAACCAGATGGGGTTTTTACAACAATCGATAATGGATATATGATCACCATTAAGCAAGCTTTTAATTAAATTCAAATTTCACCATCTGTCATGTTAGGATCTGAACCCATGCCCACAGAACATTAGACCAGAGTTCTGGATTACTAGTTTAATGACCATATAATTGCATCACCCCCTTCCCTGAATGAATGTGGCATGGCCCCGGCAGATTGGAAGTTAGCAAATATAAAATCTCTATTCAGGAAAGGAAGGAAGAAAGAATACAAGGACTACAACTCATTTACCCAATGTTAAGCGTTAATGTTGTACTTGGAAAATGTGATTAGTATGATCAGAGGCAAAGCTGTTTCAAATTGGCAGGCTGTAACCTGTGGAATACCATAAGGATCAGTGCTGAGGCCTCAGCTATTTAGCTTATTTTAATGATAAAGAGACAGAGAGTAACACATCCTGGTTTGCTGACAACAAAAAAGGTATGTGAGAATGCAAATTGTGAATACGATACAAAAGGACTGAAAAGTCATATAGACAGGTGGGCAACAGTATGGCAGATGGTATATTGTTTGAGAAAGCATGAGGCTATACATTTTGGTCAGATGTTGAGTGACATGTTTGTGATTGTACAAAGAACACAAAAAATTAGCATGCAGGTGTCAAGGCCTTTACTGCAATGGGTTGGAGTAGTGTCATAGAAATGTACAGCACGGAAACAGACCCTTCGGTCCAACCCATCCATGCCAACCAGATATCCCAACCCAATCTAGTCCAATCTGAGTACAGGAATAAGGAAATTTTGCTGCAGTTGTACAGGACTTTGGTGAACCCATATTTGGAATACTGTGTGCAATTTAGACCTCCATATTTAATGTAAGTATAATTTTCATTGGAGGTAATTGAACATGATATAGAGTAGGTTCCCTGTGATGAAGGTGTAGTCCTATAACGAGAGGCTCAGTAAACTGGATTTATAATCTCTGGAATGTAGGAGAATGAGAGTCATCTCACTAAAACGTGCAAGATTCTGAATGGATTTGACAGGGTGGTTGTATCCAAAGGATGAGGAATCCTTGAGTTTGCAGTGACAGGATAAGAGGCCAATTAGTTAGGACTAAGATAAGGAGAAATGACCTCACTCAAAGGATTGGGAATCTTTGAAATTCTCTGCCCCAGGGGACTTTATTTGCACCCTAATTAAGTACATTTGAGGCTGAGATAGACATTTGGAGTTTGGAGGAATCAAAGAATATGTGGAGTTAATGGGAAAGTGGAGTTAAAATTCAAAATCTAACATAATCACATTCATGAACATAGAACAGTACAGCACAAAACAGGCCCTTCAGCCCACAATGTTGTGCCGAGAATTAATCCTAATGTAAAATTAAATAACCTAACCTACACTCCCGTCAATTCACTGCTGTCCATGTGCATGTCCAGCAATCCCTTAAATATCCCTAATGACTCTACTTCCACCACCACAATTGGCAACGCATTCCATGCATTCACAACTCTCTGCATAAAGAACCTCTGACATCTCCTCTATACCTTTTCCCTAATATCTTAAGACTATGACCCCCCTCGTACCAGGTAGTCCTGCCCTAGGGAAAAGTCTCTGGCTACTGACTCCATCGATGCCTCTCATTACCTTGTAAAGCTCGATCAGGTCACCTCCCCTCCTCCTCCTCTACAGAGGAACGACCAAACTTAGTCAACCTCTCTTCATAAGGCAAGCCCTCCAGTCCAGGCAGAATCCTGGTAAACCTTCTTTGCACTCTCTCCAAAGTCTCTATATCTTTCCTACAGTAGGGATAAATATACATAGTCTATTCCCTGGGTTTGGGGAGTTCAGAACTAGAGGGCATACGTTTAGGGTGAGAGGGAAAAGATATAAAAGAGACTCAAGGGGGCAACGTTTTCATGTAGAAGGTGATACGTGTATAGAATGAGCTGCCAGAGGAAATGGTGGAGGTTAGTACAATTGCAACATTTAAAAGGCATCTGGATGGGTATATGAATAGGAAGGGTTGGGAGGGATATGGGGCAGGTGCTGGCAGGTGGGACTAGATTGGGTTGGGATATCTGGTTGACATGGACAAGATGGACCGAAGGGTCTGTTTCCATGCTCTACATCTCTATGACGCTAATTGTCGTTTGCTGTAAAAATCCATCTGGTTTACTAATTTCTTTTTAAGGAAGGAAATCCAATACCCTTACCTGGTCTGGCAATTCCATATCCATAGTGATGTGAATAACTCTTAATTCCCTTCTGGGCATCAGTGACAAGCAATAGCAAAGTAGCAATGTACACATTCCATGAATGATTAAGAAAAAATATTCTTGTAGAGAACCAGCACAGACATGTCAAGCTGAATGGTGTCCTTCTATGCTGTAGCCATTTTATGATTCAATGAAAGGGTTTCATTTTATGACTGTATAAAATGCAAATGCTGATGTTCAGAGCAACATGGATTATAGATATATTTGTGACAGGAACTTAACATGCAGGCACAATAAACGATTAGGAAAACAAATGGTATGCTAATGATTATTATACGGTTAACGAATACAGGAGGAAGATGTCCTTCTTTGATAAGGAAAGGCTTTAGTGGGACCAGACCTGGAGCACTGTGTTGAGTTTTTGTCTGCATAGTAATGGAAAAAAGACTTGCAATTGAGGCAGTACAGCAAAGTTTCACTAGATTGATTGCAGGAATGAAAAGGTGCCCCGTGAGAGTCTGAGTAAATTGGGCTCACACTTGTGATTTGGACCAGCCAGACCCCCTCAAAAAATTTAAAACCTTAACTTTTTCTTATTTTAAAGGCAGATGCGAGTGGATATTCCAGGTGTGATGCAGCTTATCGAACCCCTCGGCTTTAAGCAAAGCATAATTTATTTAAACACTACAGTTGAAACTCAAACAAAAGAAAATGAAATTTAGAGTAACTTAGCTGTTGGAAAACGTAATCAAACCGATATTGCAATTTAACTAAGGAACTGTTCCAATCCAGTAACATCCCATAAACACACCCCTTGGCAAAAAAGATAAATTGAAACACTGATTCTTACAGGCAGGAGTGAACAACATCCAAAGAGATTTCAGGGAAAAAGTCAGTCAGGAATCATTACTGAAGCTGCAACCTTCCTGGACTCTCAACATGTTTTCAAGATGCCGGTGTTGGACTGGGGTGTTCAAAGTTAAAAATCACACAACACTGGGTTATAGTCCAACAGGTTTAATTGGAAGCACTAGTTTTCGGAGCACTGCTCGTTGATCAGGTGGTTATATCAGGTGACAACCACCTGATGAAGGAGCAGTGCTCTGCAAGCTAGTGCTTCCAATTTAACCTGTTGGACTATAACCCAGTGTTGTGTGATTTTTAACTTTCTGGACTCGAGCATCAAGTGACTGCCACGGCTAAACCAAACTAGGAAAAACCTGAACTGGGAGAACGGGCTATGCTCCTGCTATTGTTAAACGAGGCTCTTTCTAGACTCCTTGGCACATCTGCCTTTATGAGTACTTAAAAAAACCCAAGGACAAAATAACTTTGTTAAAGTGACAGTATCATCTCACTTACTACAATTTATAGAACTGAGAGAGGATCTGATTGAAACACAGAAGATTCTGAATGGGTCTGAAATGATCAACACAGATTTGCTGGCTGATAATCTAAAACATTAGGATAAGGTGATGATTTTTATAAGATAAAGATGAGAAGAATAATTCAAAGGGTAGTGAATCTTCGTAATCCTCAACTCCAGGAGATTATGAATGTTCCATTATTAAATATATTTAAGGTTGAGAGAGGCAAATACCTAAACTGTCAGGAATTCAAGTGATGCAGGAAGTGGTTGGAAATTGGAGTTGAAACTTAAGATCATATTAAGTGATTGTGTATGCTGCTCCTGTGTCTTGTATAACTGAAAGGTTTCATAATTCTGAAAGGTTCTGATAAAATGGATATAGTAATTCGTACTTGTGGAGAAGAACAGTTCTAAACACCATCAAAATAACCACCAAGAAATCCAATAGGGAATGAAGGTTGATAAGAACATGGAATTTGAAACCATGGGTCATAGTTAAAGTGAATTGTGTAAGATCGTTTAAGGAGCAGCTAAACAAGCATATGAGAAAAAAGGGTCATAATTTAGGTGAGTAATGTTTGGAGGCTTGGGCAGAGCACAGACACAAACAGAGGGGTGAGATAATATATTCTGGATCAGTGGTGCTGGAAGAGCACAGCAGTTCAGGCAGCATCCAAAGAGCAGCGAAATCGACGTTTCGGGCAAAAGCCCTTCATCAGGAATAAAGGCAGAGAGCCTGAAGCATGAAGAGATAAGCTAGAGGAGGGTGGGGGTGGGGAGAAAGTAGCATAGAGTACAATGGGTGAGTGGGGGAGGGAATGAAGGTGATAGGTCAGGGAGGAGAGGGTTGAGTGGATAGGTGGAAAAGGAGACAGGCAGGTCAGACAAGTCCAGACAAGTCATGGGGACAGTACTGAGCTGGAAGTTTGGAACGAGGATGAGGTGGGGGAAGGGGAAATGAGGAAACTGTTGAAGTCCACATTGATGCCCTGGGGTTGAAGTGTTCCGAGGCGGAAGATGAGCATTCTACCTCGGAGGTCCTGGGCCTCCTTCACCGCTGCTCCCTCACCACCAGACGCCTGGAGGAAGAACGTCTCATCTTCCGCCTCGGAACACTTCAACCCCAGGGCATCAATGTGGGCTTCAACAGTTTCCTCATTTCCCCTTCCCCCACCTCATCCTCGTTCCAAACTTCCAGCTCAGCACTGTCCCCATGACTTGTCCGACCTGCCTAGCTCCTTTTCCACCTATCCACTCTTTCCTCTCCTCCCTGACTTATCACCTTCATCCCCTCCCCCACTCACCCATTGTACTCTATGCTAGTTTCTCCCCACCCCACCACCCTCCTCTAGCTTATCTCTCCACACTTCAGGCTCACTGCCTTTATTCCTGATGAAGGGCTTTTGCCCGAAACATTTATTTCGCTGCACTTTGGATGCTGCCTGAACTGCTGTGCTCTTCCAGCACCACTGATCCAGAATCTGGTTTCCAGCATCTGCAGTCATTGTTTTTACCTGGGTGAGATAATATAGTCTGCTTCTGTGCTGTGTAACCTATGTAATATCATGTAAACTCCAAAACAACCCCATTCCATGTAGTCACTACCACCCCCCAACACACACAGGCATAGGCACAAAAACTCACGTAGGTAGTTAGAACCATGTGCTACAGGCACAGCTATATACCCGGAAAACCATGCATTCCAGACACTCACTGCTATATACAGAATAACATCAGTTAACTGAATTTCGGATTATCCAAACAAGATTTCAAGGTCCCAGTGTGGCTTCCTTTGTTCACAATCAGCTCAGTTATCCAAACAAAATATTTCCCGCCTGTCTCGTTCGGATAATCGAGGTTGTTCTGTATACCGAGTGTAGAAAACAAGAACTTAGTAGCTCACTATTGTTTTTACATTTGATCATGGGATGAAGGCATCACTACCTGGGCCGACCTTTATTGCCCATTTCTTATTGCCCAGGGAGTGGTAAGAGTGAACCACATTGATAGGGGTTTAGTATCACACGTAGAGAGCAGTAGGAGTGAACCACATTGATAGGGGTTTAGTATTACATGTAGGCCAGAAAAGATAAGGACAGCAGATTCCTTTCCCTAAAGGTTATCAGTGAACCAATTTATGACAATTGACAGTCGTTACATGATCACCTTGAAGCCAACTTTTTATTCTAGACTTTTATTGAATTCAAATTTCACAATTCACCATGGTTGGACTTGAATCCATATCCGAAGAACATTAATTTAGGGTTCTAGATTGGTAGATCAGTTATATCGCCACTGCACAATCACCTCCCATTACTAACCTCAGCTGAAGCCAATGACAACTTTATTCAATGACCTCTCTCAGCATTGTCCATGTTGGTAGTAATGAAAATGATAGACAACCCTGCTCCTACCCAGGCAGAAAGAAGAAAATTTAGTTGAGCGCACCTTCATGTTTGACCATTCTACAAAACTAGTGGCAACCGTCTGTAGTGAAACAGAGAATGCTATAACTCAAAAATCTAGCACAACTATTAGCATGTATAATTACACTCCAGAACAAACTGAAATGAGGGGTCTGGCTAGCTCAGTTGGTTGAACAGCTGGTTTGCAATGCAGAGTAATACTAATAGCATGTGTTCAATTTCAACAGTGGATGAGTTTACCATGAAGGATTCTCCTTCTTAATCTCTCTCCTTGCCTGAGGTGTGATGGTACTCAGATTGAACCACAACCAGACGTCTCTCTGTAATGAGAGAACACTCCTGTGGTCTCGTGGAACTATGGTGACTTTAGCTATAACTTTAAAGCTATCTGAATCCTTACTTTAAGCCAATACACCAGGTGTTGGAAGAATTATACGGTAACAACATAAAACGATGCAAATGTAATAATGTACGTTTATTTTTTTAAATCCCTGTTTATTGTATACATTTTCATTTGTGATGAACAATGGCACAAGCAACAAATGGCAGGAAGGGTTGAAAGCAGGCAGTTCAAAATCTACACATGCATATTTTACTACTCTGTCGGTGATTGCACTTCACAAGTAATTTATCAGACTGTCAGAAACATGGATGCTAATTTGCATACAGCAAGCTCCCACAAATATTTTTTGTGATGTTAACTGAGCAATAGTAGAGGCAGCTACACCTGAATGATATTCAGGTTTGGGCTGACAATGTGGTGAGTAACATTCACACCACACAAGTGGCAAGCAATGGCCATTCTAAACATTCTAAATTTCGCACCTTGGCATTCATTGCCAATTCCATTGCTGAATTCCCCACCATCAACATCCTGGGAATTACCATTGACTAAAAATAAAACTGGATATATATTCATGGCTGCAACAACAGGTCACAGGTAAGGAACATTCAATAAGTAACTCACCACCTGACTCCCAAAGTTTGCCCAACTTCTACAAGGCATAAATTAAAATGTGATGGAATACTCTCCCCTTGCTTGGATTAGTGCAGCTCCAACAACAGTCAAGAAGCTTGACACTATCCAGGATAAAGCAGGCCGCTTGATTGGCACCACATCCACAAACATTCACTGCCTCCACCACAGATGCTCAGTAGCAGTAGTGTGTTCCATCTACAAGCAGAAATGATGCTCTGCAGAAATTCACCAAGGGCCCTGAGACAGCATCTTCCAAACCTGCAATCACAATAATGTAAATGACAAGGGCAGTTTTACATGGTAACACCACAATCTGCAAACTATCTCATTCCCCTAAGTTACCCACCATTCTAACTTGGAAACATTTCACCAACCCTTCATTGTTGCTGGGTCAAAATCCAAGAATTCCCTTCTTAACAGCATTATGGGTGTAGTTACACCAAATAGACTGCCATGTTTCCAAGAGGCAGTTCACCACCACCTTGGAAAGGGAATTAAGAATGGACAATAAATGACAGCATTTATTGACAGCAAAGACTGCACACCCCAAATGAATAGAAAAAGATAAATATTGGCCAGGACACTAGGGTGAAATGCCCTTCTGTTGTACAAATAGGACCACAGGATGTTTTTATGTTCACCTGAGATGGCAGAGTCATAGATAGTTAGGTCCTCAGCTTAATGTCTCATTTGAAAGACAGCACCTCCTATTAAAGCTTAAATTTAATCATTGTAACAAAATTCCAATTTTTTCTTGTCTCAACAGCCAGTGAGAATGAATACTGTTGGCCTTCCTACTTGCGTTGCCGGAATGGAGAGCAGCTGGACAAAGCCTTTGTGTTCTTAGACACCAACAAAGAAAAACAGAATGCATCTGTTGGTTATATTCTTAATTCTGTGATGGCTATGTCAGCGCAGAGTGTACACACGACCCCACAGGTTACCAACTCAATAATGAGTGAACAGTGTGGCATCACGTTTGATATGACTAACCTTTTCAAAGCCACAGTCAGTACATTCTGTGTGCAGGTCTCCTGCCAGGACAATACTTCGATATCATGTGATTCGCTAAACAACACTCTTAAGTGCCCACCATTCTTGGCGACAGTATGGTCCAGGACCTAATAACCTTTCTTGTGAAGGGCACTGGATACAGAGTTCACAGTGAATTAACTATGAAGCATTTTTTCCAAATGTTTTTGGAATGGGGCTTAATTAAAGACTATAATTGGACAGACATTAGAACTGTGAAGTGGTTCTCAGAAATATTGGAGACCCCATGTTTTATAGAGAAAAAATGATTTTTTTATATGTCTCTGTTTTACAGCATAAAAACATAAGAAATAGGAGCATGAGAAGGATATTTGTCCCCTATATCTACTCCACCATTCAGTAAGATCATGGCTGATTGTAGCCATGACTGCACTTTCCTGTCTCAATTCCCTTTAAAATCATAACAAACAGCATCAGATCTGAATGCCACTGAGTGTCAAGCCAAACAGCCAATGCAAGATGTTATTGAAATAAGGTTCCAACCCTTCCCAAATTTTCCTAGTGTCTTCTGGACTTAAAAATTAATTTAATGGGTATGCATACCCAGAGAGAAAAATGGTTAAGGTATATAAAAAAAATGGAGTTGACAGTGTGTTGCTGGAAAAGCACAGCAGGTCAGGCAGCTTTCTGAGGAGCAGGAAAATCGACGTTTCAGGCTGGAGCCCTATGTCAAGAATGAGGAAGCCTGCTGTGTTTTTCCAGCAACCCACTCAACTCTGATCTCCAGCATCTGCAGACCTCACTGTCTCCAAACAAAATTGGAACTGGGTCCAAAAGGGCATCAGCAAAAATGATTCAATTAGGCAACTCAGCGTTTGCTCTCATTATCCATGAGCATGGATGCAGGGTCATAGTAGAAGATCTTGCATTGAAAACTTCTAGGAATACATGCTACCATGGGTGGCAACCAATATCAAGCGCTACATGGTTCCTACTGCAATTTATTTCTTTTCACAAATTGTTCAGTCCATGCTCTGTTCAAAAACATTTGAGATCTCAGAGTCACAGTTTGGAAACAGACCCTTAGGTCCAACCAGTCCATGCCGAAAATATTCCCAAATTAAAGTGGCCTGCACTTGGCCCCTATCCCTCCAGACCTTTCCTATTTATGAACTTATCCAATTTAAAATGGATAATGGCAGTTCATTCAACACACAAACCACTGTATATAAAAAATTGCCCCTCGTGTCCTTTTCAAATTTTCCCCTTTTCACCTTAAAAATATGCCCTCTTGTTTTGAACTCCCCTGGGGAAAAGGCCCTTATCATTCACCTTATCTATGCTCCTCGTTACTTTTTAAACCTTCATGAGGAACACTGATCACAGGTCTCCAGCCCAAAAAACAACACTCCACCACCACCCTGTCTCCTCAACCTATGCTCTAGTAAAATAAAGTCCCAGTCTTTTCAGACTATTTTATATCTCAAACCTTCTATTCCCAGCAACATCTTGATAAAGCTCCTCTGAACCTTCTTCAGTTTAATAATATTCTTTCTATAACAGGGTGACCAGAACTGCATATAGTACTCTAGAAGCAGCCTCATCTATGTCCTTTACAACCTCGACATAACATCCCAACTCTTATATTCAAAGATCTTAGCAATGAAGGCAAGCGTACTAAATGCCTTCTTAACCACCCTGTCTACCTATGATGCAAATTTCAAAGCATTATCTACCTAAACCCCAGGGTCTCTGTTGTACAATACCCAGGGCATTACCATCAATTGTATAAGTCCTGTCCTTGTTTGTATTACCAAAATGCAAAACTTTACATTTATCCAAATTAAACTCTATCTGCCATTCCTCAGCCCATTGATCCAATTGAACCATATCTCTCTGTAATCCTAGGTAACCTTCTTCACTACCCACTATGCCACCAATTTTGGTGTCATCTGCAAACGTACTAACCATGCTTCCTTATTCTCATCCAAATCATTTATATAAATAATAGAACAGGAATGGACCCAGAACCGATCCCTGTGGAACACTGATCAGAGGTCTCCAGCCCAAAAAGCAACATTCAACCATCACCCTGTCTCCTACCACTAAACCAATTTTGTATTCAATTGGCAAGTTCACCCTGAATCCCATGTGATGTAAATTTACTAATTGGTCTACCATGTGGAACCTTGTCAAAGAATTACTAAAGTACAAGTAAACAATGTCTACCAATCTGCTCTCAACCTTATTTCATTAAAAAATGTCAAAATGTGCATCTTTGGGGTATCATTCCTGACCAATCCTATTTGTATGTTGCATTATTGATATTATACACAAAGTGAATTGTAATATATGAGAGAATTGTGGGGATTGGAACTTCAACTTATTACTATATGCATGGTACTTAGTATAAATACAATAACATTAAATATTTGCTCTTCCCAGTGCATTAGTCATTCACAATAACAGCACAATCTCAAACAAAGCTGTGCAAAGTTAGAGTAATTCATAAAAATGCCAAGTATACCTAGGATCTTGTGACAACATTCTGTTTTGAACTACATTCAAAACAGAGGAACTAATATTAAAAATCTTTGATCATGGGAACAGACATAATCAATTTAACTTGGACCTGTTCCACCATTCAAATAGATGATGGCTTAATCAGTCTCTTTAGTTTTTTTTTAAGAGGAGAGAATTCAGGTATCTATTACATTTTAAGTGAGGAAGTGCTTCTTGCCATCAATCTGAACAGCTTAGCTGTAATAGAAAGATTGTTCATTTATTCTGGACTCCCCATCAAAGGTAATAATTCACTGTTAAACTATTTGGTAATTTTAAACTTCGCAATTATATCTCCCTGCAATCTTTGATAGTCATGGAAATACAGACCTGATCTGTAATCTGACCTCACTACTGTACTCCATGACTGTTTATTTCCTGAAATTCTATGCACAAACCTAAGTATCTACTTTGGTGGGATCCAACCTGAGATTTCTAACTTCTAGACCTTTGTCTTCAGTCAACCAGAGATAAAGGACAGCATTCCATTAGCCATTTTAAATATACTTCGTATTTACATCACCAGTGATGTCTGTCTAAAAACTCTATTAGACGATAAGATGTAAGAGTAGAAGTAACTATTCTGCTCATCAATGAGATCATGGCTGATATGATAATCCTCAACTTTACTTTGCTGCCTTTCTCTATAATCCTCAATTCCCTTACTGATTAAAATTGTCAACCTCAGCCTTGAATATACTTAATGACCAAGTCTCTGCAGTAAGGAGTTCCAAATTCACTACCTCAGAAGAAATTTCTGATCTTGGTCTTAACTGGGGTGAACCCTTATGCTCTCTGTCCTAAACTCTGCCACAAGGGGAAATAATCTCTCAGCATCCCCTCTGTCATGCCCCCGAGAATCTTATGTTTCAATAAAGTCACCTCATTATTTTAAATTCTAATGAGTGCAGGCCCAACCTACTCAATTTCTCCTGAAAAAAATCTCTTCAGGCCCAGAATCAACCCAGTGATTTTTTTTCTGGGTTCCCTCAAATGCTTCCTTACATATAGGGACAAAAATTATTTACAGTATTCTCAGTGTGTCAGACTAGTGTATAGAATTATCAAGAATTCCATATTTTGATGTATCATTCCCTTTGAATTATAGGCCAACATTCTATGTGTGTTCCTTCTGGTGCACTGAACTTGAATGATAGCCTTTTGTAATTTATGTACCAAGGGTCCTCAGAACCCCTAGTTCTGTAATCTTCAATAAATAATATTCGGCTCATGTATTCTCCTTGCCAATATGCTTAGCATCACATTATATTCCATCTGCAAAATTTCAGACCACATACTGACCCTCTGTCAATCTGTCATCCTCACCACTTGCCATCTATTTTTGTGTCATCTGCATACTTGTCTCTCTAGTGCATTCAATTCCTTCATCCAGGTCATCAATATATTGTAGATATTTGTGCTGCCAGCACTGATCCCTATAGCATCTCACTAAATACAGGCTGCCATCCTGAAAATCTGCCAACCCGACTGTGTCTTCTATGAGTTAGCCAATCCTCTACCCATGCTAATATACAACCCTCAACATCACGGGCTTTTATTAAGTAGCCTCATGTGTAGTACTTTATCAAATGGCTTTTGGAAATCCAAATATATTACACCTGCTAGTTCTCCTTTATCACCATGGCAAATTATAAATTAGACCTGCTAACTGGAAGATACACTTATTAGACCAAGGCCTGTCCTTTCTCTGCCCTCCAGTTCCCTCATCATTTATTTACTTAATTACCGACTTCATTCTTGAAGTCCTGGTTGGGACGATGGACAGCAAGATTCTGCTACCAATTTCTTTCAATGTAGCCCAGATCCTGGTCTTGGTCTTGAAAGCCCTCTTTAAATATAATTCCATCAGGTTTTCTTTGACCAGGCCTGTCTTCAGGGCAGGTGATGGTAAATATGCCACTTGCAGGCAGGTGAAATACTGCCTGCCTCAGTCATCTGTTTGTCACAATGTCCTGTAGGTCTCTCTGATCAGTCCTGCATTGTATTTCTTCATTGGTGATATTGATATTATCCCTCCCAGTGATGCTTAGGATCTTTTGTAGATAATATTAGATTAGATTCTCTACAGTGTGGAAACAGGCCCTTCAGCCCAACAAATGAACACCAATCCTCCAAAGAAAAACCCACCCAGACCCATTTCCCTCTGACTAATGCATCTAACACTATGAGCAATTTAGCATGGCCAATCCACCTAACCTGCACATCTTTAGATTGTGGGAGGAAACCGGAGCACCCGAGGGAAACCCACGCAGACATGGGGAGAATGTTCAAACTCCACACTGACCGTCGCCCGAGGGTGCAATCGAACCTGGGTCCCTGGTGCAGTGAGGCAGCAGCGCTAACCACTGAGCCACCGTGCCGCCCCTTTTTTTTTAAGAGGAAGGCATTACATTTTACCCTCTAAGTTCAATCCAACACTGCTTTTTTTTATAATAATTTTTTCACTTCATTTTATACATCTATTCAAGATTAAACATGGCACAAAATGTTTGCACTGCCAGCAAAACACAAATCCTCCAAACAAATTAAAGAAGTCAATACCTACCTGCTGCTCCATGGTCATTCTCCTGTGAAGTTCTATGTCAAGCTAATTGAACTCCCAGCAATCAGCTTCATCCAGAATATCTGAAGATTCAGTGTGGTTGCCAATTGAAGTTGGTTATGACTCAATCCTTCATTGGAACAGATACCACACGTAGCAAACCAAGTGTGCTGTGATAAGTGGTCATATACACTGAAAATATTAATACTTCATTTTTGTACCTTAAACAAATGTATTCTCATCTTATTTTCATAGATTCATGAGAATCAGTTCCCTTTTGTCATGAATTAAAAGTGAAATATAATTCATGCTTGCATGAATGAAAGTAATAATTTGGCTACCTAGTTTATTGTAATTCCTTCAGGACACAGTCTGAAAACCTAATCTGTAATCCAATCTATTGCTCACTTGTCTATTTGCGTACAGACTGATTCTTTCGTTTTCCGAGATGAATGGGAGAGTGCTGAAATTTAAGCTCTTAAAATTGTTTGGATGTTATTAAATATTGAGAAAAAGGTCTCCCATGCCTGTCTTTGTTCCAAGGAATTCTGTGTCTCAAAACTGTCACAATATTAAATATAAGATGCACTGTTACTATAAATAGAAAACAAGTATTTTTCTGAACATTTTACATTTAATTATATCTTATATTGTTCTTCCTAGGTGTATATTATCAGCATTTATACAATCAGTTATACACTTAAGATATGTTAACGTTGCAAGTCTAGATGCTGCTAACACTGAATAATTTGTTCAAAATGTAAACCAATTTCCAATTGGTCTGCTTTTGCTTTTGAACAACAGGACCAAATACATCTCCACCCATCACTGAATCAATCATTTCCTCCATTCACTATTTCATTTATTATCAGATCTATCCACCATCAACTCACTTCAACTCCTCATCCACCTCTTCCATCATATAACTCCTTCCACCAATCATTAACATCCAGGAGCCTCATCAGTTCATTACTAGATTGTTCTATTTCAGCTCATTCAATTAATTTGATTTGCACTGAGACCTTTCTATCACCCTTCCAAGTAAATTCTAGTGCTAGGTAACTTGATCATTAATTCATTTCAGTAGGACCATAGAAAGGTTACAGCACAGAAAGTGATGGTTTGGTTTATTGTGCCTGTATTTACTGAATAATCTAGCAGCCCATTCTAATCTCAATTTCCAGTGCCTGGTTCATAGCCTCACAGATTACAATACTTCAGTTGTAGATCCAGACTCCTTTTAAGAACTGCAGATGCTGGAGATCTGAAACAAAAGCATAAATTACTGGTGAAACTTAGCACGTCTGGTAGCATCTGTGGGGAGAATGCAGAGTTAATGTTATGAGTCTGATGATACTTTAAATAACTTTGCAATGCTCTTCATCTTCTGAAGAGTCACTGGATTGAAAACATTAGTTCTGCTTTCTCCCCACAGATACTGCCAGAACTGCTGAGTTTCTTCAGCAATTTCCGTTGTTATTCCTTTTCAGTGGGTGGACAGTTTCCTCCTCAATCACAAAACTGGGCAACACCCATGACCCCCTTGGATGAAAACAACTTTCCTCATGACCACTCAAATCTTTCTGCCAGCTGAGCTATTGAGTAGTGGAAGATGGGAGGAGGTAGTGATTATTGGGACAGTCAGCAACAATCTTGCACCTGTGCAAAGCCCAGAGGTGTTGTCACCGACCGTCTAAACAGCGATAGCTAATGGTGCTCAGCAAATGACTGCGTAAATGACTTGGACGAGTCTGGATGGGATGCTCTTTAGAGGGGCAGTGTAAACTCGATGAGCTGAAGAGCCTGCTTCCACATTGTGGGAATTCTATGATTCTATGAAATCTAAATGTGGGAGGCACGATGGATCAGTGGTTAGCACTGCTGCCTCACTGCGAAAGAGATCTGGGTTCAAGTCCCACATTAGGAATTGTCTATGTAGGGTTTCCTCTGGGTGGTCCAGTTTTCTCCCACATTCCAAAAGATGTGCAGGTGTTAAGTGCATTATACAGGGATAAATGCAGGGAAATGAGTCTGGGTGGGTTATTCTTCAGAGGGCCGTTGTGGACTTGTTGGGCCAAAGGGCCTGTTTCCACATTATAGGGAATCTAATCTGTAGGAAATCTACTCTAAATAGACTCAACAAGGGAAAGAGGATAAAAAATGCAATGAATTCTTCATTGCACCTGTATTGTGGATCTGACAACACCTTTCAATCTGTGATCATTACTACCTAGAAGGCAGCAGGTGTATGGGAACACCATCACATGTAACCTCCCTTCCAGCCCACATCAACCTGATTTGAAACATGATCATCCTTCACTGTCACTGGGTTAAAATCTTGGAACATCCTTCTTAACAGCATTGTGGGTGTCACTATTGCACATAGACTGCAGCAGTTAAGGGTATCTCATCACTACCTTCTCAAGGGCAACTTGAGACAGGCAATAAAATTCTGGTCCAGAATCCACAATGATTAAATTATTAAATAAAATGTCCACCAATAAATCCAACAGGAAATTCAGGAGAAACTTCTCACATGAACAGCAGAAAAACAAGAAATGCACTGAAATGACAATTTGCAGGTCTACTAGACACTCCAAATTGCTTTACAATCAATTAAATGTTTTTTGAGGTGAACTCACCTGGCAGTCAATGTACAGTCAGAAAACTCCTCCAAACAGAAATGTGATGACGACCAAATAATCTGATATCTTTAGCAGAGAGATTATGGAACTCACTGACAGAGGTGAAAAGTACAGATGCATTTAAGGGGAATTTAGATATGGAGAAAGCAAATAAAACACATGCTGAGTAGAACTGACAAACAGGTGGAGGGAGGCTTTTTGTGGAGCATAAATACCAGCATGCATGTATGGGGCACAGGGATCCATTTATATAGAAACCTCTAATACAGGAATACTGTGAAATGGCAGACTCCATGGATAACTAAGTGTGACATTCAAGCAGATTTGCACCAAATTCAGTGTTTAAAATAACTACCTTATAAATACTTATATAGCATATACTTTATTATGGAAAAGAAGTTGTCATTTCTTTGCGAATTTTGAGTGGCAAGGTAATGAAGCAAAATACAGTGAAAGCTGAATCAGGGAAGGAAATGTGTTTAGTCATATGTAATAATGTAGTACTGTAGTCACATAGTGAAGGAACTATACATGATATAATCCATCAAAGCAAGTTGTTCAGGTAATTATGAAGACCAAAATGAAATCAAAATACCATTCAAATAACTATTGTCAGACTCTGAACTTGGAACCACTTTGTTATAGAAGTGGATTGGGGAAATGAGATCAGCTGGAATGTTGCACTCATATAGGAAACATTACGACATTGTATGTTTCTCAAATGAAAACTATGCTTGATGCCAACAATAATTCCATCGCAAAAAAATTGTATTTCTTCCTTTATTGGGGTGCAGCATGCTTCACCCTCTGGAGTACATAAAGATATACCACTAGGAGGCCATGTACTTGATGGCTTTTTCAAGAAGCTATCTGACTTGGCCCATTATGCTCTTTCTCGACAGCCACAAAAATGTTTCCTTTCAAATATTTTTCCTACTTACATTTGGACATTAGTATCAAATCTATCTCCACAACTTGTTCAGGCTGGAAATTCCAGATATTCTAGATCTTAACTCACTGGGTAAAAACAAAAATTCTGCTCATTGTCCACAACACCTGAATTACTGTGTCACAGTCTTAAATCTGAGCCTCATATCATTGGCGATTCTTCAACATGCTATTCAATTACAGAACCTTGGGACGAATTGAATCTTGCCTTCACCTGAGGAGCCCTTCTCTGTACAAGTTATTGGTTTGTGATTGATAGTGAGAGATCTGGATGTTCTTTTCCTGAACTCAGATGTGCTAAGCCTCACTGCTGTCCTATATGGCCAGGCATTGGTTTGAGATGATTCAATTCTTTTAAGAATCTTTTCTCACGATTTTTACATTCTTCTGCCTTTGGTTATTTCTATCTAGTGAATCAAAATATTGATAGGATTTCAAATGTAATAGACTGGAATGTCTGCAAAAGCCTGTGAGGTTACCAAGCCAATTAGAAACAAATTTATTTTACATTTGATAATTCATCAGTACTTTGACAATCTCACACAGGATAACTGATGTAGGATGTCAAAAAATATTATTCACCTTCTCAGCTGTGGGCTGAACTTAAATGTTGGCACAGAGGGAGTATTATTCCTTACTTATGCTGTGGGGCTTAGACAGGGACAGCATAGTTGGTGGTTAAACTGTATCTAATTCTGTGCTGTATCTTCCCAGGGAGTGTTTGATTCTGACATTGGATGCCTGAATGGAAAGTGCTTCATTCCCTAGCACAGATATTTTTCAACAGGATGACCAAAAATTGAAGACAGAATCTTTTTTTGTAAAGAATGTCTTTATAAAGAGTTCTGAAATTAGTGCCATATGTTAAAATGCTTAACAACTTAAGTTGCTTGATTTCTTCCTTGCAGTGATGTGGAGATAGCTTTCAAATGACTGAACATTTCATTTCCTTCCACCCACAATGGCAGTTAGCTCAAAACAAACTGGATCCCAGCAGAAATCAAAGATTCCAGAGGCAGTTGGGTGAAACCAGGAATGTTGGAGCTTCCCCCATGTTCAACTGATGCCAATTCAATCAGGGATGACAGTCTTAGGATTCCTCTTGCATCCACCATGTACTGAGATCAGATACCTCAATTCAACATGCATCAAAGACCCAATTGCTGCATTGTACTGGGATGATCTGTGGTGCAGGGTATCTGTAACACATTATTTCACCTTCCTCTTTAACTCTATATGCTGTCTTCCTAATACATTGCTGTCATTCTTCCATCCACCAGTGAGACATGAGATCGATATGCCGGTTCACAGGTGAGTTTCTTTCTGCTAGGTTGACTACTGCATACCACACTCCCCCCAAAGTCCACCTTCTGTGCTACCTCAGGCGCCCATCACTTTTGATTGGTCCCAGTTCAGATTTTGGGTCATCTGATAGAGAACTCCAGATGGTCTTTTGACAAGGTGGTAACAATGGGCATGGTGAAGGTTCAACTGTACACGTGTTGGTAGCTGACCAGAATTTGCCTACACTTTCATATATCCACAATTCAAGAGGTCTGCCAACTAGCTGTGAGTTATGGAAAGCCTCCTTTATAGCAACATCTGATGGAGGAAGGTTTAGAATCCCATTGAGGTGCTGGAAATTTTGATCCATATACTCATTGTTCGGTGGGCCGGCGTGTAACCACTGGTCTTGTCCTGGATCACAGAAAGGACAAAGAAAACTTTAATTTTATTGATTGCCACAAAAATAGTTGCTGTTTCTGAAAGAACAGGTTTTAACTGGGGCACTTCAGCCAACAATCCTGGCCAGATCTCCACTACTGAGGTAGTGCTGCATTATCAAAGTTACATCTCCTGGATGAGCTGTTAGACTAAGAAATGTCTGCCTTCTCAGGTGGACGCAATAAATCACACCATAGTTATTTGATGATTTTTGGTATCCTGGTCAATATTTATTCAGTGTTTATTCAATATTTATGCCAGTCACCTTGGCTTTCACACATCCTCCAATGCAACAGTGACTAAACATGCATATTTTATATTAATAATAATCTATTCTTAATCTATTAATTAATTTGATTGAGAAGGCATCTATTGTTGCAAAGGGGACAGTATAAATACAAACTCATTCTTTTTTAGATGCTAATAGAACAGGATCCCAAATGAAGTATTCAACTGCAGTTCAGCTTGATTTGACTAATTTTTTCATTGGATGTAGATGTCATTGGTAAGGCAGCATTTGTTGACCATTCCCAATTGCACTTAATCTGAGTGGCTAGTGAGGCCATTTCAGAATGTAATTAAGTGTGAACCACATTGCAGTGGGTCTGGAGTCACATGCAGGCCAGACCAGGTAAAGATGGCAGATTTCTTCCTTAAAGAAAAGGAAGGACAAATGTGACAAAGGAAGGAAAATTGTATTTTCTGACAATTGTTGATAGTTTTATAGTTGACATTACTAGATTTCAATTTCAGAATTTAGTAACATTTGCAATGGTGGGATTTGAACTAGACCATTATCCTGGGCCTCTGAACTTAACCACTACAACACCGCACACCCACATTCTCTACTCTTGCACAATAATGGTTGAAGATATTTGTACCACTCACTCTTGACAGAGAATTGATTTGTTGATTTCCAATAGATCAATGATCTAATTCTCACAAGGCCCATCACAAACCAGAGACTAACTGGGGAACTCCTCGTATAGATAGTTTCAATAGGACATAGAATGTTACAGGTCAAAGTTTGGGAGAAGATTTGTAGCTCGGGTGCTCGTTGTTGTAGTTCTTTTCGCTGAGCTGGGAGTTTTTGTTGCAAACGTTTCGTCCCCTTTCTAGGTGACATCCTCAGTGCTTGGGAGCTGCCTGTGAAGTGCTTCTGTGCTGATTCCTCTGGCATTTATAATGGCTTGTCTCTGCCGCTTCCGGTTGTCAGTTGCTGCCCGCTGCAGTGGCCGGTATATTGGGTCCAGGTCGATGTGTTTGTTGATAGAATCAGTGGATGAGTGCCATGCCTCTAGGAATTCCCTGGCTGTTCTCTGTTTGGCTCGCAAGCCAAACAGAGAACAGCCAGGGAATTCCTAGAGGCATGGCACTCATCCACTGATTCTATCAACAAACACATCGACCTGGACCCAATATACTGGCCACTGCAGCGGACAGCAACTGACAACTGGAAGCGGCAGAGACAAGCCACTATAAATGCCAAAGGAAACATGACAGAAGCACTTCACAGGAGGCTCCCAAGCACTGAGGATGTCACCTAGAAAGGGGACGAAACGTTTGCAACACAAATTCCCAGCTCGGCGAACAGAACCACAACAGAATGTTACAGAGTTTATGAGGGAGGGTGCTATTAGTCAACAGAAACTAGCAACCCTGTGTACTCTCAAACAGTACAGCATGAGATCAGCTTTCAGTCTCTATCAATTCTGTGCTCAGAATGCTCATCATTAGAGAAACATCATGACTGAGATAGGTGAAATTGTTAGACACACCACACAATACACCAAACATTCATCTCAAGCATATAATATAGCAGTGAATGAGGCCATTCAGTACAATATGTCTCTTCAGTCATTAAGCCCCACACTTCTTGTCTTTTCTTCAAAGCCTGCAATTGTCCCCAACTTACATATAAGACGGAAAAATCATAAGAAGTAGGAGCAGAAGTAGGCCATTCAGTCAATCGAGTATGATCTGTCATTCAATGAAATCTTGACTGATCTGATCATCCTTAACTCCATTTTCCTGCCTTTCCTCACAACTCAATTCCCTCACACTGCTTTCAAATCTATTTTGGCCTTGAAAATATGTAATGGTCCAGCTTCAACATTCTTCTTCTAATATTCTAGGATGCATTTTATCAGGTCTCGGGAACTTATTGGTCTTTAACCCCATTAGTTCCCTTAGCATTTTTTTCCATAATGAAAAGGCTTTTTATTTTTTTTCTCCTCATTTGGTCCCATATGATTTAATAATTATGGAGTGGCTTCTACTGTGAAGACTGATGTAAAATATCCGTTCATCTCCACTGCAGTTTCCTGGTTCCCCATTATTATTTCCCAACCTCATTCGCTAAGGGGTTTATGTTAACTTTGGTCTCATTCTCTTTTACATAATTAGGGCTCTTACCATCCATCTTGATATTACTCACACCTTTACCCTCAAATTTTACATTTTTTTTTTGATTGTCATTTGTTGGTTTTGAAAACATTCCAAATCTTCTGTTTTAGCACGAATAGAGTCATAGAGTTACACAGCCTAGAAACAGACCCTTTGGTCAAACCAATCCATATCAAACATAATCCCAAACTAATTTATTCCCACCGGCCTGCTCCTGGCCCATATCCCTCCAAACCTTTCCTATTCATGTACATTTCAAAATATCTTTTAGATGTTGTAATTGTACATACATGCATCACTTCTTTAGGACATTCATCCCACATGTAAACCACCCTCTTTGTAAATATTTTGTCCCTCATGTCTTTTTTAAATCTCTCTCCTCTCACCTGAAAAATGTGCTCCCTAGTCTTGAAATCCTCCAATGTAGGGAAAAGATAACCACTATTAACTCTATACCCTTCATTATTTTATAAACATTTATAAGGTCACCTCTCACCCTCCTAAGCTCCAGTGAAGAAGGTCCAACCTGCATGTCCAACCTTACCTTATAACTCAAACGTTCCATACCCAGCAACATCCTGATAAATCTCTTTTGAACCCTCTCAGCTTAACAATATCCTTTAGAACATAGAACATTACAGATAAGAACAAACGCTTTGGCCCTTGATGTTGCGCTGACAAGTGAAACTAATCTGAAACCCATCTAACCTACATTATTCCATTCTCGTCCATATTTCAATCTAAAAACCATTTAAATGCCCTTAAAGTTGGCGAGTCTACTACTGTTGCAGACATTGCATTTCACACCCATACTACTCTCTGACTAAAGAAATTATTTCTGATATCTGTCCTATATCTATTCATCTCCACTGCAGTTTCCTGGTTCCCCATTATTATTTCCCAACCTCATTCTCTAAGGGGTTTATGTTAACTTTGGTCTCAATTTAAAGCTATGTCCCATCGTGCTAGCCATCACTATCCGAGGAAAAAGGCTCTCATGTCCACCCAAACCCCTGATTATCTTATATGTCTTAATTAAGTCACCTCTCAGCCGTCTTCTCTCTAACGAAAACAGCCTCAGGTGACTCTCTGTGTGGGGTTTGCACATTCTCCCCGTGTCTGCGTGGGTTTCCTCCGGGTGCTCTGCTTTCCTCCCACAATCCAACAATGTGCAGGTTAGGTGAATTGGCCACGCTAAATTGCCCGTAGTGTTAGGTGAAGACGTAAATGTAAGGGAATGGGTCTGGGTGGGTTACGCTTCAACGGGTCAGTGTGGACTTATTGGGCCGAAGGACCTGTTTCCACACTGTTAGTAATCTGTAATCTGTATCTGTATGTCCCTCAGCCTTTCCTCATAAGGCCTTCCCTCCATACCAGGCAACATTCTAGTAAATCTCCTCTGAACCCTTTCCATAGCTTCCACATCCTTCCTATAATGTGGTGACCAGAACTATATGCAATACTCCCAAGTGTGGCTGCACCAGAGATTTGTACACTTGCAGCACGACTTCATGGCTCCAAAACTCAATCTCTGTACCAATAAAAGCTAACACACCCTTTGCCTTCTTAACAACCCTATCAATCTGGGTGGCAATTTTCAAGAATCTATGTACATGGATCTCTCTGTTCATTTACACTGTCAAGAATCTTACGAATAGCCTAGTACTCTGCATTCCTGTTACTCCTTCCAAAGTGAATTACCTCACACTTTTCCGCATTAAACTCCATTTGCCACCTCTCAGTCCAGCTCTGCTGCTTATCTATGTCCCTCTGTAATCTACAACATGCTTCAGCACTATCCACAACTCTACTGACCTTAGTGTCATCCGCAAATTTACTAGCCCACCCTTCTATGCCCTCATCCAGGTCATTTATGAAAATGACATACAGCAGTGGACCCAAAACATGAAGTTGTAACTGGACTCCAGGATGAACATATACCATCAATCACCACCCTCTGTCTTCTTTCAGCTAGCCAAACCGCTAAATCTCCCTCAATCTCCCTTTGTATTTTGCAATAGCCTAGTGTGGGGAACCTTATCAAATGCCTTACTGAAATCCACAGACACCACATCAACTGCTTCACCCTCATCCACTGTTTGGTCAGCTTTTCAAAGAACTCAATAAGCTTTGTGAGGCACGACCTACCCTTCACAAAACCATGTTGACTATCCCTAATCAACATATTTATTTCTAGATGATTATAAATCCTATCTCTTATAACCTTTACCAACACTTCGCACACAAACAAAGTAGGGCTCACTAACCTATAACTACCAGGGTTGCCCCTGCTCTCCTTCCTGAACAATGGAACAACATTTGATGTCCTCCAGTCTTCTGGCACTATTCCTGTAGACAATGACGACATAAAGATCAAAGCCAAAAGCTTGGCAAGCTTCTCCCTGGCTTCCCAAAGAGTCCTAGGATAAATCTCATCTGCTCAGGGGACCCATCTATTTTCACACTTTCCAGAATTGCTAACACCTCCTCCTTGTGAACCTCAATCCCGTCTAGTCTAGTAGCCTGTATCACATTATTCTCCTCGACAACATTGTCATTTTCCAGTGTGAATACTGATGAAAAATATTCATTTAACACTTCCCCTATCTCTTTGGACTCCACAGACAACTTCCCATTACTATACTTGATTGGCCCTGCTCTCCCTCCTGTTTGTCTCAGATCGATGACAGACTGCATTCACATGGCACCTGCCATGCAGCAGCCCCGTCCATCACATGGTCCCTCACAGGCTCCTGACCCCTTACCCTCAACTTGAACATCCTACAGGGCTACTGTTGAGATGAAGGAGAAACTGCATTACAATAGGAATACATCCTGCAGTTAGAAACCAGAGGCTGGAGAGTTTGAGACAATGTCACGCCCACCTTTGTTTAGCACACACTCTCTCTCCCTCCCCACCCCACTCTCTATGTTTCCATCTCTGTTTTGTACTCTCTCTCAATGTCCCTGTTTCTTTCTCCCCTCTGTCTGTCCCTGTCTCTTGTTATTTTTAATCTCTCTCTCTATGTCTCTGTCTCTCTTTCCCAGATGTAATCTTGACTAATGTGCTAGGGATAGTTTCTAGAAATGGAGAGAAAGAGAAAACTCCACCACTGACACCAGTCTCTGGGTCTCTCTCTCCCTTTTTCTCTCCGCCTGTCTCTTAGTTTCTCCCTGTCTCTCTGCTCCCACTTTATTCACCATTTCATTTTTCAAACACTTACTCCAGTTTTAACCACTTACTGCAGATCACATTTGCTTTGTTGAGGCAAACTATGTTGAAGGCTCGGCAGTTATTTGAGATAACAGGCCCACCCGTGGAATGGGCCCTCTCTCATATTGGGGAATGTTGTGAGATTGAGAGTAGTTGAGATCCAATCCCACCCTGTCCTAGACTCAAGAAAGGTTAAAGGGGTTTTAAACATTTGCATCCAATGCAACTAAATCCAGGAGACATACCCACAATCACATTGCAAGCACCATATGCAAAAATTGATGACAAGCTGAAGACCTGTCAACATATTTAAATAAAGTGAACATGGAAATGACTTTAAATGACTGGCATTGGTAACAGCCATTGAGACTTTGATGGACAATGTTCAGGGCAGTGTCAAAAAGGATCCGCAACTGGCCTCATTGGCCTCACCAATCTGGTAATGAATTCAAGACCGATACTTAACTAACTTCTGTCTGCAGAAATGACCACAAGCTTTCTGTTTCTTGCCGCTTCAACACACTACCGAGTACCCAGCCAATATTTCTGCCTCACGCTTACTGCAGTGCTCCAGCTAAGCTCAACACACACTAACAGCATCTCATTTTTCACTTGGGAACCCTGCAGCCTTCTGGACTTAATGTCGAGTTCAATAATTTAAGGGCCTGAGCACCTTAACCCCCATACACCAGGCCTTGTTTTCACAAGGACTGCTACCACCACCAACAATTCCTTGTCAGCCATTAACAGTCTCCATTAGCAGCTATTGATTCTCTCAGGTTGACCATTACCTATTCCTTTTTCACCCCAACAATTGTTCTCTCTCTGGGCTCCATCTCCACCTACCTTTTCCTCCTTCCCACTCCCTTCACAATATCTTCAGCATAAATATCAACATTCTCCTAGCTACAAATCAGTTTTGAAGAAGGGTCACTAGATCTGAAACGTTAATTACTTTATATTGACAGATGCTGCCAGATCTGCTAGTCTTTCCTATTAGTTTCATTCTTACTTAACTAATGAGGTTGGTCTGTTGGAGGCCCATTAACAGTTGCCTGTCTTCAAATCATTGGCTGGTTAGGGTGTCATTCTGTCAAAACCATCTCAGGTTGGGATGCCAGATAAAATGGCTGCCATGAACCAATCCCTCATTTCAGCACATAGAGAGGTGGGTTGTTTAAATTTACTCCCATTATGCCTAACTGAGGGAAACTCTTAGAAAATCTTTCAATTGCTGAGGTAAACAGCTCTCCATTTTGAGACCTCAGCATCAGAGATGGTTTTCACAATCGATCTTTGCCTTGGTGGCTATAATATTTGCCACGTGGCGTGTTTTTTCTTTCAACCTGACATAATCCTTAATTTGTGGTACTAAAAAATGCACAGTAGGTCAGGCAGCATCTGAGAAGCAGGACAGTTGCGACGATCCGGGTAGGACCCAAAGTCCTGGGACTCTACTCTCCTGCTCCTTGGATGCTGCCTGACCAGCTGTGCATTTCCTAATGTTACACTATATTGTCTCTGACACTCCAGCATCTGCAGTCCTCACTATCTCCTAGTAATCCTTAACCTCCCTGGTTAGCTTATCCCTGGAGTACTGTAAGCAATGTCGGTCACTTTATTTGAGGAAATACATTATTTTATTGGAGGCAGTTCAAAGAAGATTCACTAGGATGATCCTTGGTATGGAGGGATTGTCTTATGAGCAACAATTAAACCGGTTGGGACTTGGCTCACTGGAATTTAGAAGAATTCTTAAAGTGTTACACGCTGTAAATGCTGACAGGATGTTTCTCCTCATGGGACAGTCTAGGACCAGAAGCATAATCTGAGATCAAAGGGATGTTAGTTTAATACTGAGATGAGGAATTTCTTCTCTCAGAGGTCTCTGGGACTCCTTGTCAGAGAGAGGTGTAGGGCAGAGTCCTTTTGCATATTTAAGGCTGAGACAGCTAGGTGCTTCATCAATAGAGGAATCAAGGATTATGAGGAAAGAACAAAAACATGGAAAATTAGGAGTGTTGGCTCAGTCATGATCCTACTGTTGGCTGAACAGCCTACTCCTATTTCTATTTTTCATGGTCTTATTATCCCTTTCCTAGAATCCCCCTTCCTCACTGGGAGATATCTTCGCAATTCTTTTAAATATTACTTCTCAACTGTCTCTGCTGATAAACATTCCCAATCTATTCCAGCTAGCTCTGCCTTCATTTCTATGTAGGAGGAGAAAGTGAGGTCTGCAGATGCTGGAGTATCAGAGCTGAACATGTGTTGCTGGAAAAGCGCAGCAGGTCAGGCAGCATCCAAGGAACAGGAAATTCGATGTTTCGGGCATAAGCCCTTCATCAGGCTTATGCCAGAAACATCGAATTTTCTGTTCCTTGGATGCTGCCTGACCTGCTGCGCTTTTCCAGCAAAACATTTTCAGCTCTTCATTTCTATGTAATTAACCAAATTCCAACCCAAATTGCTCCCTCTGAATGCTTTAATGATTTCCTAGGAGACCTTTTACTCTGATATAATTTATTAAAATTAATTTATTTCACATTATCAGTTCCAAAATAGTGTGATCCTGGTTGGATCCACAACAAATTGTTCTAGGAGACTATCCTGAACATACTCTCTGAATTCTTCCTTGTGACTAACTCTGCCAATCTGACTAACACAATCCACATGATTAATCTACTACCTTTTTCTACATGCCCTAGTTACCTCTTCATTTATTCTTTGTCCCACAGTGTAGCTAAGGCACACTCCAAGCAATGTCTTCTTCCCCTTTATATTTCTTACCTCCACCCATGTGGATTCTATATATTCCAACACAAGATCTTTTCTTCCTATCACACTTATCCCATCTCATCCTACCAATGTCAGTCCATCACCCTTTCCTTCCTGCCTGTCCTTTTGAAAAGCCATACACCCCTGAATATTTAGTTCCAAGCTTTGATCTCCTTGTAAACATGTCACCATAGTGGCTATAAGGTCAGATGCACTAACTCTGCATTTATGCCATCTATTCATATATTTTGTTCGACGTGCATTCAAATAAAGACTCATTAATTTTGCCTTTAAACCATTTTCCCTTTTTGGCCATATTTACTGCTATAATATTTTTGAGGAATGCTGAAATATGGGATTTTTAAAAATGAGATTAACTGAGACTGTACTGCATAGTTGAGTAAACAGTATGCTGTGCTTGTGACAAGTCAGCACTTCCAGCCTCAAACCTTTGTAGGATTTAACTTACCTTTTCTGAAAGGTTGTTTCCCATTGTATGCCAGGGGAACCACGAGGAACTTGGTTTCTGCCAGGAGAACCCATTGATGCAGGACCCGCACTGTCCAGCTCCCAGGCCGCAGAGGGTGGTTTAATGGAGGTTTGTAATGAGTATATTCAGCCTCTGAATCCACCATTATGTCATATGATGTTGCCACGATGTAAGTGGGGTCAATCCACACAACTGTGGCAGTCATGTTACTGCCTTTAGCCCATTTCTGCATGGCAACTGGCTCATCAAAAGGCCCAATCAAACCCCCGAAGTTACGGAACAGTCGCTCCTTGGGGTCCCATTCTGTTCCCACCTGAAAAAAACAGAAGAAAAAGGTTAGGATTAGTTTCTCCAGCAGTTGCACTACGAGTATAAAAATCAAGGTAAAGCATCGAATAGTTAAACATGCTGACTTCCTCTCCTCTTTTATACCAATAGGCCACAGATCAAACAACAACCCACATCTATATAGCATTTTAAGGTAGAAAAAATAAGCTAACATCTCCAGTCAGGCAAAGAAAAAAAATTGAAACCATACCACAGAGATATCACAGCTTTAATAAAATGATTGATTTAGAAGTTTAGTATCTTAAGAGAAGAGTACAAAGCAGAGAGGTTTACAGTTCGATTCTTTATTACCAAGCGGATGAAAGATTATTGGGTGTAGAAATGTAAAGTTGAAATTACGATCGAATCAGACACGATCTCAGAGAATCTCATAGCGGTGCACGCTCAAAGATCAGAGCAGCCTTCTTTTGTTCCTCATTCATATCAATCCCAAATTATTCCACTGTCCTGCTCCTCCCCGTGGTCCAGAATTAATATGAAACTGATTTTAAATATTGACCAAATTTCCATTAAAAGATACAATTGTCTCTGTCAGAACCGTTCCCTGGGACAACCTGTTCCATGCTCCATTTGGTTGCAAGCCTGCTGAAGAACAAGTGACAACAGGGAACTCCTTATCCACTCACTGATTTCGCATCCAGATAAAATACTCCATTCTTTGGTAACATATCAAATCCTGTGATTAATTTAAAACCATTACTACATCTGAATTTGACTTTCCCTGCCAGTTTGGGCTATCGTTTGGTTGGTATATACACTAAATAGGATAATTTTGGGTAGCCCATTTCGAATCTCTGTACAAAATCCATTATGTGCTTCAACCCCACCATATCCTTTACAATGCAAAAAACAAGACATGATAGAAATACTCAGCAGATCAGAGAGCGACTATGAAGGGAAACAGTAGATCAATGGTCGTTCAGCAAGATATTGAGATGAAATGTTAATTTAGACCATCTCCATACTGTATGCCTTTTGAATATTTCCAATATTTTCTGTTTTTATCTTTGATTTCTGATGCCTACATTGTTTTGCTTTTGTACAGTTGCATTGATCATATACCTCTGCAATGAGCGAGAATGGGCAAGGGAGAAGAGTGTGTTACATGACCAGGGAGTGATAAGAGACATATACAAAGAAAAAGTGAAAAATGGAGTGAGTGACAGAAAGAGACAGAAATGAGGGGAGAAAGATTGGGAGGGGAGAGATAAGAGAAAGGGATAAACTGAAAAGAGTTGGGGGGAGGAGACAGGGAAAAAGAGAAAGAGGCAGTAGGGAAGACAGAGGTGAGGAGAAGAGATGAAGGGGAAATGAGAGAAGAGGAAACTAGATCGAGAGAGAGATCAGTGGAGGGAGAGAGAAAACAAGAAGCGAGAGAGACAGACAGACAAGGAAAACACCTCTTATTTACCCTTTCCAAATCTTCAAGATTTTAATTGTAACCATGATGTGAAGATGTGGACAAATTGAACAAACAAATGACACCAGGTTATAGTTTATTTTAAACTGCAAACTTTTGGAGCTCTGTTCCTTCCTCAGGTGTGATGGAAGGAGTGGAGGTCTGAAAGCTTGCAATTTCAAATAAACCTGTTGAAATATACCTGGTTTCCTTTAATTTTCGACCTTCAGGTTTTAAATACTTCTTCCCAGTTTTTCTCTGCTCTCAAGATAACAACCTCAGATTTCACAGTTTATCCATCTAACTCTCATCCCTTGTTCCTGCAACTGAAAACAGTGACTAGTTTCATCAATGCATAATTAAAACAAATTGGTGTTTTTGAATAACAATTGCTTTTACCATCACCATCTGCAGCTCCAAGTTTCAACAGGCATGTAAAGGTGGGGCAAGTGGGAGAATCACTTGATTGGATCTCAGGTGTTGATCAGAGTGGTTCCAATAGCATGGAAGTTCTGTCACTCAATCTTACTCCTGCCCTCTCACTCATATCTCCATTTTTCGCTTTTCTCTTGTATGTGTTTTTTACCACTCCCTGGTCATGTCTTATTTGCTCCTCCTTTGTCCATTTCTCTCATTGCAGAGGAATATGATAAATGCAATAATACAAAAACAAAACAATGAAGGTATCAGAAATCAAAGTTGAAAATAGAAAATATTGGAAATATTCAAAAGGCATACAGTACAGAGATGGAGTAAGTTAACATTCCATCTCAACATCCTGCTGAAAGACCATTGAGCTGGGATGGACTTCGGATTTCTTTCTGTGCCCTACACATGGCAGAGCTTGTGCTGCTTTGAATTAAACTTGCCTTTGGTCACAGAATTCAAGAAGAAATAAGAAGTGTCCATTTAGGAAATTATATTATAAAAGTGTGGATTCGATCGCTGAGCAATCAAATTTTCTGCAAACGTTTCGTCACCTTGCTAGGTGACACCATCAGTGCATCTTTGATAAAGTATTGGTGGTTTGTCCCGCTTTGTATTTATAGTATCTGTTTGTTGCTACTTCTAGTTCTGTATCTGAATGGTTTGTATACAGGGTCCAGTTCAAAGTGCCTATTGAGTGAGTTCCGGTTGTAGTGCCAGGCTTCAAGGAATTCTCTGGCGTGCCTCTGTTTTGCCTGTGCAAGGATGGTTGCATCATTCCAGTTGAATTTGTGTCCTTCATGGTTAGTGTGGTTGGAAATGAGAGAGTGCGAGTCGGGTCTGGTGGTGGCGAGCTGATGTTCATGCACTCATATGGTCAGTTTTCTTCCTTTTTGTCCTACGTAGTGTTTTTCACAGTCTTTACAGGTTATCTTGTAGATAATGTTTGTCCCGTTGGATGTGTGTCAGGTCTTTAATCTTTGTGAGGAGCGAGTGGAAGGTGCTCACTGTTTGTGAGCCACTAAGATTCCTGGGGTCTGAGTAGTCAGGTAGTTATCTCTGATATAGCTTTGATGTATGGTATGGTTGCTATCGTGTCTAGTCATGTAGTGTTTTCTTCTTTGGGTTTGTCCATTAAGTACTGGAGGATAGTGCTCTTGGGTACCCATTACATTAAATCGTTTGAATAGATGTTCCTGTTCTGCCTTCCAGAGTTCTGGGTTGCTGCAGCGTGTCCTTGCCCGTTTAAATCGTGTCCTAAAGCAGCTCCATTTCTGGGTGCTGGGGTGGTTGCTGTTATATTTCAGTACCTGGTCACTACAAGTGTTCTTCCTGTACACAGTGGTCTGGAGTTCTGCAGGAGGTGGTCATTAGTGAAGCATCTGAAGATGGTTGGGCCAAGGTCACTACCCTGATGAATTCCTGCTAAGATTTTCTGGAGCTGAGGTGACTGACCTCCAACAACCACAACCATCTTTCTATATGTTAGGTATGACAGCAACCAGCAAAGAGTGCACCTCCTGATACTCAATGATTCCAGTTTTGTTCGGGCTCCTTGATGCTTCGCTTAGTCAAATACAGCCTTGATGTCAAGGTCCATCACTCTACTCACCTCTGGAATTCAGCTCTTTTGTCCATGTTTGAACCAAGGCTGTCAGGAACTGAATGGCTTTGCAGTAAGGAGTTGAATTGAATTGAATTATTTATTTATTGTCTCTTGCATTTAGCAAATAAATAGGAAAAGTGTAGTATGTCACCATGCTCTGGTGCTATTTTGAGCCACAGGAGATATTAAGATACAAGTAGAAGATAACTAAAAACACAGTTCTTTCTTCTTGTGCTCTGCTCTGGGGGAGGATTAGGAATAATATTTTGAGGACGTGGGTTCAAATTCTGCCAAAGCAACTGCTGAAATGTGAATTCAAATAAAAATTTAGAATAAAAAGCTGCTATCAATTCTCTGTTCATCCTATGGGCTTTTAGTTCAAACAGTTAGAGCTTGGTGCTTATAATGCTACTGTCATGGGCTCAATCCCCATATTGGCTAACACACTGCCTTCCAACTGAGACTTCTTGGATCAGTAAGTTCACACAGTCAATATAGAGAGATCACATCGAGAGTGAGACACAGCCCAAGTGAATGCACAGTTCAGAGAATTTTGGTGGCAATGTGGTCGAGGTAAAGTGATGCTTTTACGCTTGCTTTATTTTTGGCTCATGGTTTGTAATATTTATTTCAAGAGGATTAAATGAAGTTCAGGATCATGGACCCAGAACAAAAGAAAATAGAAATGCAGTTTTAATCAGGGATAGCATGTTCAGGGGAATTGACACTGATCTCTCTGGGCAGGATTAAGTGTCCTAAAGGTTGTGTTTCTGGTGTCAGGATATTTCATCTTGGCTGCAGAGGAACTTGGAGAGGGAGGGGAAAGATTCAATTGCCAGATCCACATAGGTACGAACAATATAGGGAGGAGGAGGAAAGAGGTTTCTGCTGAGGGAATATGTACAGTTGGAATTAAATTAAAAAGCAGAACCAAAAAGATAATATTCTCTGGATTATTACTTGAGCCACAAGCAAATTGGCACAGGGTAACATTTCAACAGTCAAGTTTGGCTTCAGATCTTCGGGTGAATGTCCTACAAGGTAGACTTCAAGATACATAACAATGCACAGTCGCTGATGGGTACCCATGAGGATGGTCTTAACTGGGATCTTTGGTTCATGTAACACTACAGGTGACCCCACTACATACTCTCTCACAAACACTGGCACACATACACAGGCCCTCTCTCTCTCTCTCACTCACACACTTCTGTGCACACCCTCTCACAGGCATTTTTTTCAATTCCTACTTTGGAAATAGAACCAGTCTTACTCCAGGTTAGGATACAAACAATCTTAACCTCACACCTTTAATGCATTATCTGAGCTCAAATGTCACTGTTTTTTATCCATTGATAAAACCTCAAGCTATCTCAGGGCTATGACTTGAAAGAAATTCTGGAATTTACATATAATCAATCAAAGCCTGCATCCCCATTATAAGTGGCTTAACAGCAATCTACATTTGTCTAATACATCGATCAGTTGTATGATACTTTGATCTTTTACTTATAAAATGCGTCCCATATACCTGCCCCACTAGCTACCTGATGAAGGAGCAGCACTCTGAGAGCTTGTACCCTCAAATAAACCTGTTGGAGTATAGCCTGGTGTTGTGCAATTTTTAAGATTAAAGAGATAAACATATGGCTCAAATATTCGTATAGGAGAAACAGATTTGAATTTGTGGGACATTGGCATCAGTACTGGGGAAGGAGGGAGCTGCTCTGATGAAATGGGCTCCACCTGAATCAAGCTGGCACCAGAGTCTGGGCGAATCACAAAACAAAATCTTTTAAATTAAAAGTGGAAGAGGTGGGCTCAGTTACATGGAAAAATATGGCAAGAGTGAAAGGAGAGCAGGGCTCAACAGAGGTTCTTAAAAGTTTCCAGAGCAAGTAATAGGAGAGAAAAGTATGAAGAGTCAAAACATGTGGCGCTGGAAATCACAGCAGGTCAGGCAGCATCCGAGGAGCAGGAGGATCAATATTTTGGGCATACACCCTTCATCAGGAATGTGGAGAGGGAAGGGGGCTGAGAGATAAGTAGTGGGGTGGAGTGGGGAGGGGTGGGGAAGGTAGGTGGAAAGGCGATAGGTGGATGCAGGTGCGAGATAATTGTGGTAGGTTGGTGGGATGGTGCAGCAGAAAGGTGGGAAGGTAGATGGACAGGTAGGACAGGTCAAGAGGGTGATTTCAACTTGGAGAGTTGGATCTGGGGGGGGAAGGAGAGATTTGGAAACTGGTGAAGTTAATGTTGATGCCATATGGTATCTGAGCCAGAAGATGAGGCGTTCTTCCTCCAGTTGGGCATGGGCTTTGATTTGGCAGTGGAGGCAGCCCAGGCTTTGCATATCCTTGGGGGAGTGTGAGGGGGAATTGAACTGGTTGGCCACAGGGCGGTAGGGTCGGCTCTCCTGCTCCTTGAATGCTGCCTGACTTGCTGTGCTTTACCAGCACCACATGTCTGACTCTTTTCATACTTTCTCTCCTGCATCTGCAGTCCTCACTTTCTCTGAGAAAGTATGAAAAGGCTTAGGAATCTAACTTCAGGCACAGCTGATAAGGGACAACTATGACAAGGGGGTATTCAACGCTTGACTGAGGATGCTGTGCTTAAAAATGTGTACAGTATATGAAACAAAAGTAAAGGGATTTGTTGTAGTGTACAGATTGAAATTAGCAGGTGCAATGCTGTGGGTATCAGGGCAGGGAACTAAATATTCAAGGAAACATGTCTTATGGACAGGTCAGGCAGATGGGCAGGACTTTTTTACATTCATTCATGGGATGAGGGCATCCCTGGCTAGGCCTGCATCTATTGCCCACCCTTAATTGCCAAGAGGGCAGTTAAGAGTCAACCTCGTTGCTGAGTCTGGAGTCACATTTAGGTCAGACCAGGTAAAAACAGGGTACAGAAAAAGGTTTACCAAGATGTTGGCTGAAATGGAGGATTTTAGCTATGAAGAAAGGTTAGATAGACTGGGTTTTTTTTTACCAGAATGCTGGAAGTTGAGGGGCGACCTGATGGATGTTTGTAAGATTATGAATGGCATGGATAGAGTGAAAAGTATAAGGCTTTTTCCCAAGGTGGAAGGGTCAGTTCCAAGGTTCAAGGTGCAGGGTGGGGGGAACACTTTAAAAGAGGTGTGTGAGGCAAAGTTTTCACACAAAGGGTGATGAGTGCCTGGAAAACACTGCCAGAGGAGATGATGGAAGTGGACATAAATAGCAGCATTCAGAAAACATGAAAAGTAAGGGAATAGAGGTATGTGGATCCTGTCAGTGAAAATGTGTTCGTACGGAAGAGCAAAATGGGTTGGCGCAGGCTTGGAGGGCTAAAGGGCCTGTTTTTGCGCTGCATTGTTCTCTGTTCTAAAAGTTAAGAGAGAGTCAAATGTGGACATTGGACTGCTGGGGAAGATGAAGCAAAAGTACTGATGGGGAACGAAGAAGTGGCAGAAGTACTGAATAGGTACTTTGCATCAGATTTCACAACGGAAGACATGAGTAGCATACCAGAACTTCAAGAGAGTTGGGGGCAGAGGAGAGTGCAGTGTCCCTCACTTAGGAAAAGCTGCTGGGGAAGCTGAAAGGTCTGAAGCTGGAAAAATAACCCAGGCTACATGGGCCACAGTTGAGAGTATGGTGCTGGAAAAGCACAGCAAGTCAGATAGCATCCGAGGAGCAGGAGAATCAATGTTTCGGCATAAGCCTTTTGGGCTCCTAAAACGTGGATTCTCCTGCTTCTTGGCTGCTGCTTGATCTGCTGCACTTTTCCAGCACTACACACTTGACTCTGATCTCCAGCATCTGCAGACCTCACTTTCTCCTACGTGGACTACACTCCAGAGTTCTGAAGGAGGAAGCTGAGGAGATTGTAGAGGCATTAGTTGTCAGGTTTCAGGAATCACTGGAGTCAAGAAGGGTGTCAAAAAACTGGAAAAAGGAGGGAAGAAGGCAGAAGGTAGGAAACTATAGCCTGGTGAGCCTAGTTCTTGGTAAGCTTTTAGAGTCCGTTATTATGGATGAGATTGCGGAGAACTTGGAAGAGCCACAGTAAAATAGGGCTGAGTCAACATGGTTCCATACCTGTCAGATGTGTTAGAATTCTTTGAAGAGGTAGTAAGCAAGTTAGACAAAGGAGAAGTATTGGATATCATCTTTCTGAATTTCCAGAAGAGTTTGACAAGGCTGCTTAATAAGATAACAGCCCATGGTGCTAGAGACAAGGTACTGGAATGGATAAAGGATTGGTTGACTGGCTGAAGACAGACAGTAGAGAAAAAAGGGGTCTCAGGATGGCAGCCAGTGACTAGTGGACTTCTGCAGGGGTCCATGTTGGGACAGCAACTATCATGTTATACATTAACGATCTGGACAAAGTAACTGAGAATTTAATTGCTAAGACTGCAGATGATGCAAAGATAGGTGAAGGGACATGTAATGTTGAGGAAATGGGGAGGCTGGAAAAGGCATGGAAAGACAAGGAGAGTAGGCAAAGAAGTGACAAACGGAAGACAATGTGGGAAAGTGAAAGGTTAGGCACTTTGGTGGGAAGAGTAAAGGCACTGACTATTTTCTACATGGGGAAAGGCTTTGGAAATCTGAAGCACAACAGGATTTAGGAGTCCTAGTTCAGGAATTTTTTCAGGTTAACATGCAGGTTCAGTTAGCTGTTGGGAAGGCAAATGAAGCGTTCGCATTCATCTCAAAAGGGCTAGACGACAAGAACAAAGATATACTGCTGAGGCTGGGTAAGACTTTGGTCAGACTGCATTTGGATTATTGTGAGCAATGTTGGGCCCTGCATGTACAGAAGGATGTGCTGGTCATGGAAGGAATTCAGAGGAGGTTTACACAAATGATCCCAGGGACAAAGGGCTTTCATATGAGTGGTTGAGGATTCTGCATCTGTACCCAATGGAGTTTGAAAGGATGAGAGGGATCAAAATTTACAGAATACTGAGAAGCCTGGCAGTGGAAATGTTTCTGCTACAAAGAGAGACTGCAGTCTGAGGGCACAGTCTCAGAGGGAAGGAATAACAGTTTAAAACTGAAGTGAGGAGGAATTTCTTCAGCCAGAGGGTGGTTAATCTGTGGAACATACTGCTATACGGAGAAAATTCTCAGCCCAAGGCACCTCAAGGAGAGTGTGCTTAATCCAAGATGGAGGATGGAAGAAAGGAGATACTCCTTTTTTGAGGTATTTTCAGGGTTGGAACTGATTTCCTTGAATTCCTGGAGCAGTAATTACTGTTTTATGAGATGTTGCATTATCTTGGAAATTTGGAGAAAAAAAATCAAAATAACAGCACTTTTAAAAAAGGTGTAAGAGAGAGAGTGCGGGAACTGCGAGGGAGGTGCAAACAATAGCACCATTAACCTGCACAGCTGGCTGACCAGTCAATGAATCTTCACAGCTGACTGCCTCTACTGTTTAGTTTCGTTGGACATCAAAGTCTGTTCTAAGAAAAATAAACAAACAGTGAAATTCACAGCTGACTTTGGAGAAACGAACATTTCTCATCGGTTTTCATTCAGGAAAAGGAGAATATTGTAGAAGAGAAGAATGAGGTATGAGATATTAGACTAGAAAGGATCGAGGTTAGTTACGCACAGGTGTTAACAATTCTGGAAGGAATGAAAGTAGACAAGTCGCCTAGGCCGGATGGGATTTATCCGAGGATTCTCTGGGAAGCAATGGGAGGAGATAGCAGAGCCTTTGGCCTTTGATATTTGAGTCGTCATTGTCTACAGGTTTAGTACCAATGGACTGGAAAATTGCAAACGTTGTGCCCTTGTTCAAGAAGAGCAGTAGAGATGACCCAGGTAATTATCGACCAGTGAGGCTTACTTCTGTTGTAGGAAAGGCTTTGGAAAGGATTATAAGAGGCAAGATTTATAATCATCTAGCAAGCAACAATTTGATTTCAGATAGTCAACATGGTTTCGCCAAGGGCATGTCATGTCTCAGAAAGGTCTGAGTTTTTTTGAGGTGACCAAGCATGTTGATGAGGGTAGGGTAATTGACGTGGTATACAAGAACTTCAGTAAAGCCTTTGATAAGGTCGAGACAATACAGAGGCATGGGATTGAGGGTGATTCAGTAGTTTGGATTAGAAACTGGCTTTCTGAAAGAACGCAGTGAGTGGTGGTCAATGGAAAATATTCAGCCTGGAGTCCGGTTACTAGTGGTGTGCCACAAGGATCTGTTTTGGGACCACTGCTGTTTGTCATTTTTATAAATATCTTAGATGCAAGCGTAAGTGGATGGATTAGTAAATTTGCAGATGACACTAAAGTCGTTGGAGTAGTGGGCAGTTTGGAAGAATGTTACAGGTTGCACGGGGACTTAGATACTGCAGAATTGGGCTGAGAGGTGGCAAATGGAGTTCAATGCAGCTTAATGTGTCTTACTTTGGGAAGAATAACAGGAAAAGCAGAGTATTGGGTCAATGAAAGGATTCTTGGTAGTGTGGATGTGCAGAAGGATGTTGGAATCCATGTACATAGATCCCTGAAAGTTGCCACCCAAGGCGATAGTGCTGTTAAGAAGGCATACAGTGTGTTAGGTTTCATTGGTAGAGGGATTGAGTTCCGGAGCCGCAATATCATGCTGCAACTATACAAAACGCTAGTGCGGCCCCATTTGGAATATTGTGTGCAGTTCTGGTCGCCATATTTTGGGAAGGATGTGGAAGCATTGGAAAAGGGTCAAAGGAGATTTACCAGGATGTTGCCTGGTCTGGAGGGAAGTCTTATGAAGAAAGGCTGAGAGACTTGGGTCTGTTCTCATTGGAAAGAAAAAGGCTAAGAGGGGATTTGATAGAGACATACAAGATGATCAGAGGATTAGATAGGGTAGACAGCGAAAGTCGTTTTCCTTGGATGACGACGTCAGCTTATACGAGGGGGCATAACTACAAATTGAGGGGTGATAGATTTAAGACAGATGTCAGAGGCAGGTTCTTTACTCAGAGAGCGGAAAGGGCGTGGAATGCCCTACCTGCTAATGTAGTCAACTCAGCCACACTAGGGAAATTTAAACAATCCTTAAATAAGCACATGGATGATGATGGGATAATGTAGGGGGACGAGCTGAGAATAGTTCACAGGTCTGCGCAACATCGAGGCCGAAGGGCCTGTTCTGCGCTGTATTGTTCTATGTTCTAAACCTGTACGGGGGAGCAGCTAAGTGGCCATTTTTTCTGAAGCATAACCATCCTTGTTTTCCCCCTAAATCTACAATAGTGAGTATAGTGGTTTCTTTTGGTTATATAATTTCATTGAGATCTGACTCTTGATTAAACTTTAAAAATATAAAACATTGGTACTAAGTTATCCAGGAGGAATGTTTTTAGAGCAAGTAAGACTGCTATTGTTATGGTGCAAAGATGACCTTTAGTAGGGTGATGGGCTCTTCCTGTCGGATGTGGGAGATTAGGGAGAGTTTCCAGGTTAATGATGATTATGACTGTAGGAAGTGTGTTGGAGTGTGAATCTATCAGATGCATGGATTGGATGCAGCAACAGTTAGGGGCAATGAGCAATTTACAGAAATTAAGGGATGTGATGGATGGCATGTGTGGGAAAGTAGAAAAACCATGAAAATCAGGTAGATGGGTTACCTCAGGGAAAGGTGGGCAAATAGGGAGGTTGGCAGGAATCCCCTGCGGCTGTTCCCCTCAATAACAAGTATACAGTTTTGAATACTGTTTGGGGGGGAAGGGGGGTGGTGGGAAACTTATCAAGGGTAAGCCATGGGGTACAGGTCTCGGGCACCGCTTCCCTTCTGAGCAATAGGGATAAAGTACAGCATTAATCATTACGGACTCCTTAGTTAGGGGTCAGACAGAAGTGTCTGTGTGAACGAGAGAGACTCACGATTGGTGTGCTGCCTCCCAGGTGTCAGGGTTTGTGAAGCCAGTTTTCGGCATCCTTGAGGGGGAGGGGGAGCAGCTCCAAGTCATGGTGCCCATAGGCACTAACGACATAGGTAGGAAAAGGGATGGGGATTTAAGACAGAAATTCACGGAACTAAGGTGGAAGCTTAGTGCAAGAACAAACAGAGTTGTTATTGCCGGTTTGTTGCCCGTACCATGTGCTAGCGAGATGAGGAATAGGGAGAGAGGGGTATTAAAAACAGGGATGGTGCAGCAGTGAGTGATTCCAGGAGGTTGAGAGTAGTGAGGCCAGAAATAAGGTTTCAAGGTCGCAACAGGGCACCTGCAAGCAGGAAGGTGATTTGAAGTGTGTCTCCTTCAATGTCAGGAGCATCTGGAATAAGGTGGATGAACGTGCCACATGGTTGGTACCTGGGACTTCGATGTTGTGACCATTTCAGAGACATGGATAGAGAAGGGACAGGAATGGTTGTTGCAAGTTCTGGGATTTCGATGTTTCAGTAAGAACACAGAAGTTGATAAAAGGTGGTGGTGTGGCATTGTTAGTCAAGGACATCGGTCGCAGTAAGGATGTTTGGGGACTCATCTACTGAGGTAGCATGAGCTGAGGTAAGAAATAGGAAAGGAGAGATCCCCCTGTTGGGAATTTGCTATAACCTCCAAATAATTCCAGAGATATAGAAGAAAGGTTAGTAAAGATGATTCTGAATAGGAGCAAGAGTAACAGGGTAGTTGTTAAAGGGGACTTTTACTTTCCAAATATTGACTGGAAATACGATAGTTTAAATATTTTAGATTAGATTACATTAGATTACTTACAGTGTGGAAACAGGCCCTTCAGCCCAATAAGTCCACACTGACCCGCCGAAGCGCAACCAACCCATACCCACTCCCCTACATTTACCCCTTCACCTAACACTACGGGCAATTTAGCATGATCAATTCACCTAACCTCCGGGAGGAAACCGGAGCACCCAGAGGAAACCCACACAGACACAGGGAGAATGTGAAAACTCCACACAGTCAGTCGCCTGAGGTGGGAATTGAACCCAGGTCTCTGGCGCTGTGAGGCAGCAGTGCTAACCACTGTGCCGCCCACAATCAGACAATTAGATAGGTCAGCTTTTGTCCAATGTGTGCAGGAGGGGTCCCTGACACAGTATGTAGACAAACCAACAAGGGCAAGGCCACATTGGATTTGGTACTGGGTATTGAACTCAGCCAGGTGCGAGATTTGGAGGTAGGTGAGCATTTTGGTGATAGTGACCACAATTCGGTTATGTTTATTTTAGTGATTGAAAGAGATAGGTATATATTGCAGCGCAAGAGTTATAGCTGTGGGAAAGGCAATTACAATGCGATTAGGCAAGATTTAGGATGAGGAAGGAAACTGCAGGAAGTGGACACAATTGAAATGTGGAGCTATTCAAGGAGCAGCTACTGCGTGTCCTTGATAAGTATGTACCTGACAGGCGGGGAGGAAGAGGTCGAGTGGGGAGCCATGGTTTACTAAGGAAGTTCAATCTCTTGTCAAGAGATAGAAAAGACCTATGATAGGATGAGATGCAAAGGCTCAGTTAGGGTGCTTGAGAGTTACAAGTGAGCCAGGAAAGACCTAAAGTGAGAGCTAAGAAAAGCCAGGAGGGGACATGAAAATTCATTGACAGTTAGGATCAAGGAAAACCCTAAGGCTTTCTGTAGGTATATCAGGAATGAAAGAACAACTAGAGCAAGATTAGGGTCAATCAAGGATAGTAGTGGGAAGTTGTGTGTAGAGTCCGAGGAAATAGGGCAAGCATTATATGAATATTTTTCATCAGTATTCACAATGGAAAAAGACAGTGTTGTTGAGGAGAATACTGTGATGCAGGCTACTAGACTAGATGGGATTGAGGTTCACAAGGAGGAGATGTTAGCAATTCTGGAAGGTGTGAAAATGGTAAGTTCCCTGGGCTGGATGGAATTTATCCAGGGATTCTCTGGGAAGCCAGGGCGGAAATTGCAGAGCCTTTGGCTTTGATCTTTACGTCATCATTATCTACAGGAATAGTGCCAGAAGACTGGAGGATAGCAAATACTGTCACCTTGTTCAAGAAGGGGAGTAGAGACAACCCTGGGTTGTGGGTAAGTTGTTGGAAAAAGACATAAGAAATAGGATTTTTAATCATCTAGAAAGGAATAAGTTGATTAGGGATAGTCAACATGGTTTTGTGACGGGTAGATTGTGCCTCACAAACCTTATTGAGTTCTTTAAAAGGTGACCAAACAGGTGGATGAGGGTAAAGCGATTGATGTGGTGTATATGGAATTCAGCAAGTCGCTTGATAACACTCCCCACAGTAAGCTATTGCATAAAATATGGAGGCATGGGATTGAGGGTGAATTAGCGGTTTGGATCAGAAATTGGCTAAGTGAAAGAAGACAGAGGGTGGTGGTTAATGGCACTTGTTCATCCCAGCGTTCAGTTAGTAGTGATGTACCACAAGGATCTGTTTTGGGGCCACTGCTGTTTGTTATTTTTAGAAATAATCTGGATTTGGGCATAGAAGGATGGGTTAGTACATTTGCGGATAATACTAAAGTCGGTGGAGTTGTGGATAGTGCTGAAGCATTTTGTACTTTACAGAGGGATATAGATAAGCTGCAGAGCTGGGCTGAGAGGTGGCAAATGGAATTTAATGTGGAAAAGTATGAGGAGATTCACTTTGGAAGGACCAAAAGGAATAAAAAGTACTGGCTAATGGTAAGATTCTTTATAGTTTAGATAAGAAGAGAGTCCATGTACATAGATCCATGAAAGTTGCCACCCAGGTATATAGGATTGTTAAGGAGGCATACGGTGTGTTAGGTTTTATTGGTAGAGGGGTTGAGTTTTGGAGCCACAAGGTCATGCCGCAACTGTACAACTCTCTGGTGCAGCCGCACTTGGAGTAATGTGTACAGTTCTGGCCACCACATTATAGAAAGGATATGGAAGCTTTGGAAAGGGTTCAAAGGAGATTTACTGGGATGTTGCCTGGTACGGAGGCAAGGTGTTCTGCGGAAAGGCTGATGGGCTTGAGGCTGTAATCTGAGATGAGGAGAATCACAGAATTGGAATTACAGAATACCTACAGTGTGGAAAGAAGCCACTCAGCCGAGCAAGTCTGCAGTGACCTTCTGAAGGGCATCCCACCCAGACCCAACCAACCGCCCTCGCCCCCCACAACCCCCACCCCCATAACTCTGCACATCACCAGACACTACAGGGCAATATAGCACAGCCAAATCTTTGGATTTGGGATGAAACTGGAGTATATGGCAGAAACTCATGCAGACACACAAACACTTGCCCAAGGCCGGAATCAAAACTGGGCCTCCTGGCAATGAGGCAGCAGTGCTAAGCCACCATGCTACCCGGAATTTGAATGACAAAATTTATTCACTTCACTTCTTCACTGGTTGCAAAGTCAAGAAACCAGTGGATGCTGAATTGTTAAGTATGACCACTGCATTATGCAACACTGAAGGAATGAAGGGAATAGGAGTGCAGACAGGGAAAATGGAGTTGATGTAAAACTTCTGCCATTATCTTATTTAATGGTAGAGAAGGCTCCAGTGGTTGATTAATCTACTTCTGTATCTACTTTCTGTATGAAACATGGCCCCTCAGGTCCTTCTTAAATCTTTCCACTCTCACCTTGACCTATGCCCTCCAGCTTTGGACTCCCCCACTCAAAGAAAAAGACCTTGGCTATTCACCCTATCATGCCACTCATGATTTTATAAATTACTTTAGCTTCTAATGCTCCAAGGAAAAAAAAACCAGCCTATTTAGCCTCTCCCTATAACTCAAACCCTCGTATCCTGGCAACGTCCTTTCAATATTTTCTGCCCCTTCTCCAGTTTAACAACATCTCTCCTATAAAAGGGTGAGCGGAATTGTAGAGCTGTAACATGACGTCCCAACCCCTATGTTCTCACCTGTTTCCGTGAAGAGTGCACAGTGCTGCAAGCATTTTGCTGTGGTGAATCAATGATTGATGCAGTGCCAAATGTGTTGTGTTCTTCATTTTGTACCGTCCTGCAAAAATATCTTGTACTGAATAACTGTGTGAAACAGGATTTGTTTCAAGCATTGTTAACATAGAACAGTACAGCACAGGAATGGGCCCTTCAGCCCACAATGTTGTGCCAAGCTTGATGCCAAATTAAACTAATCCCTTGGTTTATATCCCTCCATTTCTTGCATATTCATGTCCTTATTTAAAACTCCCTTAAAATCCCTAATTGTGTCTACCTCCACCATGGAGGATGGATGCGCGGCAGGTGGTGAATCCGCAGCAGGACTCTGGCTTTGGCGGCAGCTTCCGACCGGTATTCCAGCAGCCACAACATGGCAGTCTTGCGGCAGTTCTGTCTTTTCATAAACCCAAGGACCAGAAATCGAACGAAGATGGAATTGTCTTAATTCTTTTTGAAAATTTATTCTTGTCAATGCCTTCTGTTGTTAATACTGGTGCTACGATAACTTAAACACTTTTATTAAAAAATACAAGTGGCAATGAATGACTATTCTATTCCATTCTAACTACTTTTCAGTGCCTGTTCAAGTAAGAAAAATGCTGTAAACGGAGATAGATATTTCAGAAGTAATTGAACCAACATCTCTGCCAACATGTCCCACTGTTGTAACATCTAAGATGACATGCACCATGTCTGCTGCATAGCTTGTCAGAAGCTCAAGACATGCTTTATGACCATTTGATCCTTCTGCAATTTCCAAAGATCAAAGCCGCTGCTTGTCGAGGGAGTTATTCAACTAGCAATGAACAGGGAACCTATCTAACACAACCTGCTTTTGAATAGTGATGCAACAATACAGAGATTCCTCCACATTTAAAAAAATATAAATTTGAAAGCTGAAGCAGCCAGTCCCAGTTTCTTCAACAAGCTGTACCTACCCTAGGACTGAGGCAACAAAATTTCATTCTCAATGATTCCTTCATGTCTAAATGCCAGATCTATCTGCTGCTCTTGGCTTTGACGATCTGTGTGCAATTTAATACAGATCGACTGCTTTCCATTAAAATTGGAGATGCTAGAACAGAGGTAATTTTCTAAGCAGAAAACTGCGCATGGAACTACATGTGAAACTGAGAAAACTTAGTTGTTACTTTGTTTCCAGTCACTCCTCTCACCATCCCAGGGATTGATGACAGTGCAGTCGAAAATGACCTGGTACCAAGGTTCCCTCCCTTATGACCATGCTATTTCCCCATTCACAGATTCCGTTTTTTGGAGGTGGAGTCAATGCAGCGTGAGTATTGCACATATTGATTTCTCATGGGCTATCTGTAATTTTTGGAATGAATTTGCCTCTTGATTTTTTAAGGAAAATGTTAATTGAGGTACGCATTGATGGTACAATAGTATTGGAAAATTAAATAATAATATTTCATGTTGACTTTTCAAAAGAATGAGAACAAGTTAAAGATGTTGGCAGACCTGCTAAGTATTTGCAGTATTTTCAGTTTTATTTTAGATTTCCAGAACCTATAGCATTTGTTCTTTTCTGGGTTCATCTACATTCAAGTACTTTAGGATATGGGCACAGTCATAGAGTGAATTTAGGAGGAATGATTACGAAGTTTGCACATGACACCAGAATTGGTGGTATAGTCAACAGTTATCTAAGATTACGAAGAGATCTTGATCAGTTGGGCCAATGGGCTGAGGAGTGGCAGATGGAGTTTAATTTGGATAAATGCGAGTCATTGCATTTTGGTAAAGCAAACAAGGTCAGGACTTATACGGTTAATGGTTGTCAAACAGAGAGACCTAGGGGTTCAGTATATAGTTCTTTGGAAGTTGCATCGCAGGTAGACAGGGTGGTTAAGGTGTTTAGCATGCTTGCCTTCATTGCTCAGAACACTGAGTATAGAAGTTGGGATGTCAAGTTGAGGGTGCACAGGACATGTGTGAGACCACTTCTGGACTACTATGTACAGTTTTAGTAGTCATGCTACAGGAAGGATATTATTACATTGGAGAGGGCTCAGGAAAGATTTGCCAGGATGTTACTGGGGTTAGAGGATTTGAGTTATAAGACGAGGTTGGGACTTCTTTCACAGAAGCATAAGAGGTTAAGTGGAGAAATAGTAGGGGAGTTGAAAATAGGGTGCATATTTTTAAGGTGAGACAAGAAAGATTTAAAAGGGACCTGAGGTTCAACATCTTCACACAGAAAGTGGGTTTGTATGTGGAATAAACTGCCAAAGGAAGTGGTAGATGCAGGTATAGTTCCAACATTTAAAAGACATTTGGACAGCACGTGAATGGCAAAGGTTTAGAGGGAGAGGGACCAAACACAGGCAAGTGAGTCTCGTTTAGTTTGGGAAACCTGGCTGGCATAGACGAGTTGGACCAGTTGCCGTGTTGTATGATTATATGACTCCATGACAAGACCTATAACTAAAGTTGAGCTTTTAGGATCAGGTGCCAAAAGAAAGTTCTACTCTCCCTCCTATGAAGGAAACAATCTAGTTAGTTTTAACTATTGTGCCATGATGACTATGATCAACTTCAAACGAAGCAATGGGAACAATTGGTTAAGTCATTGACAAATCAAAAGTCTGAAATATAAAAAGAGTTACATTGATGTAGTAGAGACCTTTTATGAAGAGTCATAGAGATTGTCAACACAGAGAAAAGAGGTTTAGCCCATCGCATCCATGGCATTCAAAAGCAGCTATCTAACTATTCTAATCCCATTTTCCAGCTCTTGGCACAGAGCCTCGTATGCCTCGGCATCGCATGTGCACATCTAAATACTTCTGCCTCTACCATCCTTGTAGACACTGAGTTCCAGATTTCTGCCATTTTCTGGGTGAAACAGTATTTTCTTTCCTCGAAACCTTCTGTCTCTAACTTGAAATAGATGCACCCCCATCATTGATCCCTCCATCAAGGGGAAAAGTCTGTAAGCTGACTTGGAAAAGTCTATCTGTGGCCTTCCTAACTTTATACATCACAACCACGTCCCCTCTAAATCTCCTCTACTCTAATGAAAACAACGGTCTATCCAATCTTTCTTCATAAATGAAACTCTCCCATCTAGGCAGATCTCTTTTGCACCTTTTCCAATGCCATCAGATCCTTTCTATAACCTGGACTCCAGAACTGCACAAATTCTCACAGTGGCCATACCAACATGTTATATAATGTAGCATAACTTCCCTGTTCCTAAATTCCTTTGCCTCGAATAATAAAGGCAAGTACGCCATTTGTCTTCTTATCCACATTATCCACCTGTCCCGATACCTTAAAAGACCAGTTCCTCTGATCCTTGCTACTCACCAGGGTCCTACCATTCATCACATTTTCCCTTGCCTTAGTTGTCCTGCCCAAGTGCATCACTTCACATTTAACTGGACTGAATTCCATTTGCCACTGATTAGCCAATCTGACCTGTCCATCTATATCCTCCTATTTACTATTTACCATCTCATCAATTTTTGTGTTGTCTGCAAACATATTGATCAACCCTCCTAAATTCAAGTCTAAACCATTTTTTAAAAAACACAAACAGCAAGGGCCCCAGTGCTAATCCCTATGGGATCCAACGGTAAGAGACTTCCAGTCAGAAAAATAACCCTCAACCATGCCCCCCCCCCCCCCAAGCTAACTTTGGATCCAATCTGCCAAATTTTCTGAGTACATATGGGATCTTATGTTTGCTATCAGTTTCTTAATCGGGAGCTTATCAAAAGCCTTGCTGAAGTCCAAGCAGACTACATCAAAAGCATTCCCCGATCTACATACCTGGCCATTGCAAAAAATCCTCGAGTTGGTCAGACATAAATTCCCCTTAACAAAATCACACCAACTGTCCTTAATTAAGCCCTGACTTTCCAAATGCAGATGATTTCTGTCCCTTGGAACTGGTTCCAATAGCTTCTCCACCACTGAGGGTGGCCTGTAATTTCCTTGTTTATTCCTTCCTTTTTAAATGGTTCCACTCTGTCCATCCTCCACTCCTTTAGCACTTCTTCTGTGGCCACGGAAGATTTAAAAATAATTATAAGTGCCCCTACTCTTTCACCCTTGCCTCACTCAACCACCTGGGATACATTTCATCTGGCCCTGGAGATTCATCTACTTTTAAGCCTGTCAGACCACTCAGAATCTCTTCTCTGTCAAAGTTCATTTCTTTAATTGTATCACAGACCTCCTCCCTGATTTCTGTACCCATATCATCCCTCTCAGTAGTGAATACTGACTCAAAGTGTTCATTTAGAATCCTACTTATATCCTTTGGCTCCTTAGAGGCTTTACTTTAGATTAGATTACTTACAGTGTGGAAACAGGCCCTTCGGCCCAACAAGTCCACACCGACCCGCCGAAGCGCAACCCACCCATACCCCTACATTTACCCCTTACCTAACACTACGGGCAATTTAGCATGGCCAATTCACCTGACCCGCACACCTTTGGACTGTGGGAGGAAACCGGAGCACCCGGAGGAAACCCACGCAGACACGGGGAGAATGTGCAAACTCCACACAGTCAGTCGCCTGAGTCAGGAATTGAACCCGGGTCTCAGGCACTGTGAGGCAGCAGTGCTAACCACTGTGCCACCGTGCCACCCCTTTTACCCTTAATGTACCTGAGAAACAAATTAGGATTTTCCTTTATGTTACCTGCCAGTGTCTTCTCATGTCCCCTTTTTAACTCTCCTAAATCTTCCTCCTTAGTTTCCTCTGGCACTTGAGATTTACCTTAAAGTATTTGCTCCCATTACACTCTGGCCAAATCATATCTGATCTTATTAAAAATCAGCTCTCCCCCCATTGAGAACTTCGATCTCTACACAGGCTTGTCATTTTTGATAACAATTTTGAATCTCATGGAGTTATGGTCACTTGTTCAGATGCCTGAAACACAAATAGGACAATTATAAGGCATTTACCTTATCTTTGATCTTTAATGTATCTTCTTTGGAGTGTTTGTTGTGATAGCGTTGAGGGAACCTTACTCCGAATCTAACTTGATGTCATAATTGCTCTGAAGTGATTGATTTGACAGTGCTGTTAGGACTTTACTTCCTGAAGAATTTATTTGAATTATTCAATTTGCTTTTATGGGTGTAGGTTTGTTCAAACTTACAACCTAAACCTCAACCTGAGCTACAAACCTTCACAAACCTTGCATTTCCTTTTATCTTGGAATATCAAACTTTTCGTGATCAGCAGGATATTATGCTTATAACATTAATATTATCTACAACAAATGCTTGAGCAATAAAAGAAATGACTAAATAAAATTCCTTAATGCTTCAAATAAGTTAAGGCAGGAAGTCTTATTGAGAGAAGTATTCATGGAGTAAAGACGAGCAAACAAATTAATGTAAAGTATTGCAGATAGAGATGTGTCATAAAAGTCAAAACTTTCGGAGAAATTCAGCAGATTGACAGCACCTATGGAATGAGAAAAACAGAAAGTACGGCTCTTCTTCAAAACACACTCTGCTAAGCATCCAGGAATAGAAACACCATCATTGTGTAACTGTAACATGACCTTTGCTGTAGATAAAGTATGTGTCATACCATGCATGATGTGAGATGTTATTATGACTATATATTTGATATGACTGTAAATTTTAGAGGTTTACTATTGTGAAGGGTCTTTAAAAAAAAACTAGGTCAGTTCTTCTAAAACAGTGTATCAGTAAGCTGGATCCTCTGACGTGTTAATGGATGACTGTTTAAACCATGATGGTTTATGACAGATGGGATAAAAATTGAAAGCAATTATATGGTTTTTGTCCAGTACAACCAAGAATTGTCTTCAGCTTACAAAACTCAGTGAAAAACTTAGGCAGATTTGGAGGAAATTTGACTGGGCTCAGAAGCAGACATGATTCAGCGCCTTGAATGGAATTTAGGGCAATTCAGGGAACATACAGTTACCTCAGGGGGAGAAAGTTTGGCTTTTGAAATTTCTAGACTAGGAGTGTTTCGTTAGAAACCTGAAGAAATGCTGAGAAAGCCAAAGTTCCCTGCCTTGTGAATATTCCTAACAGAAGACTTCACCTCTTACAAGAACTGCGGAGAATCAGACAACTCAAATTTTAAAAGATTTGAATAATTTCTCCACACTTCTGACTCTGAAATGGATAATGCCAGGTGACTGTTTTGATGTGCTTTTAGATCTTTCAAATTATGTTCTATATTTTGAGAGCTTGAAATCTTTGCTTTTATGTCTTTTGTGTAATGAACTTCTGGTCTGTTTTTAAAGAAACACTTCACCCTTATGTGATGATATTTCAGCGAATGACCACCACATTAATTAAAATTTGAAAGTAATGATCTGCAAAACTCAATTTCATACTGAGATCTGACGTTCCCATTAATGCTATCAACTGGGATCATTACACATGGTTTTAGTTGAAGGGTTTCAAACAGATTCCACAAGCTCCTTTGACTTACAGTGTAGATTGTCTGTTTTGTGTCCTGTAACATCAAATCCCAAATTTATGAGAAATATTCTATCATCCTAAAAGAATGTTGGGAACAACAAGTGCTTCATTCCCAAGTGCAACTGCCCTGATCTTGAAAGCACAAATTCACACAAACTAAGTGAAGAGTTAATATTGCAATGTCTGATTGAACCCAATTGGCAGCACAGGCCCGGTTACCTCAAGATTCTGGAGCCGGTTGAGTGCTGGGCCAACATTTGCCAGTTGTAGCATGGGACGAGGTACCACCCAGCTCTCCAAGGTCTCCTTCTGATCTGTAGTCGCATTCTTAACTTGCTGCATCACTAAGTAACCTTGGAATTGGTCATCATAGAAGTAAAGATGGACAGAGAGAGTATGTCCCACAGGCTCAAACCTGAAAAAAGGAAATATTTTCAGAACTTTTCCAAGATAAACAAGCTATATAATAAACTGCACTTTGGATGCTGCCTGAACTGCTGTGCTCTTTCAGCACCACTAATCCAGAATCTGGTTTCCAGCATCTGCAGTCATTGTTTTTTCCTAAGCTATGTAATAAACCCCGGGCTTGATTATCATTCAGCCTTCCTTCAGCACATTCAGTGCACTTACCATACTTAATCATTATAATGTCTGTAAAGGTAAAGTTGCCATATTACTACCCAACCATATGGGTGCTCTCTCATTAAAGAGAGATAAGGGTCACCATGCTAGCACAAGTCATTGACACTGTGTTAGCCCTTTGAAAGATAGAGTTATTGAATGCTATTCCTTTGACTTCTGCCCACAGCCCAGCACACAGTTCCTTTTCAGATAGTAATCCATTCCCTTTGAAAGGGGCAGCACAAAGAACAAAGAATATTACAGCACAGGAATGGGCTCTTCGTCCCGCCAAGCCTGTGCCAATCCTGGTCCTCTATCTAACCCTGTCATCTATTTTCTAAGGATCTGTATCCCTCTGTTCCCTGCCCATTTATGTATCTGCCTAGATATATCTTAAAAGATGCTATCATGCCTGCCTCTACCACCTCCACTGGCAACACGTTCCAGGGACCCACCACGTATATCTCCCTTAAACTTTTCCCCTCACCTTGAACTCGTGACTCCTACAATTAAGTCCCCCACTCTGGGAAAAAGCTTCTTGCTATCCACTCTGTCTATACCTCTCATAATTTTGTATGCCTCAATCAAGTCCCCTCCCAACCTCTGTCTTTCTAATTAAAATAATCCTAATCTACTCAACCTTTCTTCATAGCTAGTACCATCCATACCAGGCAACATCCTGGTGAACCTCCTCTACACTCCAAATGTGGCCAAACCAAAGCCCTTTACAACTGTAACATGAACTGCCAACTCTTGTACTCAATACCCCGTCCAATGAAGGAAAGCATGCCATATGCCTTCTTGACCACTCTATTGACCTGCATTGCCACCTTCAGGGTACAATGGACCTGACCACCCAGATCTCTCTGTACATCAATTTTCCCCAGGGCTTGACCATACAGTTTGCTCTTGAATTGGATCTTCCAAAATGCATTACTTCACATTTGCCCGGATTGAACTCCATCTGCCATTTCTCTGCCCAACTCTCCAATCTATATTCTGCTGCATTCTTTGACAGTCCCCTCCACTATCTGCTCCTCCACCAGTATTCGTGCCATCTGCAAACTTGCTAATCAGATCACCTGTACCTTCCTTCAGATCATTTATGTATATCACAAACAACAGTGGTCCGAGCACGGATCCCTGTGGAACACCATTGGTCACGGTTCTCCATTTTGAGAATCTCGCTTCCACTACTACACTCTGTCTCTTACTGCCCAGCCAGTTCTCTATCCATCTAGTTCATACACCCTAGATCCCCACGCAACTTCACTTTCTCCATCAGCCGACCATAGAGAACCCGACTGAAGTCCATGCATATGGCATCTCCAACCCTTCCCTAACCAATGAACTTTGTCACTTCCTCAAAGAATTCTGTTAAGTTGGTAAGACATAATCATGCTGCTGATCACTGATAAGCCCATTTTCCTTGAAATGGGAATAGATCCTATCCCTCAGTATCTTCTCCAGCAACTTCCCTATCACTGACATCAGGCACACTGGTCTATAAGTACCTGGATTATCCCTGCTGCCCTTCTTAAAGAAGGGGACAACATTAACAATTCTCCAGTCCTCTGGGATCTCAACCATTGTCAAGGATGCTACAAAGATATCCATTACTGCCCAAGCTATTTCCTCTCTCGCTTCCCTCAGTAATGTGGGATAGATCCCATCCGGACCTAGATACTTGTCCACCTTAATGCCTTTTAGAATATTCAACACTTCCTACCCCCTTATGCCGACTTGACCTAGAGTAATGAAATATCTATCTAATCTCAACATCTGTCATGTCCCTCTCCTCAGTGAATACCGAAGCAAAGTACTCATTAAGAATCTCACCAATTTTCTCTGACTCCACGCATAACTTTTCTCCTGTGTCCTTGAGTGGACCAACTCTTTCTCTAATTACCTTCTTGCTCCTTATATATGAATAAAAGGCTTTGGGATTTTCCGTAACCCTGTTGCTAAAGATATCTCAAGACCCCTTTTAGCCCTCTTAATTCCTCGTTTCAGATTGGTCCTACATTCCTCAACACTCGATAGGAAAGCAGCAGTAACCGGGCTCATGGCACCATGGCTGGCTCTGTTGTACAAAAGGGCGGGAAAAAGAAGAAGGGCTATAGTCATAGGGGATTCAATTGTAAGGGAAGGAGATAGATGGTCCTATGGTCGCAAATGAGACTCCCAAATAATATGTTGCCTCCCAGCTGCACGGGTCAGGAGTGTTTCAGATTGGCTGTAGAACATTCTGCATACAAAGGAGTCAGGGACATCAGCCACATCCCTGAGTTCCCACGTTGAGTAAGAGAGCATTACATGGGTTATTTTCCTTAAAAGACACAGTTTCAGGAAATGCTTTGGACGCATCGATAATTTTTTGAAAAAAATTGGTTCCAATTTTGATTTTAGACATTAAGATCTTCTGAGAAAGTTCTTTAAAAGCTGGTATTTGAATTGAAGGTGCAGATTTAATTGAAGTTTGATGTTTCCCCACAAACTTGCATGTCTATTAAAATTTGACAACGTCCTTACGTGACCCTAGCCAATGAAAATGATTTAATAATATAGCTTCTGCTTTTCAAATAGCAAATGACCTGCCATTGAAATTTCATGAGCCACTGGCAAAATTAGTTACGATACTCAGATGAGCTACTACCTGAAGAATCACTGCCCATTCCCCATCAGCTGTTTTTTATCCAAGTGTTAACCATTTCATCATTGAGACTTCTCTTGTCAAGGTCAGAAGTCACACAACACAAGGTTGAAGCAGCGCTCTGAAAACTCGTGATTTCAAATAAACCTGTTGGACTATAATCTGGTGTCATGTGACTTTGTCCATTCCAGTCCAACACCAGCATCTCCACATCATTCCTTTTCAAGTAATAACATTCCATTATTGTTATAATTCCTTTTCTGAGTAGGCTGTTTTACGTAACTCTTTCAATTCAGAATTTCCTTGTTGCATTTTGATTAAAGAATTTGGGCTAAACATATCAGCCTCATTCTCTTTATCTTCATCCTTTTTAGTCAAACTGACAAAATATTTATCAGATAACTGAATTTCCAAATTAACTCACTCTTTCATGGACTCCTTTTCTTCCTGATTAAAGCTTTATGTCTAAGAGCTAGTCACAACACAAGAAACAATTCAGACAAGTCTTTTTGTAAAATGTTGGTTTATTTTACCTCCATGAGTTCTTCTACCACCCTCGGTAAATCTAATATTCTTGAGCCCATTAGGTCACTTCCTAAGTTAATGTCAATTCCCTGTATAGAAATTTGTTTCACTCCTTGAATTATCACTTATGCATTGATCAAGTCATTCTTTAATCTTACTCGCACATTGAGACTGGTTTATAATTTTTGGAAATATCTCCAATTAATATTTTCTCCTCTTTCAATCCATCTGGAACACAAATCACATTAGTGCTAACATCAGTGACTTACTTAGTCCACTGTCTCTCAGTATCCTTATTGGGTTTACCTCCTTAATTTTAAGAAAACACTTCCCCTTTGATTCTTCTTATCAATCTCTGAAAGATAACTCTTCTGACCCATCTCTCCCTTACAAGAAAATGTTATTTTTATGCCTCTGCTACAGGTTCAGTTCTGAAGACCCCTAGGTTTTGTTGTTCTCACATTTAGTCTCCCATTTAATATTAGATTAGATTACTTACAGTGTGAAAACAGGCCCTTCGGCCCAACAAGTCCACACCGACCCGCTGAAGCGCAACCCACCCATACCCCTACATTTACCCCTTACCTAACGCTACGGCAATTTAGCATGGCCAATTCACCTGACCCGCACATCTTTGGACTGTGGGAGGAAACCGGAGCACCCGGAGGAAACCCACGCAGACACGGGGAGAACATGCAAACTCCACACAGTCTCAGGCACTGTGAGGCAACAGTGCTAACCACTGTGCCGCCCCAATATCTAGCAATTGGCTCTGGTACATCCAACCTTATTGCAACTAACGCTTCTTCATTTTATCACCATCATGTTTTGGTTCCAGTCTTTCTTCTTTCTTTCTTTGATATTTTTCTGACGTTTCTCTAAAACTAATACATCATCTATCTGTAGACTTTCTGAGCCTCCAACCCACTTGATGATTTTCATATGTCTGCTTTCCCACTTGTAACTGTCTATAGGAAATTTTATAGGTATCTGCCAAAACTGCTAATTTTCTGATCTTGAAAACCCAAGGCTCATCTGAATAAGGTTTTGTTCTAATTTGCGAAATTGCTATCTCTAAATTCTTCCATAACCATAATTTCCCTTTAAACATTATCTCTGACTTTAAGTGATCCTAACCACTGATTCCATATCTTTTCTTTTTCCACTGAAATATCCACAAGTGTCTGATTCATTTTCTTTCTTGTCGCCCTAAATTTCAGCTATAAAACTTCCAACAAAGTTCATAAGCTTTGTGTATTGCCTCTTTGACAGTTTTGTACACTGAAGATTGTTCTTCTGACAAGCTGGCATACACTGTCATAGCTGTACCTCTCAAAACACTCTGCACCATTAAAGCCCTGTTTTTGCCACTCCATCTGCACAACTGCCTTATCAAATGAGGTAAAATACTTATTGACTCCATCCTCATTAAACTTAAGCGAAGATTCTTGGGTAAATCAAATCCCTTATTTACATCATAATCATTATTCAAACTGCTACTTTCTTCTGCATTCTAGTTTTTTTTTGACTAACTCATGTTGCTATACCCTTTGGACTTCAGGTCTTCTTAATTCCATCCTCCTTCATACTTCTGTACTCTTTTTTCATTACTCTGTTTTCCTTTTCCCTCAATTTCAAGTCTTTTCATCTACCTTTCTCATCATTTTTTTTTCATTTCTAACTGCATCTTACTTCATTTCAGTTGTGATGTCTGAATTTCAGGTTTCCTTCCTATCAATTCTAAACAGGTTACACTCATTTGAAGTATCTTATCTATACGAGATCCTGCCTTTTTTGAGTCATTCATGGGATGGGGGCATTGCTGGTTAGGCCAGCCTTTACTGCCCATCCCTAATTGCCCAGAGGGCAGTTAAGAGTCAATCACATTGCTGTGGATCTGGAATTATATATAGGCTAGACCAGGTAAGGATGGCAGTTTCCTTTACTAAAGGACATTAGTGAACCAGATGAGTTTTTCTGACAATTGACAATGGAGTCATAGTCATCATTAGACTCTTAATTCCAGATACTGACTTAATTCAAATTCCATTGTTTGCAATGGCAGGATTCGAATCTTGCTCCCCAGAATATTGCCTGGGTCTCTGGATTAACTGTTCAGCGATAATACCATGAGGACACTGCCTAAAAAGTTTTTACATCTACTATAATGTATGTGTTCAGTCCCTCAGTTTAGCTTTAATTAAAGATTTTAAATGATTCACTATCAGAAAACTCTTAATAGTGTCCAAAGCTACTGTCAAACTTTGTGCAATAAACTTTAAGCCCAGACCTACACTGTAACCCTTTCTTTAACAAGAAAGATACAGATCCTTTGTGAATCCAGGGGATTCAAAGATTCCAGATGAGCTTCTATTTGTTGTGAACCCAACAGATGTTATGCAAGTCTGGTATCCGAGTTGACCCAGAAGAAGGCATACAGTAGGTTTAAGCTATCGGGCACAAGTGAATTTCTAGAAGACCATAAAATGTGTAGGAGCAGACTTAAGAGGGAAATCAGAAGAGCAAATAAAAGGTATGAAATAGATCCAGCAGGGAAGGTTAAAGATAATCCCAAGAGGTTCTATAGCTATACTCAGTAAGAGTAATAGGTGGCTAGGGAAGGAGTAGGTCCCCTTAAAGATTAGCATGGTCATCTATGTGTGGATGCACAGGAGATGGGGAGAATTTTAATAAGTAATTCTCTTTGGTGTTAACTGAGGAGAAAATCATGGATGCTAAGGCAATGAGGGAAGCAAGTGGAGACAGTTTGGATTGCATACATATCACCAGAGAGGTGGTGTTCACAGCCTTTAAGGTGGATAAATCCCCTGGGCTGATCAAGCCCATTCTGGGATGCTGTGGGAGGCAACGGAATTGCAGAGGTCCTTGCAGAGATTTTTGCCTCATCATTAGCCACTGGAAAAGCTCTGGAAGACCTGACAGTGGCTTATGTTCCATTGTTTAAGAAAGGTAGGAAAGACAAGCCAGAGAACTACAGGCCAGTGAGCCTGACATTAGCAGTAGGCAAGTTGTTGGAAAGGATACTGAGAGATAAGATCAACTAACATTTGGATAGTCAAGGCCTGATAATCAGCATGGGTTTGTCTGGGGGAAGTCATGTCTGGAGTTTTTAGAGTTTTTCGAAAAACAAACCAAGAGGATAAGATGATGGTAGGGCAGTGAATGTTGTCTATATCAACTTTAATAAGACCTTTGACAAGGTCCCACATGGCAGAGTTGTCAGGAAGGTTATGTTGCAGGCACCCAGGAAGAACCACCGAACTGGATTCAAAATTCACTCGATGGTAGGATGCAGAGGGTAATGATTGAGGGTTGTTTCTCAGACTGGAGGCCTGTGACTAGTCGGTGATGGAACCTGGAGTTTCCACATTCTCCCCGTGTCTGTGTGGGGTTCCTCCAGGTGCTTCAGTTTCCTCTCTCAGTTCAAAGATGTGCAGGTCAGGTGTATTGGCCATGCTAAATTGCCCATAGTCAGAGGGAAATGGGTCTGGGTGGATTACTCTTCGGAGGGGTCAGCGTGGACTTGTTGGGCCGAAGGGCCTGTTTCCACGCTGTAGGGAATCTAATCTAATCTATATGAGTAACCTGGATGTGAATGAACAAGGCATAATTACTAAGTTTGCAGATGATATAAAATTAGAAAGTATTGTTGATAGCAAGGAAGTTATCAAAAATTACAGACGGATCTTGATCAGATGGGGAAGTGGGCTGAGGATTGGCAAATGCAATTTAATATAATAAGTGTGAGGTATTGCAATTTAGAAAGTCAAAACAAGATAGGACTTACACAGTAAATGATAACATCTTGAGGAGTGTTGGAGAACAGAGACACCTAGGAATACAAGAGCATAGTTCTTTGAAAGAGGTGACACAGATGGACAGGGTGGTGAAGAAAGCATTTAGCATGTAAGCACAGGTGTTATATTACAGTTGTTACAGGAAAAAGACTTTGTCTATTTGTCCTATCCATGCCTCTCATAATTTACAAACCTCTATAAGGTCACCCCTCAGTCTCCGACACTCCAGGGAAAACAGCCCCAACTTGTTCAGCCTCTCCCTATAGCTCAAATCCTCCAACCCTGGCAACAGCCCTGTAAATCTTTTTTGAACCCTTCCAAGTTTCACAACATCCTCCCAATACGAAGGAGACCAGAACTGCATGAAATATTCCAAAAGTGGCCTAACCGATATTCTGCACAGCCGCAACATGACCTCCCAACTCCTGTACGCAATACTTGGACCAATAAAGCAAAGTATATCAAATGCCTTCTTCACTATCCTGTGTACCTACCACTCTACTTTCAAGGATCTATGAACCTGCACTGTAAGGTCTCTTTGTTCAGCAACACTCCCAAGGACCTTACCATTAAGTTCATAAGTCCAGGTAAGATTTGCTCTCCCAAAACGCAGCACCTCACATTTGTCTACATTAAACTCCACCTGCCACTCCTCAGTCCATTAACCCATCTGAGGTAACTTTCTTCGCTGTCCATTACACTTCCGATTTTGGTGTCATCTGCAAACTTACTAACTATACCTCTTCTGCTCACATCCAAATTATTTATAAATGATGAAAAACAGTGGACCCAGCACTACTGGTCAAAGGCCTCCAGGCTGAAAAGCAGCCTTCCACCATCACTCTCTGCCTTCTACCTTCAAGTCAGATGTGTCCAAATGGCTAGTTCTCCCTGTATTCCATGAGATTTAACCTTGCTAACTATTCTCCCATGGGGAACCTTGTCAAATGCCTTAATGAAGTCCACATAGATCACGTCAACTGCTCTGTCATGATTTCCCATGCACAAAGCCATGTTGATGATCCCTAATTAGTCCTTGCCTTTCCAAATACATGTACGTCCTGTCCCTCAGGATTCCCTCCAACAACTTGTCCACCATTGACGTCAGTCTCACCAGTCTATAGTTCCCTGGCTTGTCCTTACCACTTTTTCTAAACAATGACACCACGTTAGCCAACCTCCAGTCTTCGGCCCCTCACCTGTGACTATTGATGATACAAATACCTCAGCAAGGGGCCCAGCAATCACTTCCTTAGTTTCCCACAGACCTCCAGCCTGAAAAACACCCTTCCACCACTACCCTCCGTCTTCTATTGGATAAGCCAATTCTGAATCCACGCAGCCAAATCACCATGGATTCCATGCATTATAATCTTTTGGATTAGACTATCATGAGGGACTTCGCCAAAAGCCTTACTAAATTCCATGTAGTTAACATCCAAAGAACAAAAGAAAATAACAAAAGTAAAGCACAGGAACAGGTCCTTTGGCCCTCTAAGCCTGTACTGATCATCATGTCCTAACTAAAAAAAAGCGTTCTGCCCTTATTCAGTCCATATCCCTCCATTCCCTCCCTAGTCATGCAACCATCAAAATGCCTTCTAAATGTCACCAATGTGCCTGCTTCCACCCCCTCTTCTAGCAGTGCATTCCAAGCTCCTACTACTCTCTGTGGGGGGACCTAGAATCAGGGGATGTAGAGTCAGTATGGATAGAGCTGAGAAATTCTAAGGGTAAAGAGACCCTCTTGGGAGTTATCTACAGGCACCCAAACAGCAGTCTGGATGTCGGATGTAAGTTGAATCAGGAGCTGAAATTGGCCTGTCGCAAAGATGTTACTACAGTTGTTATGGGGGATTTCAACATGCAGGTAGACTGGGAGAATCAGGATGCTACTGGACCTTAAGAAAGAGACTTTGTGGAGTGCCTCCGAGATGGATTCTTAGAACAACTGGTGCTGCAGCCTACCAGGGAGAAGGCAATTCTGGATCTCGTGTTGTGCAACGAACCAGAATTGATCAGGGACCTCGAAGTGAAGGAGCCATTGGGAAGTAGTGACCATAATACAATAAGCTTCAATCTGCAATTTGAAAGGGAGAGGGTACAATCGCAAGTGACAATATTTCTGTTGAATAAAGGGAACTATGGAGCTATGAGGGAGGAGCTGGCCAAAGTTCAATGGTGCAATACCTTAGCTGGGATGACAGTGGAGGAACTATGGCAGATATTTCTGTGTATAATGCAGAAAATGCAGGATCAGTTCAATCCAAAAAGGAAGAAAGATCCTAGGAGGCGGCCGTGGCTGACAAGGGAAGTTAAGAAACATATAAAGTTAAAAGAGAAAAAGTATAACATAGTAAAGTGGGAAAACAGAGGACTGGCAAGCTTTTAAAGAACAACAGAGGATTACGAAGAAGGAAATATGCAGAGAAAAAAATGAGGTACCAAGGTAAACTGGCCAAAAATATAAAGAAGGATAGTAAAAGCTTTTTTAGGTATGTGAAAGGCAAAAAAGTGGTTAAGACTAAAATTGGGCCCTTGAAGACAGAAACAGGGGAATATATTATGGGGAACAAAGAAATGGCAGAAGAATTGAATTGGTACTTCAGATCTGTGTTCACTGAGGAAGACATAAGCAATCTCCCTGAGGTAACATTGGCTGAGGGACCCGAACTGAAGAGAATTTATATTTGCCAGGAGTTGGTGTTGAAGAGACTATTTGGTCTAAAGGTTGATAAATTTCCGGGGCCTGATGGTCTACATCCCAGGGTACTGAAGGAGGTGGCTCAAGAAATTGTGGATGCGTTGGTCATTATTTTCCAGAGCTCGATAGATTCAGGATCAATTCCTGCGGATTGGAGGGTGGCTAATGTTATATCACTTTTTAAGAAAGGTGGGAGAGAGAAAGCAGGAAATTATAGACCAGTTAGTCTGACATCAGTGGTGGGAAAGATGCTGGAGTCTATTATAAAGGATGAAATTACGACACATCTGGATAGTAGTAACAGGATAGGTCAGAGTCAGCATGGACTTATGAAGGGGAAATCATGCTTGAGTAATCTTCTGGAATTTTTGAGGATGTAACTCTGAAGATGGACAAGGGAGATCCAGTAGATGCAGTGTACCTGGAGTTTCAGAAAGCTTTTGATAAAGTCCCACATCGGAGGTTAGTGAGCAAAATTAGGGCGCATGGTATTGGGGGCAAAGTACTAACTTGGATTGAAAATTGGTTGGCTGACAGGAAACAAAGAGTAGTGATAAACGGCTCCATTTCAGAATGGCAGGCAGTGACCAGTGGGGTACCGCAGGGATCAGTGCTGGGACCGCAGCTTTTTACAATATATGTTAATGATATAGAAGATGGTATTAGTAATAACATTAGCAAATTTGCTGATGATACTAAGCTGGGTGGCAGGGTGAAATGTGAGGAGGATGTTAGGAGATTACAGGGTGACCTGGACAGGTTAGGTGAGTGGTGATGATGCATGGCAGATGCAGTTTAATGTGGATAAATGTATGATTATCCACTTTGGTGGCAAGAACAGGAAGGCATATTACTACCTAAATTGAATTAATTTAGGTAAAGGGGCAGTTCTTGTACACCGGTCAATGAAGGTGAGCATGCAGGTACAGCAGGTAGTGAAGAAGGATAATAGCATGCTGGCCTTTATAACAAGAGGGATTGAGCATAGAAGCAAAGAGGATCTTCTGCAGCTATACAGGGCCCTGGTGAGACCACACCTGGAGTATTGTGTGCAGTTCTGGTCTCCAAATTTGAGGAAATACATTCTGGCTATTAAGGGAGAGCAGCGTAGGTTCACGAGATCAATTCCTGGAATGGCGGGACTACCTTACGCTGAAAGACTGGAGCGACTGGGCTTGTACACCCTTGAGTTTAGAAGGCTGACAAGGGATCTGATTGAAACATATAAGATTATTAAAGGATTGGACACTCTGGAGGCAGGAAACATGGGAGGACACAACTTAAAAATACAGGGTAGACCATTTAGGACAGAGATGAGGAGAAATTTCTTCACCCAGAGAGTGGTGGCTGTGTGGAATGCTCTGCCCCAGAAGACAGTGGAGGCCCAGTCTCTACATTCATTTAAGAAAGAGTTGGATAGAGCTCTCAAGAATAGTGGAATCAAGGGTTATGGAGATAAGGCAGGCAGGCACATGATCAGCCATGATCATATTGAATGGTGGTGCAGGCTCGAAGTGCAGAATGGCCTACTCCTGCACCTATTGTCTATTGAAAAACCTCCTTCGCACATCTCCCTTAATCCATCCTTCTCTCACCCTGAACCTGTGCCCTCTTGTAATTGAAACGTCAACCCAGGGAAAATGCCTCTGACTATCTACACCATCTATGCCTCCCATAATTTTGTAGATCTCTCAGCTGCTGGCTTTCTGATGAAAATAATTCCAGTCTTTTTAACCTTTCCTCACAGCCAATAACCTCAAGACCAGGCAACTTCCTGGTGAACCTTCTCTGCACTCACTCCAAAGATTCCGCAGTGTGACGACCAAAACTGCACACAATATTCCCAATACCTAACAAGGGTTTTATATAGCTGCAACATGGTTTACCAACTCTTGTGTTCCATGCCCAGGCCAATGAAGGCAAGCATTCCATATGCCTTCTGTTATGACACTGAGGTCGAACCCCTCTGTTAATTCAAACCAAACACCCAGAAAAGCTCACCTCACCTCGTAATCTCTTAAAAGTGAGAGTGAGTGAAAGAGAACTCTTTATTTCCATTTTCAAGGAAAAATAACAATTAACTAAACAAAACTACTTCCAAATGGAACACTCGTTCGCTTAACTGAACACAATCCTAGTAACATGCTGTTCCAATAACATAATTATTAAATATTACATTAACTTAATCTCAAGTCGACACAATCTCTGTCCTCTTCACTGTCTTCAAGCTTCTGTCTGCTGATCTCCCTGGGTCATCTTCTTACTTTTTACTGCTTTTACAGGATTAGGTACTTTGAAATTAGATTAGATTAGATTAGATTACCTACAGTGTGGAAACAGGCCCTTTGGCCCAACAAGTCCACACCAACCCGCCGAAGCGCAACCCACCCATACCCCTACATTTACCCCTTACCTAACACTATGGGCAATTTAGCATGGCCAATTCACCTGACCCGCACATCTTTGGACTGTGGGAGGAAACCGGAGCACCCGGAGGAAACCCACGCAGACACGGGGAGAACGTGCAAACTCCACACAGTCAGTCACCTGAGGCGGGAATTGAACCCAGGTCCCTGGCGCTGTGAGGCAGCAGTGCTAACCACTGTGCCACCGTGCCACCCTGCACTTCTTGATAAATAGTGTCTTCTAATTTCTTTGAATGCAAGCTGTTAGATGGGCAGTTCGCTCTCCAACACTATAGCAGTCGTTCTGCTGTTCGGTGGCAGTTGCTTGGATAAATTTTCAAAATGCCTACATTTTTATACCCCCAACATCACTCCTTCCCATTGGTCTGATGTTGTCAAAACAATAAATTCAAACTCAACTGGGTTTTGGTATCCTGGGCATAGTTTGAAGTAATTGGTTAATTTGAATTGCTGTCAAAACTGCAACCAAAACTCAGCTAACTGTTACATGTATCTATTTTTGAACAGCTCATCTCTAGCCTTTCCATGCGGGCAGCTGAGCCTGCAGTTTAAGTTTACTTCAATATCAGAAAGCACTCTCCATTTTAAAGTGAACATACATGCTTTTGACTTCGTAATACTTCTTAATCACCTTGGTCACCTGAGTTGCCACTTTTAGGGAACTGTGGACCTGTATGTCCAGATCCACTGCTCTACCCGCATCAATCACCTTTGTCACCTCCTCGAAAAATTGAATCAAGTTAAACATGACCTCCTCTTCACAAAACCACGCTAACTGTCCCAAATTAAGCCATGCTTTTCCAAATGCGCAAAAACCCAAACGCTAAGAATTGTCTCCAATAACTTTTCAATAACCAACGTGAGACTTACCGGTCTACAGTTTCCTGGATTGTACCTATTTCCCTTCTTAAACAGAAGAACGGTATTAGTTACTTGCTAGTCAGCTAGGGCCTTTCTAGTGGTTAGCGAGGATACAAAGACCTTAGTCAAGGCCCTAGCAATCTCGCTTGCCTCTCTCAATAATTTGGAGTAGATACCACTGGGCCCTCGGGACTTATCCACCTTTATGTTGTTCAAGGCACCAAACACCACTTCTTTTTTGAACTGAAATTGCCCCAGCATATTAGCGTGCTCCAAACAAATCTCACTATCCTCTATATCCTTCTCCTGGCTGAATACCAACGCAAAGGACTCACTTAGAATCTTGCCCACATTCTCTGCCTCCAAGCACAAGTTTATCTTTAAGTGGTCTTAGCTTCTCTCTAGTTATCCTCTTAGTTTTTAAATGTATGCAAAGAATGCATGCCTTGGAATTCTCTTTAACTATACTTGCCAAAATCATTTCATGGCCACTTCTTGCTCTTCTAATTCCCTGCTTGAGTTCTTTCCTGCTTTCTTTGTATGCCTCGTGGGCTCTGCCTGAAAGTAGATTTGCCTCATAACAGCTCCTCCAGTTAACACTCCCAAGATCCTGCCTAATACTGACGTAATATGCCTGAAACGTCGATTCTTCTGTTCCTTTGACGCTGCCTGACCTGCTGTGCTTTTCTAGCAACACATTTTTAAGTTCTGATCCCCAGCAAATGCGGTCCTCACTTTCCCCTAGTAATTTCCTCTCCCCCAATTTAGTACATTCCCACAAGGTGCTGACCTATCCTTATTCGTAGCAATTTTAAAACTAAGGAGTTGTGATCACAAGGTGTATTTTAGCTACTCTTTTCCTTTTGGCATACTTGTAGACGCTTTTACTGCCATGTTATGTATTTAATGTGGTTTTCTCTGTAACTCTTGCCTTTTCATTTTCGCTGAAGTCACCTTTGGATGCTTTCCATAAATTTCCCAGGTAATTGGCCTACCACTAACCTTCATAAATCTATATGCATATCTTTCAGCTCAACATCATCCTTAAGTTCCTTAGTTCATTAGAATCACAGAATCCTACAGGGGAACAGGCCATGAGACCCAAAAAGTCAACACCAACTCTCAGATGAGAAACCCACCCATTCCCCTACTGATCAACATTTTTACCCCCAGTGCACCTAACTACACATCCCTGAACATTATGGGCAATTTAGCATTACCAATTCACCTAACCTGCACACGTGGGAGGAACCTGGAGCACCCAGAGGAAATCCACGCAGAAATGGGGAGAATGTGCAAACTCCACACTGACAGTCACCCAAGGCTGGAAATGAACTTGGGTCCCTGGTGCTGTGAGGCAGCACTGAGCCACCGTGCCACTGATAAGCATCCACAGATGATGCATCCTTCTCAAAGTGTCTTTGGTGGAACACTGTAGTTTACCCAGCATGTTGCAGTGACAACATGCTCAGTTATAAGCATAGTGTAGCCAGTGCTATGTGTGGCGATGGTAGAGGTCCCTTATTGCCTGTTGTGTCTGTCAACACGAGTGTATAATCAAGCTCTGGGATAAGACTCAAATTCAAACTTCTAGTTAAGAGGCAGGGATGCAACACCAGGCATTCCCTCAAATCTTTACAACCATTTAAAAAGCAGGAAAACTATGCAGTTAGCACTGGCCCATTAGAGACAAAGACATGAGAAACTGTCATGAGAAATGATACAATAACAGAAATGTTGAACAAATCAAGGCTACATTTTCCCCTTGGAGACCGGAACCACGAGTTGGGCAGTTCAAACTGCACATTTCTGAGTTCTAAGTCAGCAAAATCTTTCTTGAATTTGGTATCCAGGAATCAGAGCTGGGCTAGAATTGGGAACGCTGCCCACAGATGCACGATCAGGGGGCAATAGAAGCAGGTTGGTTAGAAAGCCAGTTGGTTCACGAGAATATTGTACCAGTATATGGTCGTTGGGGCCCCAGATCCTCACCCCCTTAAACTCATTCACGGCTCAATTCCTTACACTTCCAATATATCTTTAACACCCACTTTTCCAGTATTTATTCTCTATAGCACAATTTGTCAGAAAAAAGTAAACAAGGAATTATGGGCGCGTTCGTCTGATATCCGTAGTCAGGAAAAATGCTGGGATTATTAGTTAAGAAGCTTTAACATTTATTAAATGAATATTTATGTATCATTAGACCATTTACTCAATCCAATTCATTGCTGATTTACTTAATGCCTGCTGCCTTACTGAATATAGAGTGGAACTAAGATGGACCTTGTCTTTCTTTTTAACCAATACCTTGTTATTAATATAGGCACGGTGGCATGGCAATTTAAACACTTTTCACTGTATTTTTTTGCAAAAAATACAAGTGACAATAAATCACTATTCTACTTTTCAAGAAATTCAATATATTTCTGACACTCTGTCAGACATGCATCGACTGATACTCTTGTAGTCTATCTACTTCTCTTGATCCTCTGCCTCACTTTCTCATTACGCCATCACAATTTTACTGAATATTACACCCATGCCTGGTATCAACATACTTCCCACCAAATCGTATGCTCCGCTCTCTAGTCTCGAGACGCCAAAATCAACTTCAGTGTTCTTACAATAAAACAATGAATGAAGGGTGCTGATGAGGGTTTTTAAAAGGGGAACTGGACCCAAAACAGTAACTCTCTTTTCTCTCCACAGATGCTGCCAGACCAGCTTGAGTTTCTCCTTCAATTTCTGTTTTTGTGTGTTTCAGTGTTTTTAACTCAGCTGAAGCAAGTTAAATGTGCAAGTGCCAGTTGGCCAGTGAGACATGATTACTATCATACCTGCAGCGGTCATCTGTTCCTGGTTGCTGCAATGCCTGCACTTTGCTCAGGCCAAGCCTGAAGAAAGCCATGTAGCTGGTAATTGTAACATCAGTGAGGCTGCTCAACCCATCCACCTGATCAAAGACATTTTCCCAGTAGGCTTTCAGAGCTGGAGTCCCTGGAGGGTAACTACCATACAAGTGGGAGTCCAATATATCAATCACCTCCTGGTTAACTGATGATTCAAACTTCCGAGCAAAAAATGTTGGCCTGGTCATTTGCTGTGAATAAAGATGCAAAAAAACTTCGTCAATACTGTGAATCAGGTAGGACAATAAATGTTTCTTTCAAATGAGCATCTTAGAATAGTTACAGTACAAAAAGATGGTATTTAGTTCACCACATCCATGCTGGCTCTCTCCAAGTGTGGTTACCTGATCACACCTTGCTGCCTTTCCCTCTGTAGCCCTCCCAATATCTTCATTTGATAACCAATTCCCCTTTGAAAGCCTCAAATCAACTTGTTTCTACCATACTATCAAGCAATAAATCCAGACCCTAACCACAGGATCCACAAGAAAAAATGTTAATGTGTCACCTTTGCTACTTGTGTCAATAACCTTAAATGCTGTCCTCTGGTTTTCCATCTTCTGCCAACGGCAACATTTTCTCTCTATCTCATTCTTCTCCAGCTTCAGCAGTCTATCCATGTATGTCCTCAACCCTTGCACCATTCTCCTGAATCTTTTCTGTATCCTCGAATTGTCTTCACATCTTCCCAAAAATATGATGCACAGAAGTGGACACAATACTCCTGTTATAATACTCTCCTTGATTTTGTATCAAGAGTGTGATGCTGGAAAAGCACAGCAAGTCAGGCAGCATCAGAGGTGCAGGACAGTCAATGTTCAGGCAAAAGCCCTCAGACTCTATCCTCCTATTTATAAAGCCCATGGTGTCATGTGCTTCATGAAGCACTTCAACAATGTGACCTGCCAGCCTTCAATATGTCTCCACATCATCTACTCCTGAATCCCTTTGGAAGTATACTCTCTCCTATATTGCCTCTCCTTATTCTTCCCACTAAACAGAAACATTTCACACTTCTGTGTTTTAAATTTCAACTGCCACTCATTCTTTCCCACAAGTCTGTCTTTTATTTTAAAGCTTACCATTGTCTTCTTCACAGTTCACAAAATCTTTTAAGTTTTGTGTCTTCTGCGAATTTTGAAATTGTGTCCTGCCGAATCAAGTCTAGGAAAGAAAAGCCAACCCTGGGAAACCCCACTACATCTATTTTGTAAATCAAACAACGACCACTACAGTAATTTCCCGTTCTACACTGGCTCACGATGTTGTTTCATGTAAACATTGTGGAGGCAACAGGGAGTGCATACTCTTTTAAAATCATGCAAATGCAAGATCTTCTGACTTGCAACTCTTGCACAAGTGACAGCAATAGCATTATCTGAGAATTGGGAAGGAGACAACAGAAAAACTGCCTAATTTCACAGGAGAGCATTATAAACAAATTTAAACACTAGCAATCTCACCAAAGCAAAACTAGCAACCATCATTTTGGAAGACTGTCATTTTATTTCCTGAAATACTATCCATTATTAGACAGTATTTTGAGAGATTTACCCTGTTGTAATGATTACTTTTTTCTTAAGCAAATTATAAATAAAACAGAAGCCTCTTCCAAAATACATTTCCACTAGTAGTGACTGGACGGGGGAATATGATAAGACATTTGTACCCTGATATCTCTGACAAAAGTGCAAAGACATGCCAAATTAAAATGGTTTGATGCAGGTATTTCCTTAATTTTGGACTTAATCCAAAATCAGAAGAGAATAAAAGCAAAATACTGTAGATGACAAAAATCTGAAATAAAAGTATCTGTGAAAAAAGTTAAAATTGAGATGGTGGTTTTTAATACTGCAGGCAAAGGCTGCAGATGAGCAAATAAGGAACCAGTGAGATTGAATAGAGCAAAAGACAGAGTACTAATTATGGTGAGCTGGAGACAGATTTATGAATCTGATGCAAAAAATAAGTACAAAAAGGAAAAAGGGATATATTCTACTGAGAGCAAGGTCAGCAAACCACATGACGATCTTCCTTTGTACTTCTCTCTGCTCTCTTTGCATTACTCTCTATCTTTTTCTCAACTACAAGTATTTTCATTTATCCTCAAAGTCATTTTTTTCATTTCTAAAATATCTTAGTTCATTCCTAATTTAGTTCATTTCCACCTTATCTCATTCTCAGTTTCAAGTTTCCTTCCTACCAATTCTAACTAGGCCACAATCGTCTTAAGTATCTCATCCTTACAAGATCCTGCTTTCACGTCTACCTTCAATACATCAGCTCAATCACTCAGTTTAGCTTTACTCAGATTTTAACTAAATCATTGCCATATCTTTAACTTTCAAAGAAGTCTTAACAGACTTCAAATTTTCAAGCAAAAAGCTTCATCACAACACAGCCGATTTAAGCCCAGAACCACTCTGTAGCTGCTATTGTAACAAGAAAGACACAAATCCTTTGTCAATCCAGTGGATGCAAAGATTCCAGATGAGCATCCATTTGTTGTGAACCTAGTAGATATTACGACCAGGTAATTCAGATCTCAGACAGGAATATGGCTCGATAGATCAAAACTTCATTTGTTTTGGTTTTAGCAAAAAGGTCTCTTGCCGAAACATAAGCAAGCCAAGTTGCCAATGTTGCTTCAATAACAAAATAGAAGTTCATTAGAAAAAAAACTAAAATAAAGTAGACAAAACTAAATATAAATAATATAAACTCAAGGATTTAAAGCACATAGTAAAATTATAAATCCCAAACATAAATTTAAAGAATTGAAAACAACCAAAACTGCATCCAAAAGGCCCTGTTGCTAATTTCAAAACGCCACTCCTGGTAAAGTCCCCAAAATATCACTTGTAGAATATTCTCACAAATATCTAACATGTTGTTTTAAGTCAGTGTGACTTTAGCTGTTAAACTGGAATTGCAAAAGCCTCTTCCTGGAATTATCATAATTTTATATAGCTCACATACAAGCTCTTTGACCAACTCCATCTACGCCAACTATCAAATACTAAATCATATCATTCAGAACATAGAACAATACAGATTAGAACAGGCCCTTCGGCCCTCGATGTTGCACTGACCTGTGAACTATTCTCAACTCGTCCCCCTACACTATCCCATCAACCATGTGCTTATCTAAGGATTGTTTAAATCTCCCTAATGGGGCTGAGTTGACTACATTAGCAGGTATGGCATTCCATGCCCTTACTGCTCTGAGTAAAGAACCTGCCTCTGATGTCTGTCTTAAATTTATCACCCCTCAATTTGTAGTTATGCCCCCTCGTACAAGCTGACGTCATCATCCAAGGAAAAAGACTTTCACTGTCTACCCTATCTAATCCTCTGATCATCTTGTATGTCTCCATCAAATCCCCTCTTAGCCTTTTTCTTTCCAATGAGAACAGACCCAAGTCTCTCAGCCTTTCCTCATGAGACTTCCCTCCAGACCAGGCAACATCCTGGTAAATCTCCTTTGACCCTTTTCCAATGCTTCCATGTCTTTCCCAAAATATGGCGACCAGAACTGCACACAATATTCCAAATGGGGCCGCACTAGCGTTTTGTATAGTTGCAGCATGATATTGCGGCTTCGGAACTCAATTCCTCTACCAGCGAAACCTAACACACTGTATGCCTTCTTAACAACACTATCACCTTGGGTGGCAACTTTCAGGGATCTATGTACATGGATTCCAACATCCTTCTGCATAAACATACTACCAAGAATCCTTTCATTGACCCAGTACTCTGCCTTCCTGTTATTCTCCCCAAATGGCATTAAGCTGCATTGAACTCCATTTGCCACCTCTCAGCCCAATTCTGCAGTATCTAAGTCCCCCTGTAACCTGTAACATTCTTCCAAACTGCCCACTACTCCACCGACTTTAGTGTCATCTGCAAATTTACTAATCCATCCACTTACGCCTGCATCTAAGTTATTTATAAAAATGACAAACAGTAGTGGTCCCAAACCAGATCCTTGTGGTACACCACTAGTAACTGGACTCCAGGCTGAATATTTTCCATCGACCACCACTCGCTGCCTTCTTTCAGAAAGGCAGTGTCTAATCCAAACTGCGAAATTACCCTCAATCCCATTCCTCTGCATTTTCTCCAAAGATTTACCTGCACCATTCACAACCCCTCAGATACTGAAGCAATCCATACACAAATGCAACAAGATCTAGGCTTGGGCCGACAAGTGGCAAGTTAACATTCATAGAACATAGAACAATACAGTGCAGAACAGGCCTTTTGGACCTCGATGATGAGCCGACCTGTGAACTATTCTCAGCTTGTTCCCCCTACCCTATCCCATCATCAGCCATGTGCTCATCCAAGGGTTGTTTAAATCTCCTTAATGTGGCTGAGTTAACTACATTGGCAGGTAGGGCATTCCACGCCCTTACCGCTCTCTGAGTAAAGAACCTGACTCTGACATCTGTCTTAAATCTATCACCCCTCAATATGTAGTTATGCCCCCTTGTACAAGCTGACATCATCATCCAAGGAAAAATACTTTGACTGTCTCCCCTATCTAATCCTCTGATCATCTTGTATGTCTCTATCAAAGCCCCCCTTAGCCTTCTTCTTTCCAATGAGAACAGACCCAAGTCTCTCAGCCTTTCCTCATAAGACCTTCCCTCCAGACCAGGCGACATCCTAGTAAATCTCCTCTGCACCTTTTCCAATGCTTCCACATCCTTCTGAAATATGGGGACCAGAACTGTACACAATCTTCCAAGTGTGGCTGCACTAGCATTTTGTATAGTTGCAGCATCATAAGAACCTACAACGGAGAGTGAGAACAGCCGAGAAGATCATCCGGGTCTCTCTTCCCTCCATTACAGAAATTTACACCGCAAGACAAAGAGCACTGTGGAAGATGCCACACATCCTTCATTCAAATTCTTCTCTTTCCTGCCATCTGGAAGAAGATACCAGAGCATTTGGTCTCTAACAGCCTGACTATGCAATAACTTTTTCCCCTGAGCAATCAGGCTCTTTAACACTGTACGATCACATTCTATGACATTTGCAATTTTCAAAAGGACGTTTTGAATTGCTGCTAAAATAATGTTTATTAATGATCATTCATTGTTAGATTGCAATTTGGCCACCACTGTGCCTGATGTTTGCCTTGTCAGGAAATACTATGCTGTCTTGTGTGTTTTGCACTTTTCTATGCACTTTATGCTGTCCCGTGTATGACTGCACTCTCGTGTGTTCATATAGTACCTTGGTCCCAGAGGAATGCTGTCTCGTTTTTATTGTACCAGCTATATATGGTAGAAACGACAAATAAAGCTACTTTACTGTTAAGACTACAAGATTAGCAGCAGAAATGGCCAATGGTTATGAGTTGGCTCATAATTCATTCCGACATCACTTTCAATCCGTCAGGAAATTGGAGAAAAGAGAAATCCTCAAGTGGTAAAGAAAAAATGAGATCCCATTGAAGATAGTAAAGACAGTTTACCACAGGGGAAAAAGGAAACTCATGAGGGGGAAAGAGAGTAAAAAACGCTCATGTGTTTTCAGTGTAATAAAGTAGGTCACATGAAGTTGGAGGGTTGATGGTTTAGAAAAAGTACTGGGAAAATGGATGTAAGAAAACAGAATAAGCCAGTGAGCTTTGTTGAAGTGGTAAAGGAAAGCACACTGAAAGCTAAAATGCTGTAAAAGAATATATAACCTGGTTAGAGGTTTGTTGAGAAGATTATTTGCAAATTTACCCATATATGCCAGGAAGGGAGCAAATAAAGAAATTAAAATTTTAAAAATCACTGGAACAAGCTAATCTTTGATGGTGAGAGATGAAGAAATATGTAATTCAAAAGGAAAATTTCCAAAAAAGTTGTAAAATGTAGAATTCATGAGCGACAACAGCAGTGCTCAATTATAGGAAGTGAGAATGGAGAGTCTGGTGGAAAGTGGTGAAGTGGTGGAGAGAGAAATAGAGAGATTCTGAGTACCAAAAGTACAGTTTATCCTTGGTAATGATATAGCTGGATTACAGGTGGGAGTGATGCCTAACGTGATCAAAAAGCCAGTAGAAAATCAATAACAGAGGTATTACAGGAAGTATATACTGGGATTTTTCCTAACTGTGTGGTAACAAGGTCACAAATCCACAGGTTGAAACTGCAGGAGAAATCAGCTTAGAAGAATGGGCAAGGAAGCAGCAGATGGAGTACAACATGGGAAAGTGTGAGGTCATGCACTTTGGTAGGAAAAAGCAGCATGGACTATTTTCTAAATGGGGAGAAGATTCAGAAGTCTGAAGTGCAGAGACTTGGGTGTTCTAGTCCAGGATTGTCTCAAAGTAAACTTGCAGGTTGAGTCGGTAGTTAGGAAGGCAAATTCAATGATAACATTTATTTTGAGAGGACTTGAATATAAAAGCAGGGATGTTCTTCTGAGGCTCTATAAGGCTCTGATCAGGCCACATTTGGAGAACTGTGTGCAGATCTGGACCCCATATGTCAGGAAGGATGTACTGGCCCTGGAGTGTGTTCAGAGGTGGTTCATGAGAATGATCCCAGGAATGAAAAGCTTTACATATGTGGAGCGTTTCAGGACTCTGGATTTATATTCAACGGAGTTTGGAAGGATGGGGGGGAGGAATCTAATTTAAACATAAAGAATACTGAATGGTCTGGACGGAGTAGATGTTGAGAAGATGTTTTCATTGGTAGGAGAGACTAGCACCCAAGAGCATAACCTCAGAGTAAAGGGAAGATCTTTTAGAACGGAGATAAGGAGAAACTTCTTCAGCCAGAGAGTGGTGAATCAATGGAATTCATTGCCACAGAAAGCTGTGGAGGCCAGGTCATTGAGTATATTTAAGACTGAAATAGATAGCCTGTTGAGTATCAATGGGATCAAAGGTTACAGGGAGAAAGCAGGAGAATGGGGTTAAAAAACTTATCAGCCATGACTAAATGGAAAAGCAGACTCGATGAGCTGAATGGCTGTTCCTATGTCTTATTGTGTTATGGTCATAATCAAGATAAAGAATTATAGAGACCATTTCTGATCAAATGGTTGAGAAAAAACAAGAACATGTGGAGGGCAAAGTGGGTATTTTTAATTCAGTGAAATTAGCTGAATTAAACGAGAAAAATGAACTAAAGCAGTTGCGTCAAAAACTATATATAAAAGAGGAATCTGAATGTATCCTAGAATGTTATTTTCTTAAAAATTACATCTTGATGAGCAAATGGAGACCATCACATATTCAGATGGTTGAGAAATGGACTGAAGATCATCAAGTTGTATTAACGGTGGGTTACAGAAAGTAAGTGTTGTGTGTAGCATGTGAATTACCAGAAGGTGACAGTAAGCTCGGCAAATGCTGCAAGTCAAAGTCAATAGGTGTGAAGCTGGAAGAGTACAGCAGGTCAGACAGCATCCAAGGAGCAGGAATGTCAACATTTTGACCCAAAATGTTGACTTTCCTGCTCCACAGATATTGTCTGACCTTTTGTGCTCTTCCAACTTCACATATATTTCCAGTACAGGAAGACTCAAACCAAAACACAAAAAATATTTTTATTGGTCTGGACTGCAAAGGATGTGACTGAATTGCCAGGCATATCATACATGTCAAGTAAATGGGCGGCACGATGGCTCAGTGGTTAGCACTGCAGCCTCACAGCGCCAGGGACCCAGGTTCAATTCCAGCCTCAGGCGACTGTTTGTGTGGAGTTTGCACATTCTCCCTGTGTCTGCATGGGTTTCCTCCCACAGTCCAAACCTGTTCAGGTCAGGTAGATTGGCCATGCTAATTTGCCCATAATGTTAGGTGCATTAGTCAGAGAGAAATGGGTCTGGGTGGGTTACTCTTTGGAGGGACTTGTTGGGCCAAATGGCCTGTATCCATGCTGTAGGGAATCTAATCTAATCTAAATTGGAAAACCTCAGGCAGTGATTAAAACTAGCACCCTTAGTCCCTATTCCCGCATCTGAGGACCCTTTCACAAGAGTCTTAAGTGATAGTGCAGGACCCCGATCTGAAACAAAAAGTGGGAATCAGTATTTGTTGACCATAATGCATGCGTCCACTAGATTTCCAAAGGCCTTTCCATTACATAGTATCATGGCGAAAAGGACTATAGAAGAGTTACTCTAATGTTTTTTATACGATGCAGACTACCCACAGAGATACAATTGGGTAAAGGGTCAAACTTTACATTAAAATTATTCAAGGAAGTTATGGATAGCTTCAGAATAAAACAACTCAAACCCACTGTATACTATCCAGAATCACAGAGTATTAAAATGGTGATACCAAACTTAAAGACCTTGTTGAGGGCTTACAGTCAAGAATATCTAGAGGATTGAAAGTTGGAATTCAATTTGTATGGTTTTGCAATTAAGAGATGCCCCTATTGAATCAACTAAATTCAATCCATTTGAATTAGTTTTGGGCATGAGGTGAAAGGACCAGTGAAATTAATTAAGGAGAAATTGGTGAGTCAGAGTTCAGAAACTACACATGTGGACAGTGTGTAAAATATTAGGGAAAGATTAAATAGAGTGGGTGAGTTGGCGAGGAGAAAGTGAGGACTGCAGAATCTGGAGTACCAGAGTTGAAAAATGTGGTGCTGGAAAAACACAGCAGGCCAGGCAGCATCTGAGGAGCAGGAAAATCGATGATTCAGGAATAAGCCCTTCAGTAAGATTCTCATGCTCTTGGGTGAGTTGGCAAGACAGTATTTGAAGGTCTGTGATGAAACAGCAGACAAAAACCATCAAAAATTCTCAATCTTGCTAGTGGAGATAAAGTGTTAGTGTTACTTCCAGTGATAGGTGAACCATTAAATGCAAGGTTTAGTGAGCCTCATCAAATGAAAACGAAACTGAGTGAGGTGTATTATTTGATAAGAATGCAAGATACAAAGAAATCTTACAGAATATATCATATGAATACGCTCAAAAAGTATTCTGATAGGAAAGGAAAGTAACAGGAGCATGTGTTATTGGTTACAACAAGTTCTGATGATTCTGAATTGGACATTCCTCTAATTAAATTAGACAATGAGGAAGTACTCAAAAATTGGGATAAATTATTGAGTTATCTTTTAGTGGAAAATCAAAATGATCTGAGTTATTCCAATCAAATGGGGAGATAAGTGTGAATAAGCTAGGAAATATTGATTATGCGTGCTGTAAATATAGGTAATGCTGTTCCAATTAAGCAACATCCTTATAGATATTAACCACTAAAGTTGTCACATGTTCAAAAAGAGATTGAATGCATAGTCAAAGGGGGATACGCCCTGCCCAAAACACCGACTCTCCTGCTCCACTGATGCTGCTTGACCTGCTGTCTGTTTTCCAGCTCTACAATTTATCAGCGCATGCTCAAAGACAACATAATTGAAGTGAGTTGCAGTGAATGGTACTCATCCATAAGAATGGTTACAAAACCAGATGGTGTTGAAAAGTGTGGTGCTGGAAAAGCACAGCTGGTCAGGCAGCATCTGAGGAGCAGAAAAGTCGATGTTTCGAGCATAAGCTCTTCATCAGAAATGAAGGGGTGGCCCAAGGGAGCTGAGAGATAAATGGGAGGGGGTGGGTGGTGCTGCAGGAAGGTAGCTGGGAATGTGATAGGTCAATGGAGGTGGGAGGTGATGGGTGATAGGATGGAGGTAGGGCTGATGATAATAGAATGGAGGTGGGGGGTGATGGTGATAGGATGGAGGTAGGGCTGATGATGACAGGACGGAGGTGGGGGCTGATGGTGACAGGACGGAGGTGGAGGGTGACGGTGGCAGGACGGAGGTGGGGGGTGATGGTGGCAGGACGGAGGTGGGGGGTGATGGTGGCAGGACGGAGGTGGGGGGTGATGGTGGCAGGACGGAGGTGGGGGGTGATGGTGGCAGGACGGAGGTGGGGGCTGACGGTGACAGGACGGAGGTGGAGGGTGACGGTGACAAGACGGAGGTGGAGGGTGACGGTGACAAGACGGAGGTGGAGGGTGACGGTGACAAGACGGAGGTGGAGGGTGACGGTGACAGGACGGAGCTGGGGGGTGACGGTGGCAGGACGGAGGTGGAGGGTGATGGTGACAGGACGGAGGTGGGGGCTGATGGTGACAGGATGGAGGTGGGGGCTGTTGGTGACAGGACGGAGGCGGGGGTTGATGGTGACAGGACGGAGGCGGGGGTTGATGGTGACAGGACGGAGGCGGGGGTTGATGGTGACAGGACGGAGGTGGAGGGTGATGGTGACAGGACGGAGGTGGAGGGTGATGGTGACAGGACGGAGGTGGGGGCTGATGGTGGCAGGACGGAGGCGGGGGCTGATGGTGGCAGGACGGAGGCGGGGGTTGATGGTGACAGGACAGAGGTGGGGGTTGATGGTGACAGGACGGAGGTGGGGGGTGATGGTGATAGGATGGAGGTGGGGGGTGATGGTGATAGGATGGAGGTGGGGGGGTGATGGTGACAGGATGGAGGTGGGGGGGGGTGATGGTGACAGGATGGAGGTGGGGGGTTGATGGTGACAGGAAGGAGGTGGGGGGTGATGGTGATAGGATGGAGGTGGGGGGTGATGGTGATAGGATGGAGATAGGGCTGATGGTGACAGGATGGAGGTGGGGGGTGATGGTGATAGAATGGAGATAGGGTTGATGGTAATAATACCTGTTATGTGTTGACTATCGCAAAGCCAATGTAGTTCAAATTCTGATTCAGATCCTATTACACGTTTGGAAGACTACATTGAGAAGGTGGGAGAAGCAACTTATATTTCTAAGTTGAACTCACTCAGAGGATACTGGCAGGTACTTTTATTTGAAAGCGCAAGATAATTTGGGCTTTTGAACACCAATTGGTGTTCTAAAGTCATGCCATTTGATTTGAAAATTGCACATTTCAAAGATGAACTAATAAAGTTCTTTTAGGATTACCCATGTGTGTGGTGAACATAGATGATCTGGTAATTTTTAATCAGATTTGGAAGGAACATTTGAAGCATGTATCAGGATAGCTTGATCAACTTCAGGAGACAAGTTTGGTGATAAATCTGGGCAAGAGTGAGTTCACAAAAATTCAAGTTACATTTCTGGGCCACATCATTGGACATGCAAATATGGCCCCATGGGATGTTAAAACAAAGATTACTAGGGAGTTTCCCACACCACTGAAGAAGAGATAAGTACTACAATTTCTGGGACTGAGTGGGTTTTATAGGAAGCTTGTACCGAATTTTAGCAGTATGGTTGCACCACTGACTGATTGGTTGAAGAGGTGCAGAAAATTTCAGTCAATGGAGGAATGTCTGAAGGCATTTCAAGGCCTGAAAACTGCATTAACTACTGCCCCAGTGTTAGCTACACCTAATTACACAAAGTCATTCAAGGTGGTGATTGATGCATCTGACGTAAGTGTTGGTTCTGTGATCTGATTTGATTTATTATTGTCACTAGAGCCGAGGTACAGTGAAAAATTTTGTTTTGTGTGCAATACGGCAGATAATACAATATAAAGTGTATGAGGGCAATAGAACAGAACAAGGAATACAATGTTATGGCTTTAGAGAATGTGCTCCAAAGAGAGAGGTCAACATTAAATTTGAAATTTGAGAGGTCATTTCAGAAGTCTAACTTTCCAAGGCAGCAAGAAGTATAGATGGAGTCAATGGATGGAAGGTTGGCATGAGTGATGGACTGGGCTGCGTTCACAACTCTCTGTAGTTTCTTCCAGTCCTGGGCAGAGCAATTGCCATATCAGGCCGTGATGCATCCGGTCAGAATGCTTTCTATGGTGCAATTATAAACATTTTGTTGTGGGAGATGAGGGAGAAAATTACAGGGTCTCTGACTCAAATTTTTTTAAATGTCTCTAGCCACAGGGGAGGAGCCAGAGGCCTGGAGGACAGTTAATGTCATTCCATTTTACAAGAAAAATAGGAGAGATACACCAGGGAACAATGGTAAAGCAGGATACAGTGAATCTCACATCAGTTGTAGAGAAACTACTGGAGAAAATGGTGAAAGAGAAATTTAATTTCGTTTAGAGAATAACAGAATCCATACATTACAGATGCAGGCCCATCAAGTCGATAATGATCCTCCAAAGATCATCCCACTCAGACCCAACCCCTATTCTATTCCTGTAACCCTGCAATTCCCATGGCTAATCCAGCTAGCCTATATATCCCTTGATACAATGGGCAATTTAGCACGGCCAATCTACCTAACCTGCACATCTTTGGACTGTGGGAGGAAGCTGCTGCACCAGGAGGAAACCCAAACAGGGCCAATGTGCAAACTCCACAGTCACCCAGGGTCTCTGGCACTGTGAAGCAGCAGTGCTAACCACTGAGGTAAGATTTGATCAGGGACTGTCAACCTGGTTTCATCAGAAGGAGGTTACGCCTAACAAATTTGGTAGAAATTTGAGGAGATGACCAAGTACTTCAGTAATTGTAGCACATTTGATGGAGTTTATATGGACTTCAGCAAGGCCTCTGACAAGGTCCCACAGGGGAAAATGGGTAAAAGTTCAGAGGATCCAATGTAACTTGGCAAAGCTGGATCCAAAATTGGCATTGTGATCGGAGACAGAGGGTGGTGGTAGAAGGCTGTTTTTGTGTCTTGAGCCTGGTGTGCAGTGGCATATCATAGAGATTAGTGCTGGGTCCCTTATTGTTTGTGATATTTACAAATGATGTAGATGAGAATGTGGAAGGATGATAAGTCAGTCAGCACAGGGCAGAAAGATTGATTGGGTAGCTGACAATGAGGAAGGAGGTTGTAGATTGCAGGAGGATGTAAAAGATTGTTCAGATAGGCAGATCAGTGGCAGATGGAATTTAACTCTTTTAAATTATGTGATTTAGAAGAAGGAACAAAGCAAGGGAGTGCTCAATGAATGGCAAGTGACTGGGAAGCTCAGAGGAACAGAGGGATCTTGGGGTGCTTACCCACAGGTCCCTGAAGGTGACAGAATAAGTTAATTGCAGTTAAGAAGCCAAAAGATGCCTGTCTTTATTAGTCAAGACATAGATTATAGGAGCAAGGAGGTCATGTGGAGCTACACAGAATATTAATTAGCCACCACAGGTGGAGTACCAGGAGAAAGCGAGAACCACAGATGCTGATGGGTCAGAGTGTGGCACAAGAAAGTGTGGCACAGCAAAGTTGATGTTTTCTAACAAAGGGCTTATGCCCAAAACATGGACCTCCTGCACCTCAGACGCTGTCTGACTTGCTTTGCTTCTCCAGTGCCACGCTTTTCTACTCTGACCCACCAGCATTTGCTTTCTCCCAGTACTCCAGCTATGGCCTAATTAATATTCTCCTTGCAGGATCTCCTTGATCCTATAATCTATGTCTTGACTGATAAAGATAGACTTCTTTTGGTTTCATAACTGCAACTAACTTATTCTGCCACCTTCAGGGACCTGTGGGAAAGTACCCCAAGATCCCTCTGGTCCTCTGAGCTTCCCAGTCACTTGCCATTCATTGAGCACTCCCTTGCTTTATTCCTTCTTCTAAATCACATTATTTAAAAGAATTAAATTCCATCTGGAGTACTGTGTGCAGTTCTGGTCACTGCACTATAGGAAAGATGCGGTTATGCTGAAGGGGATACAAAGGAGATTCATCAGGATGTTGCCTGGGATAGGACATTTCTGAAAAATGTGTTGCTGGTAAAGCGCAGCAGGTCAGGCAGCATCCAAGGTGCAGAAGAATTGACGTTACGGGCATAAGCCCTTCTTCAGGAATGAGGAGGGTGTGCCAAGCAGGCTGAGATAAAAGGGAGGGAGGAGGGACTTAGGGGAGGGGCGTTGGGAATACAATAGGTGGAAGGAGATGAATGCAGATTTCACCAGCTTCCTCATGTCCCCTCCCCCCACCTTATCTCAGTCCCAACCCTTGGACTCAGCACCGCCTTCTTGACCTGACAATCTTCTTCCCGACCTCTCCGCCCCCACACCCTCTCCAGCCTATCATCCTCACCTTAACCTCCTTCCATCAAAGAAGATGGAGGACAGATCCGATCGATGTGGGACGGCACAGTGGTTAGCACTGGTGCCTCACAGCGCCAGAGACCCGGGTTCAATTCCCACCTCAGGCAACTGTCTATGTGGAGCTTGCACATTCTCCCCATGTCTGCATGAGTTTCCTCCGGGTGCTCCGGTTTCCTCCCGCAGTCCAAAAATGTACAGGTTAGGTGAATTGGTAATGTACGGGAATGGGTCTGGGTGGGTTGCTCTTCAGAGGATCGATGTGGAATTGATGGGCCAAAGGGCCTGCTTCCACACTGGAAGTAATCTAATCTAAACATTATGAGGGGCATGGAGAGGGTGAATACAAAGCAGCTGTTCCCCTTTGCTGAAGGGTTAATAACAAGGAGGCATAATTTTGAAGTGAATTTGTGGAAAAAGATCATGGGGATCTGGCATGCATTGCCTGGGAGGGAAGTTGAGCCTGGTAACCGAGGCAACCTCTCAACCTTTAAAAAGTACTTGGATGAGTACTGAAGTGTCATAACATTCAACGCTATGGGCTCAGTGCAGGAAAGTAGGGTTAATGCAGGTAGTAGTATATTTATAGTGGTACAGATTTGATGGGCTGAAGGGCCTCTGCTGTACTGTGTGATCCTATGAACATGCAGATTCGCTGCATTTGTTTCAATTCAAGAAAATAAAGATAATTATTTACTGATTAATTTCTGAACCAGAGTCAATCTGCCTGCTTTAAAATTTTAACAAAGCGCTGCAAACAACTTTAACAGGCGGATGCACCATGGCAATACCTCTACCGATCAAAGTTCACCTGCAAACCAATCAGCAGTCGCTTCTCATGAAGAATTATGTTTTGTTTTTTTCTTGAATTGGTATCCTTTTCAATGAAATAAGTCTCTAGTCAGCCATATTCAAGTTTCTGATTATCAGAGAGTGCCTCCACTTGATAAATCCTATATCTCTTGCAAATTCTGTATATCCTTCCCACTAGTCGGTAATTGACAGATCAAATTTAGCAGTGTCATGCTCCTTCGATCATTTGTGAACTCCAAGCATATAGATTTTGCACATAATCTTTCTGGAAGTCCTCTCCAGGTACATAATGCCCTCTTCTTAGTCAATACTGCTATCTCATTTCTTTCCTCCCCTATCCTCCCTTAATACTTGTATTGTAATACATTTAGTATCCAGTCTTGTTCTTTAGTAAACCAAGTCTCTCACATTACCATGTCATTTCCAAGTCACAGATGTGCATATATCGCTTTCTTACCACACTATGTAATTGCATACAACCAAATTTAGACATCACTACACTCCGTCTTACTCTGACCATACCTAATACTCCTATTTCCTACTCTACTTTCATCTTTTTCTCCCAGATCCCTATGAAGGAAATAGCTTTGCAAGTGTGACTGGTTACTGTCACGATCCTATACTAATTTTTTGATTTTGCAATTACATAGTTATAATTGCCCTGCACACATTTTTGGTTGTTGGGTCATTGACTCGCTTGAGACAGGACCCCATCATTTTCTGGAAGAAATTTCCCTTCCAAGAGCTGTTGGCTAATCAAATTGTTGGCAGCTCTCTTGTTCCAGCAGTGCCACGAGCAGGTAAGGGTAACAGATTTCCTCCCCTGCATAAAACTCCAAATCGCTTTTTTGTTAGAACTCCCTCCAACACCTTCATGTTCAGTTCACCATGGTTCTTCCATACTACATCCCAAACTTATGATCAATATCAGCAGGAATGACAGACAGCAGGAAAATAGGAATACAATGACTTGCAAGTTCCCCTCCAAGCCACACACTCTCCTAACTAAGTAAAAACAGAAAGAACTGCAGGTGCTCTAAATCAAAACAAAAACAGAAGTTGCTGCAAAAGCTCAGCAGGTCTGACAGCATCTATTCAGAGAAATCAGAATTGACGTTTCAGGTCAACTGACTCTTCCTCAGAACTTAGTAAAATGTTTTTGACAACTTTAACTTCTAGAACTCTAAAGTACCTTCACCAATGGGCCACAGCAGTTAAAGGTGGCTCATCACCAACTTCACAAGACAACATAAGGTCAGGCAGTCTTGGCAGTGATACCTACTCATAAATTAACTGATATCAGATTTCTTCCCCCCGAAAGATCAGACAATTAAAACTATCAAACCAGGTTTGTAATTCAAACATTCCGAATTACTGGACCACTTACAGCATCATAACATAAATGCCTTGTAGGTTCAAGCCAAAGCTTCCACTTAAAATCTTTCCTCCATCGGAACATATTGTGTGTGTGGGCAGCTAAAAGAGGCCCACTTTACCTGAAGTCTTATGAAGTCCTGTGGCTTGAAGTCATTTGGTGAACAGCCACACCAATCCACAATGTGCTTGTACTGGCACTTGCAGCCGAGCTTTCGGTTCCAATTGGTGACCCGCAGATTGTTGTCCACCAGTGTCTCGCACATGTGGCTATTTTCCAGCACTGTGTGGAAGAATGACTGTAGAAGAGAGGAGATAACAAAAAGTCACTAACACAATGTGAATACATGCGCAGTAAACTTGAGGTTCAGGAAATCACCATGAGATTATCTTGCAACACTTTGTGCAATGATTTGGACCTTCTAGAGCACTGGGGAAACTGTGCCATCATTAACTTCAAACTAATATTTTCAAGCAGTTAAAAAGGAGACAAAAATATAAAATGAGAATGAGAAAAATAAGATGCTGATTTCCACTGGACTATACTGGGAGCCCAGTGACCCAGAAACATAGGTTTAAAGAAGCACTGTGGCTCAGTGGTCAGCACTGCTGCCTCGCAGCACCAGGGACCCGGTTCAAAACCCACCTTTGGTGACCGTCTGTGTGGAGTTTGCACATTCTCCCAGTGTCTGTGTGGGTTTCCTCCGGGTGCTCCGGCTTCCTCCCACGATCCAAAGATGTGCAGGTCAGGAGAATTGGCCACATTAAATTATCCATAGTGTTAGGTGCATTAGTCAGGGGTAAATGTAAGAGGATGGGTTACTCTCTGGAGGGTCAGTGTGGACTTGTTGGGCCAAATGGCCTGTTTCCACACCATAGGGAAACTAATTTAAAGTATGATCCAATTAGTGATGAAGAGTTTGTGAAGGAATCTGTTTTGTATAGCAGTATATTTGTGTTAAACTCTATTTTATCATAACTTCTACAGTTAAGATAGTTAAAGGCAGGAAGACAACACAGGTAATTGACATAATGTGTACAAAGGTTACTACAGCATTCCCAAAGCTGTCTAGAAGATAGAAGATGATCAGAGAATTAGATAGGGTAGACAGTGAAAGTCTTTTTCCTAGGATGATGATGTCAGCTAGTACGAGGGGACATAACTACAAATTGAGGGGTGATAGATTTAAGACAGATGTCAGAGGCAGGTTCTTCACTCAGAGTGGTAAGGATGTGGATCGCCCTACCTGCCAATGTAGTTAACTCAGCCACATTAGAGAGACTTAAACAACCCTTGGATAAGCACATGGATGATGATGGGATAGTGTAGTGGGATGAGCAACATCGAGGGCCGAAGGGCCTGTTCTGCTTTATATTGTTCTATGTTTTATGTTCTAGAAAACCCTTTGATTCACTTTATTTAAAACAACTAAAAATTTAGGGTTTTTTTGTCTTGATGTACCCAATAGCTACACTCCTTCAGGATAATAATATTTATCACATCAGGAACCTTTCATTAAAGGATAGTAGTAGAAGATTTTAAAAGTGCAAAGGTTGATGGATCAGTGACACCTTTCTTTTATTCTTTCCTTGGATGTTAACGATGCTGACAAAGTTAGCATTTGTTGCCCATCCTTAATTGCAACCATCACTTTCTTGAACCACTGCGATACATCAGGTATTGGTACTTCTATAGTACTGTTAAATAGTTGTAGGATTTTGACTCAATTAAAGTGAAAGAACAATGATGTAGTTCCAAGGTAGGATTGTGTGTGGGGAAGGTAACCTCTATTTGGTAGTTTTCACTTGTATGTCGCCTTTGACCTCTCAGTCATTGATCTCAAAACTTTTGTAAGTTGGTGTTGGAGGGCTACTGCAGTACATCTTGTCGATGGTAACATTGCTGCCATGTTGTGTTGGCAGAAAAGGGAGTGAGTGTAGATATAAGCACTGTACTTGAGGAAATTGTGAGGAGACAGAGGAAGAAATCTGAAGGGGGTTGCTATATAGAGAAGTACACACACTTGAATGAGAGACAAGTAGCGGGAGAGGAGTCAGAGAAAGTTGACATAAGATGGCGAGGCAAAGATAAAGAGGGAGAGACTGTGAGAGAGGAATAGGAACAGAGGGGATTGGAGAACTGGATTTTACAAAGTAGTGCATTACAAATTCTACCAGCTAAAAGACTATGAGATTCTATCACAATATCAGCACTTGTCCTACAGCAATTTAATGCGAAGAACAGTGATAATTGCTTTAAGCAAGATTTCTGGCCCTAAGGCAGTAGGAAATTCCATCTTAGAGAGCTGCAGGACAAACAAATGGCTGCCAGTTCTGTCATCCCGGCAGTACCAGATGGAAGCAGTGGCCACTTCTATCACATCAAAGCACTCAAAAGTTCGAACTTGAAACTTTCAGGGAGGGATTTTGGCTGGCATTGAGGGGTTCTCCACAATGGAGAATTCTATCAACGCTTGATGTGAGAATGTGCAACTAAAGCTACTGGGCATCCTGCATCGCACTGACCTCACTTCATGGTGGATACAATATTGGACTTTAAGTGACCAATAATGGGACAACAAAGGACCTAAATAGAGCCAACGGCAAGCTGCTTGGTAACTCCCCTGCTCTGTAAAATTTCAGACAACACAAGGTAGGCCAGAGCAGACCGCTGGAGTAGACAGAAACAAGAAGACAGTAGTGATAGCAAGAGTGAGAAACAGAAAGGGCAGCAGAGAGATAGATAGAGGGGGAGGAGGAGAGAAAGAGAGTGGCTGCAAAAGAGATGCAGAGAGATGAAAATTCAGATGTCAATACAGAGAGTGCAACTGATAGTGAGCAAGACAGATCAAGTGATGAGGGCTAGAGAGGGGGAGAGGACGAGAGAGAGAAAAAGTACAGATCTAGATAGAGAGAAAGTGAGAGAGACAGAGAGAATGAGGGAGACAAATGGTGTGCTAGAATCAGAGAGAAAAGAGCCATGCCAAATAGAGAAAATAGATTGCAATAAACAGAGCTAAATTTCCCACCCAATGTATCAATTCTTAGCTCTCAAGTCCTGCCACAGCCAGTTGTGAATGGTGGTGAGCAATTAAACAACTAACAAAAGGAAGTTTCACAAGCATTAGATTACATTAGATGATCTACAGTGTGGAAACAGGCCATTTGGCTCAACAAATCCACACCGACCCTCCGAAGAGTAACCCACCCGGACCCATTTCCATTTGACTAAGGCACCTGACACTATGGGCAATTTAGCATGGCCAATTCATCTAATCTGCATATTTTTGGATTGTGGGAGGAAACCAGAGCACCTGGAGGAAACCCATGCAGACATGGGAGAATGTGTAAACTCCACACAGACAGTCAACTGAGGCAGGAATCAAACACAGGTGTTGTGAGGCAGTAGTGCTAACCACTGAGCCACTGTGCCACCCATTCCATCCTCAATGATAAAGGAAGCCAGTATTTCAGTGGAATATACAAGGCTGAAGTACTTGCATCCATCTTCAGCCAGAAGTGCCAAGTGGATGATTGATGTTGGTCTCCCAGCATTACAGGGATACAGCTGACTGTAACCCTAACCCTATCACAGTCTTCAATCAATTCAATTCACTCCACATGATATGAAAAAAATTGCTAATACTTATGCTGGGTGCTTGAAATTGAAAATGCTCCTTTACCAAAGACTAACCTCCCCAGGTTGAAATTAAAAATCTCTGCTTCCATCAGCCCTTACCTCAGCTGGAAGTAGCGTGTACCAGTAGAACCGTTTTAGCTGGGTGACCAGCTCGTCCTGTGTGTTCACCACATAAGCCACAAACTTGTGAGTCAGAGCGAACCAATCAGAACCACCATCCACTATAATGCCTTCAGGGATCTGCCTGTCTCCGAGGCGCCACATATGGTTGTCACATTCATGGAATATTCGATCTAAGCCTTGTTTCTTGATGAACCTGGAAATAACAGAGACTATAACTGAATTAATGAAGAAAGAAAAACATGCATCTCTGTAGTACCTTTATCAAGCTTAGAACATTCCAAACTGTTTTGTATCATAACTTTGAAATATAGTCACTGTTTTAATTGTCACAACTCATTCAAGTGCGGCTTTTCCAGGCTTGTCACAAAAATTAATGATTTGCTAAAATACACAAACATATACCTGACTTCAGACCTCGAGGATGATAGAAAGCATAAATCTGTTTTCCGTAGTGAATAAGAATGACTATTCCAGATAATTACACTCTAACTACAGGTAAAATAATATAAACTGTTAGAAACTGTCAGCTTTAATAATACTAATTAAAACTCTAGTACAGACAAACATATAGGGAAACAGTTATTTGACACAGGGGACCACTGGAAAGACAGTCCAGTGATCTTTGATCCCAGGTTCTGTGGCAGAGATGATCTTTATGACTTTTCTACTGGTTCAATCGCCTTTCTCCAGTTTCCTCCTCTAGTTGGTGAGAGACACAACCAGACACCAACCAGTTGGTGACTGATGTACTTATAAAAACATCTGACTTATTAGTTAAAAGTTACAGCATACAACCGCTTTGAGTCAGACAGATCTACAGCAGAGGAAAAGGCCCTTCATCCTATCGTATCCATGCCAGTCAAAAATTCTAACACCGTTAAAAATCTCACAACACCAGGTTATAGTGCAACACGTTTATTTGCAAGCACTTGCTTTTGGAGTGCTGCGTCTTCATCAGGTGGTTGTGGTTCTCACACCATTTTCCAGCACTTGGCCAATAGCCTTTTATGCCTTGGCATTGCAAAAGCACATCAAAATATTTATGAAAACAGTTACGAGGATTTCTACCTCCAACACCTTGACAGGCAGCGAGTTTCAGATTCCCATCACGTTCTACCCATACTTTAAATTTTTGCCCCCTAGTCATTGATCCCTCCAACAAGAGAAAAAGCTTCTTCTCATCTACCCTACTTATGCCCCTCAGCGTCTTAATCATGTCTCCTCTCAATCTCCTCTGTTACAAGGAAAACAACCCAACTCTCTTCATAACTGAAACGTTCCATTGCAGGCAATATCCTGTTCAATTTCCCTCAGTGGTTAGCACTGTTGCCCCACAGTGCCAGGGACCTGAGTTCGATTCCAGCTGCAGGTGACTGTCTGTGTGAAGTTTACATATTCTCCCAGTGTCTGCATGGGTTTCCTTCGGGTGCTCTGGTTTCCTCCCACAATCCAAAGCCATGCCGGTTAGGTGAACTAGCCATGCTAAATTGCCCAGTATTCAGCAATATGTAGGTTAGGTGCATTAGCCGGAGGTAAATGTAGAGTAATAGGGTGGGGGATAATCTACAATTTGGATACAGATCATTTGGCCCAACAGGTCCACACCAACCCTCCAAATGATGACGCACCCAGACCCATTCCTCTAACCTATTACTCTACATTTACCCCTAACACATCCAACCCAGGAGGAAACTTGCTAGTGGTGGTGTTCCCATGTACCTGCTGTCCTTGCCCTTCTAGATGGAAGCAGTTGTGAATTTAAAAGGTGCTATCTCAGGATGTTTGGCAAATTTCTGTGGTGCATCTTGTAGATAGTATACACTGCTGCAACTGAGCATCAGTGATGTAGGGAGTGGAGACTTGTATTCCGTCACACTCCAGACTTCTGCCTTGTTGAAAGTGGACAGGCTTTGAGAGAGATTCCCTTTGTTGTGGTTCTGTTCACCGAGCTGGGAATTTGTGTTGCAGACATGTGTCCGCACTTGTGTCCGCATCCATGAACACCAACTAGCCACGAAATGACACGAGCAGCTACCCTTAGTAGCCACACACGCAGATGACAAGCAACATGAGTTCAACTGGGACAACACTACTATTATAGGACAAGCCAAACAGACAACAGCTCGGGAATTCCTAGAGGCATGGCACTCATCCACAGATTCAATCAATAAGCACAATCACCTGGACCCAATATACCGACCACTGCAGCGGACAGCTGGAACTGACAACTGGAAGTGGCAGATACAAATCACTATAAATGCCGGAGGAAACATCACAGAAGCGCTTCACAGGAGGCTCCCAAGCACTGAGGATGTCACCTAGACAGGGGACGAAACGTCTGCAACACAAATTCCCAGCTCGGCGAACAGAACCACAACAACGAGCACCGAGCTACAAATTTTCTCACAAACTTTGAAGAGATTCCCTTTCTCTGTCTGTAGCAGATTTTGTCTAATGCACTATATTAAGCACTTTTCTAATGGCTAATCCCCTTGTTTTATCTTTCCCTCTTCAAGTTTCAGTCCGTCCTCGAAAAGAAATGTTATCCAACATTTGGAAACAGCACAGCCAAAACCACCAAACTATCAAAAATGACGATGTAACTGAGGAAGTCATTAGATATAAGACATGCTTAGAAGTCTAATTCTATCTTTTTTGTGCGTCTTATGTCAACTGTTTTTTGCCGAACTTCTGAATATTGGTATTTGCAAGTACATAAAGTAACACAGGCTTGCAATCAGCTTGCAACATCACTAAATAGTGGGATTGAGGTAATTTACTTGCCAAATAAAATGTCAGGAGGTGTGTTACGTGCTACAGAATGCTTATCCTCTGTTTTTGCAGTCACTGTGTTTATGTGTTGAGTCCAGGGGGTTTCTGATCAATATTGACCCTAAGTATGATGATAGTGGAAGATTCAGTAATGGTAACATCATTGAATGTCATGGGTACTGATTACTGTTCTTGGCCTGTTCTTGGAGACGGTCATAGCCTGGCATTTGTGTGGTGCATGTGTTACTTACCATTTGTGAAGCAGTTGGATATTATCCAGATCTTGTTGCATTTGAACATGAACTGTTTCAGTATCCGAGGCAAAGTGAATGGTGCTGAACATTGTTCCATCAGCATTTTGAGTGAGAGCAGCGGCTGAGTATAAACAAACCCGGAAGACTACAGCTAAGGTAAGACAGTTTGTTTTAAAATTACTTACCGGTAGTGGGTAGCGGTGTTTTTTTTCTCTTTCTCTTTACAGAAAGAGTGGGAGCAGTAGGGGGAAATGACGACGACCAGAGGGGCAGCCGGGAAGGAAAACAGTGAGTATATAAATCAGGGAGGCAGCTAAACCCGAGACTCTACAACTGTGGTATCTCCCACCCACCCTCCTCCTCTAACCTCCTTAAGTATTCTGGTTTTTTAAGGTAAGGATTTTGTATTTCTTTTCCAGTGCCATATATTCAAACCTGGAATTGAGGAACCACAAAGGCAAAAAAACCATAATGGGAGTTACGTACAGACCTCCTAACAGTGGTCAGGACCAGGGGCGCAACATTTACCAGGAAATAGAGAAGGCATGTCAGAAAGACAAGGTCACGGTGATCATGAGAGACTTCAAAATGCAGGTGGACTGGGTAAATAATGTTGCCAGTGGATCCAATGAAAGGGAATTCATGGAAGGCTTACAGGATGGCTTTTTGGAACAGCTTGTCATGGAGCCCACAAGGGAGCAAGCTATTCTGGACCTAGTGCTTTGTAATGAACCAGACTTTATAAAAGATCTTAAAGTAAGGGAATCCTTAGGAAGCAGCGATCATAATATGGTAGAGTTCAGACTGCAGTTTGAAAGAGAGAAGACAAAATTGGATGTAATGGTGTAACAGTTAAATAAAGGTAATTATGAGGGCATGAGAGAGGAACTGACAAAAATCGACTGGAAGCAGAGCCTAGTAAGGAAGACAGTAGAGCAAAAATGGCAGGAGTTTGTGGGTATAATTGAGGACACTGTATAGAGGTTCATCCCCAAGAAAAGAAAGATTATCTGGGGAGGGATTAGACAGCCATGGCTGACAAAGTAAGTCAGGAAATGTATTAAAGAAAGAGAGAGAGCCTATAAAGTGGCCAAGAGCAGTGGGAAATCAGAAGATTGGGAAGGCTACAAAACCAAACAGAGGGTAACAAAGAGAGAAATAAGGAAGGAGAGGATCAAATATGAAGGTAGGCTAGCCAGTAATATTAGAAATGATAGTAAAAGTTTCTTTCAATGCATAAGAAACAAACGACAGGCAAAAGTAGACATTGGGTCACTTCAAACTGATGCTGGGAGATGAGGAAATAGCAGGAGAACTTAACAAGTACTTTGCGTCAGTCTTCACAGTGGAAGACATGAGTAATATCCCAACAATTAAAGGGAGTCGGGGGCTGAGTTGAGTATGGTTGCCACTACAAAAGACAAAGTGCTAGAAAAGCTAAAAGATCTTAAAATTGATAAATCTCCTGGCCCCGATGGGATATATCCTAGAGTTCTGAGAGAGGAAATAGCGGAGGCATTGGTTGAGATCTTTCAGAAGTCACTGGAGTCAGGGAAAGTCCCGGATGATTGGAAGATCGCTGTTGTAACCCCCTTGTTCAAGAAAGGATCAAGACAAAAGATGGTAAATAATAGGCCAATTAGCCTAACCTCGGTTGTTGGTAAAATTCTAGAATCCATCATGAGGTTTCTAAATTCTTGGAAGAGCAGAGTCTAATTAGAACAAGTCAACATGGATTTAGTAAGGGGAGGTTGTGTCTAACAAACCTGTTGGAATTCTTTGAAGAGGTGACAAGTATGTTAGACTAGGGAAACCCAGTGGATGTGGTCTATCTAGACTTCCAAAAGGCCTTAGATAAGGTGCCACACGGGAGGCTGCTGAGCAAGGTGAGGGCCCATGGTGTTCGAGGTGAGCTACTGGTATGGATTGGCTGTCTGACAGAAGGCAGAGAGTTAGGATAAAAGGATCTTTTTCAGAATGGCAGCCGGTGACAAGCGGTGTCCCGCAGAGTTCAGTTGGGGCCGCAGCTGTTCACATTATATATTAATGATCTGGATGAAGCGACTGGGGGCATTCTAGCGAAGTTTGCCGTTGATACAAAGTTAGGTGGACAGGCAGGTAGTACTGAGGAAGTGGGGAGGCTGCAGAAGGATCTAGACAGTTTGGGAGAGTGGTCCAGGAAATGGCTGATGGAATTCAACATGAGCAAATGCGAGGTCTTGCACTTTGGAAAGAAGAATAAAAGCATAGACTACTTTCTAAATGGTGAGAAAATTCATAAAGCCAAAGTACAAAGGGATCTGGGAGTGCTAGTTGAGGATTGTCTAAAGGTAAACATGCAGGTTGAGTCTGTGATTAAGAAAGCGAATGCAATGTTGTCATTTATCTCAAGAGGGTTGGAATATAAAAGCACCGTTGTGCTACTGAGACTTTATAAAGCTCTGGTTAGGCCCCATTTGGAGCACTGTGTCCAGTTTTGGTCCCCATACCTCAGGAAGGACATACTTGCACTGGAGCATGTCCAACGGAGATTCACACGGATGATCCCTGGAATGGTTGATCTAACATACGAGGAACGGCTGAGGATCCTGGGATTGTTTTCATTGGAGTTTAGAAGATTAAGGGGAGACTTAACAGAAACTTACAAGATAATACATGGCTTGGAAAGGGTGGACGCTAGGAAATTGTTTCCGTTAGGCAAGGAGACTAGGACGCGTGGACACAGCCTTAGAACTAGAGGGGGTCAATTCTGAACAGAAATGCAGAGACATTTCTTCAGCCAGAGAGTGGTGGGCCTGTGGAATTCATTGCCGCAGAGTGCAGTGGAGGCCGGGACGCGAAATGTCTTCAAGGCAGAGATTGACAGATTCTTGATGTCACGAGGAATTAAGGGCTACGGGGAGAATGTGGGTAAGTGGAGTTGAAATGCCCATCAGCCATGATTGAATGGCCTTACTTCCACTCCTATGTCTTATGGTCTAATGAACCCCTCCACTTCTGACCTTATGATGGAGGGAAGGTTATTGATGAAGCTGAAAATAGTTGGGCCGAGAACACTAACTTGAGGAACTCATGTAGCAATGTCCTGGAGCTGAGATGACTGACATCCAGCAATCTCAACCATCTTCATACGTGTCAGGCATGACTCCAATCAGCAGAGAGTATGCCCCAAAACCCATTGATTCCAGTGCTGTCAGAGCTCCTTGAGGCCATACAATGAAGTAGAATAATAGTAAGAGGAAGAGTTGGCCAACTCAAGATCAAAAAGGAGACCTATGAATGGAGATGGGCTACGGTGGAGGTAGTAAATGAATAGATTTCATCTGTCATAACAGAAGTCATAACAGAACAGGAGGTAGCTGAAACACTGGATGGGCTAAAGATTTATAAAGAAGAGGGATTTAAAAGGCTGGCTGTACTTAAAGATGATATGTCCCCACATTCAGAAGGGATGAATTTGAGGATTCTAAGTCAAAGACACTAGCGACTTTAATCTTACAATTTTTCTTAAATTCTGAGTGGATGGGAAAGGAGTGATGAATTGTAGATATTACTTGCAATTATAACCTGGTGGTCAAAAAGGTTTTAGAATTGATAATCTAGAGTAATTAAGCAGTCACGTGGAGAGGGCCAGATTAAGTCAGAAATACCAGCACAGATCTGTGCAAGGTGAATTGTGTTTAACTAACTTAAATGAGTTTGTTTTGTTGTGTTAACAGAGAAGGCTGATCATGATAATACAGTTGATGTGGTGTACGTGGATTTCCAAAAGTTATCTGAGAAAGTAAAGCCTTGCGAGCAAAATTGAAACCAATGGAGTAAAATTGACATTTACATTAAGTTGGCTAAGAAACAAGACAACAGTGGTGAACAACTGTTTTTTGAACTGGAGGAATAACTGGGGTTCTCAGGTGTCAGGATTTGAACCACTGCTTTTCTTGACATATTTTAATGGCAAATTTGGGTGGACAGGGCATAATTTCAAACTTGCACATGACTCATGGAAAAATTGTAAACAGGAAACATTGGAAACATTAAGAGGATATGAACAAGCTATTGGAATGCACAGGCACATATGAAGCATACTGCACCAAGTGTGAATTGATATTTTTTGTTAGGAAGAAAAAAATAGAACCTTTAAATTGATGGAGCAATTCTAAAGGGTGGGAGGAAACACCTGCAGTATATTCACACAAATAATTAAAGGTGACAAGGCAGTTGAGAAAATTGTTAAAATGTCAAGTGAGAGATTCAGTTTTATTTATCTTACAGTACAAAAGCATTTAGTTTCTGGTAAATCATTATCAGCCACTAGATCCTTCCCAACCTAGCATTTAGTTATTTGTCCAATTTTGTAAATTGCATTATAGAAAAGATGTGAAGATATTAGAGTGAACGGAGATGAAAACAGCATGAGATCAGATCCAGTGATGAGGTAGTTTCATGATATGGATAAAATGCTGTTCTCCTCAAAGAAGATAATATTGAGAGATTTGGTAGAGGCATTCAAAATCAGGAGGGAACAAGAACTGAGGCCGGGGGGGGGGGGTTTGAAATTAGGTGAATTGTTCTTGCAGAGAACCAGCATGAAAGATCAGTCAAATACCTTGAGAGGCACAGAGTCATAGAGACGATCAGGACGAAAACAGACCCTTCGGTCCAACCCGTCCATGCCAAACCAGATATCCAAACCAATCTAGTCCCATCTCCAGCGCCTGGCCCATATCCCTCCAAGCCTTTCCTATTCATATATCCATCCAGATGCCTTTTAAATGTTGCAACTCTACCAGCCTCCACCACTTCATCTGGCAGCTGATTCCATACACGTACCAGCCTCTGCATGAAAAGGTTGCCCCTTAGGTCTATTTTACATCATACCCCTCTCACCCTAAAACTATGCCCTCTAGTTTTGGACTTGCCCACCTCAGGGAAGAGATTTTGTCTACATATCCTATCCATGCCCCTCAAGATTTCATAAACCTCTATAAGGTCACTCCTCAGCCTCCGATTCTCCAGGGAAAACAGCAACAGCCTAGTCAATCTCTTATGCCCGAAACGTTGAATTTCCTATTCCTTGGATGCTGCCTAACCTGCTGTGCTTTAACCAGCAACACATTTTCAACTATTCAATCTCTTAGCCAGTTTTGAGAAGATTTTTAGCTCAGGCCGAAGTTCTGGATGTAGGTTGGAACTCTACCAACACACACATTGACTTGGATCCCATTTATCACCACTGAGAAAAAGAACAGGAAACGACATTACCACCAGAAATGACATCAACACAGGAAATGATGTCACCAACCCAAGAAAACCCAAACATAGAACATAGAACAGTACAGCACAGAACAGGCCCTTCAGCCCACAATGTTGTGCCGACCACTGATCCTCATGTATGCACCCTCAAATTTCTGTGACCATATGCATGTCCAGTAGTCTCTTAAATGTCCCCAATGACCCTGCCTCCACAACTGCTGCTGGCAACGCATTCCATGCTCTCACAACCCTCTGTGTAAAGAACCCGCTTCTGACATCCCTTCTATATTTTCCTCCAACCAACTTAAAACTATGACCCCTCATGTTAGTCATTTCTGCCCTGGGAAATAGTCTCTGGCTATCGACTCTATCAATGCCTCTCATTATCTTGTACACCTCAATTAGGTCCCCTCTCCTCCTCCTCTCCTCCAATGAAAAAAGTCCGAGCTCAGTCAACTTCTCTTCATAAGATAAGCCCTCCAGTCCAGGCAGCATCCTGGTAAATCTCCCTGAAGCCTCTCCAAAACATCCACATCTTTCCTATAATAGGGCGACCAGAACTGGACGCAGTATTCCAAGTGCAGTCTAACCAAAATTTTATAGAGCTGCAACAAGATCTCACGACTCTTAAACTCAATCCCCCTGTTGATGAAAGAAAAAACACCATATGTTTTCTTAACAACCCTGTACACTTACGTGGCCATTTTAAGGGATCTATGTACCTGTACACCAAGATCCCTCTGTTCCTCCACACTGCCAAGAATCCTATCCTTAATCCTATACTTAGCTTTCAAGTTCAACCTTCCAAAATGCATCACCTCGCATTTATCTAGGTTGAACTCCATCTGCCACTTTTCAGCCCATCTCTGCAGCCTGTCAATGTCCCACTGCAGCCTACAACAGCCCTCTATACTGTCAATGACACATCCAACTTTGTGTCATCTGCAAACTTGCTGACCCATCCTTCAATCCCCTTATCCAAGTCATTAATAAAAATTATAAACAGTAGAGATCCAAGGACAAAGCCCTGTGGAACACCATTCACTACAGACTTCCAGGCAGAATATTTTCCTTCTACTACCACTCGCTGTCTTCTGTTGGCCAGCCAATCCTGTATCCAGACAGCTAAGTTCCCCTGAATCCCATTCCTCCTGACCTTCTGAATGAGCCTACCATGGGGAACCTCATCAAATGTCTTGAAGTCCATATACACCACATCCACAGCTTGACCCTCATCAACTTTTCTAGTCACATCGTCAAAGAACTCGATAAGGTTTGTGAGGTATGACCTGCCCCTCACAAAGCCGTGTTGACTGCATTTGATCAAGCCGTGCTTTTCCAGATGGTCATAAATCCTATCCCTCAGAATCCTTTCTAACACCTTGCAAACAACAGACATGAGACTTACTGGTCTGTAATTGCCGGGGATTTCCCTATTTCCTTTCTTCAAGAGAGGAATTACATTTGCCTCTCTCCGGTCCTCAGGTATGACTCCAGTGGAGAGTGAGGATGCAAAGATATTCGCAAGTGGCAAAGCAATTGCATTTCTCATATGAATAGAAAACAGGAAATACCAGCATTGCTTCGTCTGGAGACTCACTGAAGATGTTACATAGTATAGTGATGAAACGTCTGAAAATGAACCTTCCAGCTCAGCAAGCAAACTTACATCCCATTCAATCTCTCCCTCTAGCTCAAATCCTCCAACCCTGACAACATCCTTGTCAATCTTTTCTGAACCCTTTCAAGTTTCACAACATCTTTCCAATAGGAAGGAGACCAGAATTGCACACAATATTCCAACAGTGGCCTAACCAATGTCCTGCAACATAACCTCTCAACTCCTGTACTCAATACTCTGACCAATAAAGGAAAGAATACCAAACGCCTTTTTCACTATCCTTTCTACCTGTGACTCCACTTTCAAGGAGCTATGAACTTGCACTCCAACATCTCTTTGTTCAGTAACACTCCCTAGGACCTTACATTAAGTGCATAAGTCCTGCTAAGACTTGCTTTCCCAAAATGCAGCACCTCACATTTATCTAAATTAAACTCCATCTGCCACTTCTCAGCCCATTGGCCCATCTGATCAAGATCACGTCGTAATCTGAGGTAACCTTCTTTGTTGTCCACCACAGGTCCAATTTTGGTGTCATCTGCAAACTTACTAACTATACCTCTTATGCTCACATCCGAATCATTTATCGAAATGATGAAAAGTAGTGGATCCAGCACCCACCTTGGTGGCATTCCACTGGTCACAGACCTCCAGTCTGAAAACTAACCCACCACCACCCTCTGTCTTCTACCTTTGAGCTAGTTCTGTATCCAAATGGCTAGTTCTCCCTGTATTCAATGAGATCTAACCTTGCCAACCAGTCTCCCATGAGGTGCCCTTACTGAAGTCCATACAGATCACATCTACCGCTCTGCCCTCATCAATCCTCTTTGTTACTTCTTCAAAAAACTCAATCAGGTTTCTAAGACATGATTTCCCACGCACAAAGACATGTTGACCATCCCTAATCAGTCCTTGCCTTTCCAAACACATGTACACCCTGTTCCTCAGGATTCTCTCCAACAACTTCCCCACCACTGAGGTCAGGCTCACTGGTCTATAGTTCCCACAGAGTTCGAGGGTACACCTGATCAGGTCCTGGGGATTTATCTACTTTTATGCATTTCAATATATCCAGCATTGGCTCCTCTGTAATATGGACATTTTTCAAGATGTCACCATCTATTTCCGTCCATTCTAAATCTTCCTTGCCCTTTTCCACAGTAAATACTGATGCAAAATACTCGTTTACTATCTTCTCCATCTCCTGCGGCTCCATATAACGGCCGCATTGCTGATCTTTGAGGGCCCAATCTTTCCCAAGTTACCCTTTTGTCCTTAACGTATTTATAAAAACCCTTTGGATTCTCCTTAACTCTATTTGCCAAAGCTATCTCATGTTCCCTTTTTGCCCTCCTGATTTCTCTCAAGTATACTCCTACTGCCTTTATATTCTTCTAAGGAATCTCTCAATCTATCCTGTCTGTACCTGACAGATGCTTTCTTCTTTTTCTTAACCAAACCCTCAATTCTTTTAGTCATCCAGCATTCCCTATACCTACCAGCCTTCCCTTTCACCCTGACAGGAATATACTTTCTCTGGACTCTCGTTATCTCATTTCTGAAGGCTTCCCATTTTCCAGCCATCCCTTTTTACCTGCGAATATCTGCCCCCAATCAGCTTTAGAAAATTCTTGCCTAATACCATCAAAATTGGCCTTCCTCCAATTTAGAACTTCAACTTTTAGATCTGGTCTAATGGTGATGCATTATTGGTTCTGTTCTTTCAGTCTCTGCACAATAGGAAAGATGTCGAGAAAGTGAGGGCTGCAGATGCTGGAGATCAGAATCAAAAAGTATGATGCTGGAAAAGCACAGCAGGTCAGGCAGCATTCGAGGAGCTGGAGCATCAACGTTTCAGCATAACAACTTCATCAGGAATGAGCCCTGATGAAGGGATTTTGCCTGGAACACCAACTCTCCTGCTCCCCAGAGAATACCTGGCCTGCTAGGCTTTCCCAGCGTCACATTTTTTGACTATATGAAAGATGTGTTTGCACTGAACAGGATTCAGAGGGGATTCACTAGGATATTGCCTGAGATGGAGAACTTTAGCTATGAAGAGAGGCTGGATAAGGTTCTTCTGCTGCATTGCAGTGTCCCTACTTCTGGGCCAGAAGGCCTAGGTTCAAATCCCACCTGCTCCAGAGGTGTGTCTAAAGAGGTTGATTGAAAATACTGATTAAACTTTTTTTTTAAGCAGAGAAAGTTGAGGTTATAGAAACATATAAGATTACGAGGGGAGTGGATAGGGTGAATAGAAAGCAGATGTTTCCTTTTGTTGAAACTAGAATACATTGCTTGAAATGGTAGTTGCAAGAGGAAACTAAATTAAAAAGTGAACATCTGAAATCTCTTAACTTTCATGGCTATTGCCTACTGCTATAAGGTTAGACCACTATACATTTAGTGTAGTTTTGGCAGTACAAACTTGTTGGGTCAAAAGGCCTCACCTGTATTCTATGGTCTTATCACTCTGCTGTTGTTGTTGCACTATTATTAGCTTGTATTTTCAGCAAATTATGTTGCACAGTGTTCTGAAGTGAAATAGCAAGGGAAATGTCTAACTGCTCAAAACATGAAGTGCTGTGTGCCAGAGCAGTCTGTTAAACGAATACTATTCACCAGAGAAGCTCCCAGTCAGTGACTGTCTCCTGATTGACAATGAAATGATCCATTATCTGAAAGAAGCTACCTCCCTTTCAAGACGGCGAAATGTGGAGATCAGCAGTTCTCTAAAGACTGGGAATAATAGGGTTGATGAAGCCAAAACATAAACAAGTTATAGACTCAGAGTAATACAGCACGGAATCAGGCCCTTCGGCCCAAACTGGACCATGCCAACCACGGTACCCACTCAACTAATTCCAATTGTCGACATTTAGTGCATATTTCTCTGAACTCTTCCCATCCATCTACCTATCCAAATGTTTATTAAATGTTCTTGTACTTGCCTCAACCACCTTCTCTGGCAGCCCATTCCACATACACTCTGCGTGATGAAGCCGCCCCTCAGATCCTTCTTCAATCTTTCCCTTAAACCTGTGCCCTCCAATTTTCAATTTTATGTGCAAAAGACTATGTGCATTCATTCTATCTATGCCCCTCATGATCTTACATACTTCAATAAGGTCCCCCCGAGTCTCCTACGATTCCAAGGAATAAACTCCTATCCTGGCCACCCAGCCCTGGCAACATCCTCGTAAATCTTCTTCGCATTCTGTCCACTTTAACTATGTCATTCCAATAACAGGGTGACCAAAACTGTACACAATATTCCAAACGTTGCCTCACCAACAACTTATATAATTGTAACATAACATCCCAACTCCGATACTCAATGCCTCGACCGATGAAGGCCAACATGCTAAATGCCTTCTTCATTACCCTGTCTACCCGTGATGCCACTTTGAAAAAAACTATGTACTTTACTTCTTGGTCCCTCTGTTCCTTAACACTCCTCAGGATCTTACCACTTACTGTACAAGTCTTACCTTGGTTTGACTTCCCCAAGTACACTAATCTGTATTGCATTGTATCTGCCAATCCTTAGCCTTCTTGCCCAAATAACCAAGATCCCTCTGTAATTTTTGATAACCTTCCTCGTTATCAACGATTCCAGAATCATGTACAGGTAAGGAAAGTTTAGGTTCTACAAAAATGGTCTGAATTCTTCAATTGTGTGAAAGCTAATTCCAGTTGAAGAAATACACACTATAGCAGAACTGACGGTTTTGCTTTCGTCTGCTTTCCAGATAAACTGGCAGACCTAAATTATAATTTATCTCTTCAGTTTTCTCTTCAGTCCTCTGCTGATATCTCAGCACATTATTGGATACTTCCGTTGGCAATTACGATCTTGCTATTCATGTCTTGTACATGCACATCCAGATCATTTATGTAAACAACAAATGACAAAGTCTCAGCACCAACCCCTATGGAACACCACTAGTCACAGGCCTCCAGTCCGAGAAACATCCATTACCCTCTGCTTCCTACCATCGAGTCAATTTTGAATCCAATTAGTTAGCTCTCCCTGGATCCCATGTGACCTAACCTTCATGACTAACCTGATTTGACAATGTCCATATAGACAATTGAGCAGATTCATTCTGAATCTTGACTCAGCAGCAGAACGTTTGCTGACACCATATCTTTCTTTCAAAGATTTTCATCTTATACTTATCAGGACGGAATTGCAAACTTCCAAATCTCAAAGGGAACAAGAATTTATACTTCCTTCTTATTTGTGCAAGATGAAATATTTCAACAGCATCTATTTTTCAGCAATACTCAGATTCAAAACTGGTTTTGAAGCATTTAATAGTACCAGAGGCACCATATCAGTTTCATTGTAGAAACGTGACATTATCACAGATTTATTTATGTACATTTGGTTCTGATATAATGTAACAATTCCACCCTTGTGTTATAAGAAAATCATGCAATAGCCACACATTTAAACTAATTAGATTAGATTAGATTAGATTACACTTAGAGTGTGGAAACAGGCCCTTCGGCCCAACAAGTTCACACTGACCCTTCGAAGAGCAACCCACCCAGACCCATTCCCCTACACTTACCCCTGCCCCTAACATTAGGGCAATTTAGCATAGCCAATTCACCTAACCTGCATATTTTTGGACCATGGGAGGAAACCGGAGCACCCGGAGGAAACCCACGCAGACACAGGGAGAATGTGCACAGACAGTTGCCCGAGGCGGGAATTGAACCCGGGTCTCTGGCACTGTGAGGCAGCAGTACTGACCACTGAAGAAGTTGAAGAAATACATTATAGCAGAACTGACTGTTTGGCTTTCATCTGCTTTTCAAGTAAACTGATTAGATTAGATTACTTACAGTGTGGAAACATTCTAAAATAAATTCTAATTTATCTCCAGTTTTCTCTTCAGTTCTCCGTTGATATCTCACCACCTTGCTGGGGCAGTTCTATTAATCTTCAGAAAGTTCAGATGAGATATTAAGAAAAGCTTTTTCCCCCAGAGGGAGGTGAGGATCAAAAACTCACGGCCTACAAGGGTAGTACAGGCAGAAACCCTCATAAGGTTTAAGAACTATCTAGAAATGCACTTGCAATGCCAAGAAATACAAGATAAGTGCTGTAAATGGGATTAGAATAGTTTGGTGGTTGTGCTTGACCAGCACAGATGCAATGGGCTGAAGGGCCCTTTTCTGTTCTGTAGATCTCTGTGATTCTAATGTTAGATTCCTCACTACTTTATTGTTCTTTACATGTAAACCTAAGTAGGATGAGTCAGAAAGTTATTTGACTGGTGGCAGTGGCATATCAACTAGCTCTCAACTTATTCTTACCCAATATCTATGCACAAACAAGTTTTTGCAAATAGCTGTTAGCCATGCTTGATTTTACTCTCAGTAGCTCAAGTACAGCACCCTATTACTGAATCTAGCTGAAAGGTTTCTCACATGATGATACAAAGGGATCGGTTAAAATGTGTCTGCTTTAATGCAAGGAGTGTCAGAAATAAGATTGACGAACTTTGAGCATGGATCAGTACTTGGGGCTACGATGTTGTTGCCATACGGAGACGTGGGTTTCACAGGGGCAGGAATGGTTGCTTAGTGTTCCAGGGTTTAGAACGTTTAAAAAGAATCAGAGAGTGCATCACAGCTACAGAAACGAAGGTTGTTGAGGAAGGTTTGTCTACTGAGTCAACATGGGTGGAAATTAGGAACAGTTAGGGAACAGCCACCTAAAGCAGTAGAGAGATTGAAGAACTCATAGGCAGGCAGTTCTGGAAAAATACAGATATAGCAGGATTGGTGTTATGGGTGATTTCAACTTTCCCAATGTTAACTGGAACCTCCTAAGTGCAGATGGTTTGGATGGAGCCGTTTTGTCAGGTGTGTTCAGGAGGGTTTCCTTACTCAGTATGTAGACAGACCGAAGAGGGGAGAGGCCATTTTGGATTTGGTGATTGGCAATGAGTCGGGACAGGTATCAGATCTCACAGTGGGCGAACACTTTGGTGACAGTGATCACAACTGCCTCACATTTACCATAGTCTTGGAGAGGGAAAGGAACAGTTACCAAGGGAAGATATTTAATTAGGGAAAAGGAAATTATGACACAATCAGGCAGGAGTTGCGAGGTACAGACTAGGAACAACTGTTTCACAGAAAGGGCACAGCAGACATGTGCAGACTATTTAAGAAGCAGTTGTTGCGAGTGATGCATGAATTTGTTCTTCTGAGACAGGTAAGAAGGAGTAAGATTAAGGAACCTTGGATGACGAGAATGGAGGAGCTTCTCATCAAAAGGAAGAAGACAACTTATGTAAGGTGAAGGAAGCAAGGATCTAGCACAGCTTTAGAGGATTACAGGCTTGCTAGAAGGAGCTCAGAAATGGACTGAGGAGAGCCAGGAGGGGGCACAAAAACAGCTTGGCATGAAGCATTAGGGAGAACCCAAAGGCATTTTGCTCATACGTGAGGAATAAGAGAATGATCAGGGACAAGGTAGGGCCAATCAGGGATAGTGGAGGGAACTTGTGCGTGGAATCTGAGCAGATAGGGCAAGTCCTGAATGAGTTTTTTGCTACGGCTTTCACTAAGGAAAGGGACCTTGTTGTAAATGAAAACTTTGAGGAGCTGGGATACAGGCTTGACCAGATTAAGATTGATGAAGTTGATGTGCTGGACATTTTGGCAAACATTAAGATTGATAAGTCCCTGGGTTATCCTAGGCTGCTCCGGGAAGCGAGAAAGGAGGTTGCGAAGCCGCTGATAAGGATCTTTGCATCCTCACTCTCCACGGGAGTCGTACCAGAGGATTGGAAAGAGGCGAATGTTGTTCCTCTTTTCACAAAGGGTAATAGGGAAATCCCTGGCAATTACAGACCGGTCAGTCTTACGTCCGTGGTCAGCAAAGAATTCTGAGGCATAGGATTTATGACTATTTGGCAAAGCATAGCGTGATTAAAAGCAGTCATCATGGCTTTGTGAGGGGCAGGTCATGCCTCACAAATCTTATTGAGTTCTTTGAGTAGGTGACAAGACAGGTCGACGAAGGTCAAGCAGTGGACTTCAGCAAAGCATTTGATAAAGTTCCCCATGATAGGACTTATCCCCATGATATTTGGAATATTGTGTCCAGTTCTGGTCTCCCTACTGTAGGAAAGATACAGAGGATTTGGAGAGGGTGCAAAGGAGGTTTACCAGGATGCTGCCTGGACTGGAGGGCTTGCCTTATGAAGAAAGGTTGAATAAGCTCAGACTTTTCTCTCTGGAGAGGAGGAGGAAGATAGGAGAACTGATTGAGTTATACAAGATAATGAGAGGAGTAGACAGAGTCAATAGCCAGAGACTTTTCCCCAGGGCAAGACTGACAGGTATGAGGGGCCACAGTTTTAAGATATTGGGGGAAAAGTATAGAGGAGACGTCAGAGGTAGGTTACTTACTCAGAGTTGTGAATGCAAGGAATGTGTTGCCAGCGGTGGCGGTGGAAGCAGAGTCATTAGGGATATTTAAGCGACTGCTGGACACGCATATGGAGGGCAGTGAGTTGAGGGGTGCACAGGTTAAGTTATTATATTTTACGTTAGGATTAAACCTCAGCACAACATCGTGGGCCAAAGGGCCTGTACTGCGCTGTATTTTTCTATGTTCTATGAATTAGATTAGGCCTGTATCAATCTCTGCACACAGTTGGATGATTAAATGGTGATAAACCCGCTAAACGCAATTGTAATATTTCAGTTGGACATGGGTTCAGGTGTCATGGCTTTCAGATGCATAGCATGCCCACATTCATTGTCCAGATTCCCTTGTGAACATTCATTACTACGATCCGCATCTATGTGCTGAATTGTATCGCAACAAGAGTTTGCAGTCTCGGGAGAGCAAAAAAAATCATCAATATGCCCGGATTTGGAACAACTGGTTTCTTTCCAGTGGAACATACTGGTCAATTAAATGCATTTCATAACTGTCATAACTGTGTTCCTTTGTGCAGCATCAGAAAACAGCACAGATTAACCAGTATGGTGACAGTGATATATTAATCCTTCTCGCAATTTCCAGCATATGCTCCAATTTCTGAATGCGATGTGACAAACATTAGTCCCTGTAAATTGAGAGCACTCCACAGGGGCACTGCTGCTCCTAAACAATGAGTACTGTCAGTTTGCAGTTTTCAAAAGACAATTTAAAAGCAGAAAGCTCTCTCAAAACCCCCTGATGGTGAATTTGAAAGAAAAAGTACATCTAACTTCTGCTTGATCCTTGCCTTCTGCTCTTCCTGTATGTTTTCATTTTTCACTCTAACATCCCTCTCCTGAATATAGAACAAAGAAACTTTACAACCCAGAAACAGGCCCTTCAGCATTCCAAGCCTGAGCCAATTCAAATCCACTGTCTGAACCTGTCGTTCAATTCCTAAGCATCTGTATCCCTCTGCTCCCTACTTACTCATGCATCTGTCTAGACGCATCTTACCATGCCTGCCTCTAGACACAATGAATCCACCATGCCCGCCTCTACCACCTCTGCTGGCAATACATTCTAGGCCCCACCACCCTGTGTAAAGTATTTGCCGCGTATATCCTCTTAAACTTTTCACCTCTCACCTTGAAAGCGTGACCTCTCATTATTGAATCCTTCATCCTGACAAAAAGCTTATCACTATCTACCCTGTCTATACCCTTCATGATTTTGTAGACCTTAATCAGGTCCCCCAAGTCTCCTTTTTTCTAATGTCAACAATCCTAACCTACTCAATTTTTCTTCATAGCAAGCACCTTCCATACCAGGCAACATCCTCGTAAACCTTCTCTGCACCCTCTCCAAAGTGTCCATATGCTTTTGGTAATGTGGCAACCAGAACTGTACACAGTATTCTAAATACAGCCAAACCAACTTCATGTACAATTTTAACATGACCTGCCAGCTCTTATACTCAATACCCCGTTCGATGAAGGCAAGCCTTCTTGACCACTCTATCCACCTGTGCAGCAACCTTCAGGACCTGAACTCCCAGGTCTCTCTGCTCATCAACTTTTCCCAAGGCTCTTCCATTCGCTCTAGAATTAGACTTCCCAAAATGCATCACCTCATTTGTCTGGATTGAACTCCATTTGCCACTTTTCCGCCCAACTCTCCAGTCTATCTATATCCTCTTGTATTCTTTGACAGTCTCCTATGCTTTCTGCCACTCCACTAATCTTTATGTCATTTGCAAACTTGCTGATCATACCAACAGTGCCCTCTTCCAGATCATTTATGTATATTACAAACAACAGAGGCCCGAACACTGACCCCTGTGGAACACCACTGATCACCTTTTTCCATTTTGAGAAACCCCTTAAACTACTACTCTCTGTCTCCTGTTGCTCAACCAGTTCTTTATCCATCTAGCTAGAACACCCTGCACACCATGTGACTTCACTTGCTCCTTTAGTCTACCATGAGGAACCTTATCGAATGCCTTACTAAAGTCCATGTACATGACATCTACAGCCCTTCTTTCATCTATCAACTTGGTCACTTCCTCAAAGAACTCTATTCAGTTAGTATGGCACGATCTCCTCCACAGAAAACTGTGCTGCCTATCACTGATAAGCCCATTCTTTTCTAAATATAAATAGATCCTATCCCTCCCTTCTCCAGCAACTTTCCCACCACTGACATCAGGCTCACTAGTCTATAGTTACCCGGAATATTCCTACCACCCTTCTTGTATATGGGGACAACATGAGCAACCCTCCAATCCTCCAGCACCTCACCTGTATTTAAGGATGCTACAAAGATATCTGTTAGGGCCCCAGCTACTTCCTCTCTCGTCTCCCTCAGCAATCTGGGATCGATCCCATCCAGTCCTGGGGATTTGTCCACCTTAATAACTTCAAGCCTACCAAACACATCTTCCCTACTTATGTCAACTTGATCCAGAGCTACCAAACTTCTATCTCTAACCTCAATATTCATCATGTCCCTCTCATAGGGTTATTTGGTTCACTAGAGTCTGAGTCATACAGCATGGAAACAGACCCTTCAGTCCAACTTGTCTATGCTGACAAAGTTTCCCAAACTAAACTAGTTTGTTTGTGTTGGCCCATGTCCCTTGAAACCTTTCCTGTTCATGTACCTGTCCAAATTTCTTATAAATGTTGTAACTGAACCTGCATCTACCACTTCCTGTGGCAGTTCATTCCACACACGAACTACCTCTGTGAAAAGTTGCCCAAGTCCCTTTTAAATCTTTCTCCTCTCACATTAAAATTATGCCCACTGGTTTTGAACACCCCTACCCTAGGGAAAAGAACTTTGCTATTCACCTTATCTATACCCTTCATGATTTTATTAACATCTCACAAGGTCACCCCTCAACCTCCTATGCTCCAGTGAAAGATGTCCCAAATTATCCAGCATCTCCTTGTAACTCAAACCCTCTAGTCCCAGTAATATCCTGGTAAATCTCTTCTATACCCTTTCCAATTTAATAATACCCTTGCTAAAGCAGAGTGAATGGTACACAGTACTCCAAAAGTGGCCTCACCAACATTTTTAATAATTTCTTCTTGGGACATGCATAAGTACTGATTGCTTCAATGTATTAAGACTCAAACACATAGAGCTGAGTCTTCCAAGAAATGGCAATTACTATGAGATTTTGACTCTGATTGTGCTTTCATGCCCAATTGTGGAGCAGTGCATTTCTGGCTGAGATGACTTAAGCAGGTCCCCAAAAATGTGGAGTAGTCTTCCATTGGAATCCTTCTTGGTAATGCAGGACCATTGAGGGAGAGATGATAAGACAAAAGTGGAACATACAGGGGACAGACAGTGTGATAGACATGAGTTACAGGTAGTTGGTCACACCATAGATTCAGTCGGGTCAAAGGGTGATTGCCATGACAGGCAGGCAGATAGTATGGGAGTCTCCTGTGGCTGTTCCTCTCTCTGACACGTGTACTATTTTGGATAGTGTTGGGGCTGTATAACAGCAGCAGCCAGGCATGTGGCATGACAACTGGCTCTGCTGCATAGCAGGGTAAGGCAAGACCAACTGAGTGATAATGGTCAGAGACTCACTACTTAGGGGCATAGACAAGTGTTTCTGTGCCGCACTGAAGATTCCAGGATGGTATGTTGCCTCCTGGCGCCAGGATCAAGGACGTCTCTGAGCAGTGGCTTGAAAATCTTAAGGGGGATGGTGAGCAGCTACAGGCTGTTGTGCACATGAGTGCAAACAACATAGGTAGAAATTGTGGGAATGCAATAAAATGGGGGAGAGCAAATTACATCAGTATTAGACAGGAGCTAGAGAATCTTAACTGGGAGGAGCTGTTATCAGGCAAGTCCACATTTGTCATGTGGGAATTGTTTAAAGACCTGCTGATGAGAGTTCAAGAATGGCAAGTTCCAGGAAGGAGGAAGGGCGAGGATAGCAAGGTCATGAACCCTTGGATAATGACAGAGGTTCTGAATTTAGTCAAAAGGAAAAAAGTATATTGTTATAGACCAGGCCCGACCCCTAGAAATATTTTACCAAGGTAACCTAGACCCTAACCTTTTCTTATTTAAAGGCAGTTGTGATGCAGCTGGTCAAACCACTCTGTTTTAAGCAAAACCAACTTTACTTAAACACTACAGTTGGAACACAAACAAATCACAACTTAGAATAACTTTACTATTGAAAAACTTAACCAAACCGATACAGCAACTTAACTAAGAAGCTGACCGGATCCAGTAACTCTGACGCTCCAGGGAAAACAGCCCCAGCCTGTTCAGCCTCTTCCTGTAGCTCAGATCCTCCAACCCTGGCAACATCCTTGTAAATCTTTTCTGAATCCTTTCAAGTTTCACAATATCTTTCCAATAGGAAGGAGACCAGAACTGCACACAATATTCCAACAGTGGCCTAACCAATGTCCTGTACAGCCGCAACATTACTTCCCAACTCCTGTACCCAATACTCTGACCAATAAAGGAAAGCATACCAAACGCCTTCTTCACTATCCTATCTACCTGCAATTCTACTTTCAAGGAGCTATGAACCTGTACTCCAAGGTCTCTTTGTTCAGCAACATTCCCTAGGACCTTACCATTAAGTGTACAAGTCCTGCTAAGATTTGCTTTCCCAAGATGCAGCACCTCGCATTTATCTGAATTAAACTCCATCTGTCACTTCTCAGCCCATTGACCCATCTGGTCAAGATCCTGTTGTAATCTGAGGTAACGCTCTTTGCTGTCCACTACACCTCTAATTTTGGTGTCATCTGCAAACTTGCTAACTGTACCTCTTATGCTCGCATCCAAATCATTTATGTAAACGACAAAAAGTAGAGGGCCCAACACCAATCCTTGTGGCACTCCACTGGTCACAGGCCTCCAGTCTGAAAAACAACCCTCCACCACCACCCTCTGTCTTCTACCTTTGAGCCTGTTCTGTATCCAAATGGTTAGTTCTCTATGTATTCCATGAGATCTAACCTTGCTAATCAGTCTCCCATGGGGAACCTTGTCAAACGCTTTACTGAAGTACATATAGATCACATCTACTGCTCTGCCCTCATCAATCTTCTTTGTTACTTCTTCAAAAAACTCAATCATGTTTGTGAGACATGATTTTCCACGCACAAAGCCATGTTGATTATCCCGAATCAGTCTTTGCCTTTCCAAATACATGTGCATCCTGTCCCTCAGGATTCCCTCCAACCACCGAGGTCAGGCTCACTGGTCTATAGTTCCCTGGCTTGCCCTTACCACCCTTCTTAAACAGTGACACCACGTTTGCCAACCTCCAGTCTTCCGGCACCTCACCTGTGACTATCGATGATACAAATATCTCAGCAAGAGGCCCAGCAATCACTTTTCTAGCTTCCCACAGAGTTCTCGGGTACACCTGACCAGGTCCTGGGGATTTAGCCACCTTTAATCATTTCAAGACATCCAGAACTTCCTCCTCTGTAATCTGGACATTTTGCAAGGTGTCACCATCTATTTCCCTACAGTCTATATCTTCCATATCCTTTTCCACAGTAAATACTGATGCAAAATATTCATTTAGTATCTCCCCCATTTACTGTGGCTCCACACAAAGGCCACCTTGCTGATCTTTGAGGGGCCCTATTCTCTCCCTAGTTACCCTTTTGTCCTTAATACATTTGTAAAAACCCTTTGGATTCTCCTTAATTCTATTTGCCAAAGCTATCTCATGTCCCCGTTTTGCCCTCCTGATTTCCCTCTTAAGTATACTCCTACTTTCTTTATACTCTTCTAAGGATTCACTCGATCTATCCTGTCTACACCTGACATATGCTTTCTTCTTTTTCTGAACCAAACCCTCAATTTCTTTAGTCATCCAGCATTCCCTATACCTATCAGCCTTCCCTTTCACCCTGACAGGAATATACTTTCTCTGGATTCTTGTTTTCTCATTTCCCATTTTCCAGCCGTCCCTTTACCTGCGAACATCTGCCTCCAATCAGCTTTCAAAAGTTGCCTAATACCATCAAAATTGGCCTTTCTCCAATTTAGAACTTCAACTTTTAGATCTGGTCTATGCTTTTCCATCACTATTTTAAAACAAATAGAATTATGGTCGCTGGCCCCAAAGTGCTCCCCCACTGACACCTCAGTCACCTGCCCTGCTTTATTTCCCAAGAGTAGGTCAAGCCTTGCACCTTCTCTAGGGGTACATCCACATACTGAATCAGAAAATTGTCTTGATCACACTTAAGAAATTCCTCTCCATCTAAACCTTTAACACTATGGCAGTCCCAGTTGATGTTTGGAAAGTTAAAATCCCCTACCATAACCACCCTATTATTCTTACAGATAGCTGAGATCTCCTTACAAGTTTGTTTCTCAATTTCCCTCTGACTACTGGGGGGTCTATAATATAATCCCAATAAGGTGATCATCCTTTTCTTATTTCTCAGTTCCACCCAAATAACTTCCCTGGATGTATTTCCGGGAATATCCTACGTTAGCACAGCTGTAATGCTATCCCGTATCAAAAATGCCACTCCCCCTCCTCTTTTGCTTCCCTTTCTATCCTTCTTGTAGCATTTGTATCCTGGAACATTCAGCTGGCAGTCCTGCCCATCCCTGAGCCATGTTTCCGTAATTCCTATGATATCCCAGTCCCATGTCCTGAGTTCATCTGCCTTCCCTGTTAGGCCCCTTGCATTGAAATAACTGCAGTTTAATTTATTTAACTTGCCCCGTGAGGGGGCAAGTTTTCTTTTTACACAGAGTGTTGTAGGATTCTGGAAAGCACTTGCAGGGGTAGTGGTGATGCAGATTCATTAAGGACACTTACGGGTCTTTTAGGTAAGCACATGAGTATGCAAGGAATGGAAGGACATGGACCATGCATAGGCACAAGAGATTAGTCTCATTTGGGGTCATGTTTGGCACAACAACAGTGTAAGTAATCCAACAAGCCCACACCGACCAGCCAAAGCGCAACCCACCCATACCCCTGCATTTACCCCTTACCAATTTAACATGGCCAATTCACCTTACCCGCACATCTTTGGACTGTGGGAGGAAACCGGAGCACCCGGAGGAAACCCACGCAGACACGTGGAGAACGTGCAAACAGTCAGTCGCCTGAGGCGGGAATTGAACCCGGGTCCCTGACGCTGTGAGGCAGCAGTGCTAACCACTGTGCCACCGTGCTGCTTGCTATACGGAGCAAGCCCCATTTTGACAGCAATAGTTGCCATTTACTAGTAAGTCTTCGTTCACTAAATACTGAAAACCTTCAGGCACTGAAACAGGTTTTCATTACGGGACATGATGGGATTACATTAAAAGGAGAGATTCAGCAGTTTACGCCTTTATTCTGTTGAATGGAGAAGAATGAGAGCTGATTTCATTACAACTTATAAAAATCCTTAAAGGGCTTGAATACGGAAGTGCAGAAAGGATCCACATGCTGGGGACATAATCTCAGAGAGGAAAGCTGTTCTAGACAAAGAGAGGAAGAATGTCTCCACTCAGAAGGTTGTGAATTCTGCAATTTCCTAACCCATAGGACTGTGTAAGGTGAGTGTGTTCAAGATAATAGACTAATTGTCATTAATGAGCTCAAGAAATATGGAGATGGTGCAGAAAAATGACGTTGTGGTGGATGTTCAGTGGTTAGCACTGCTGTCTCACAGCACCAGGGCAAGGTTCAATTCCAGTCTTGGGCGACTGCCTGTGTGCACATTCCCCCATGTCTGCAGGAGTTGCCTCCAGGTCCTCCAGTTTCCTGTCATGGTCCAAAGATGTGCAGGTTAGGTGGACTCGCCATGCTAAATAGTGTCCAGGGATGTGCAGGAAATGCAAGTTTATAAGGATAGGGTCTGAGGGGGATGCTCTTTGGTGGGTCAGTGTCAGCCGAATGGCCTGCTTCCACACTGCAGGAATTCTATGATAAAGAATGACAGATCAAATTTAAGCAGCTGAATGGTCATGCCCCCACATTCCTACATGTGCTAATAAATGTGTGAGACAGTGAGGAAAACAGATGGCAAGTGGGGAAAACGCTAGCTAATATGTTGGCAGGGTAGGTAGGATATTTCAATCATATCATGAGGAGTCAGAAGTGGTTTAGGGGTGGTCAGTGTAGTAATTATAACAAGGTCAGCCAAGTGGACCTCAAAGAATGTGAGTTCTCTGATGGGGGCTGTTAATCTGGTCCAATCAGGGAGCTCTGGCTGACAGATATAAACAGGAATGTCAGAACTCTGTTCACTCAGAGTTGGCTCTGAAGAAGCTGGGTCATTGTCAAAGACTCTTTACGTATAAATAAAGTATGTTTTGGTAACAGGATACTGGCCTCTATGAAGTTACTTCAGTCTGAGTTGGAGACATTCGTGGAACGTCCTTACAAGCTGGGGAATTCTCCATTTGAAGGGTAGGTTTCCTGGGCAAAACCACATTATCAGTGCATTTCCTAGTTTTCCCAATGTATATGACTGGGGGTAGATCCAGTCTTTGATTAATCAGAGAGTGGAAGATGTGGGCCATACAGTGGGATTGGAGAAACACATTAGGTATTGACAGGAGTCTTCCTCTCCGAAAGAACTTACTAAACCAGTTGGATCTTTACAAGAAATCAGCCATGCCAAATATAGTGAGTTTAATTTCACATGCTGCTATGTACAAATACCAGCAAGCTTCCCCAAATTCACCATTCAAGATAGGTGCTGCAGATTATTTAGTGGCCCAAAATTTCTTCACAATGCTCATATCCTGCAATGTACCCACAAATTAAATTGGTATCCTTATTGATTCACCCTCTTGCTAACCTAGGTATGTTGAAACCAGTAACAGTGTGCCCACCATTGTAACCCAGTGGCTAAATAAGTAAAATTAACTGGTATGCTGATCAGGAAATCCCAAATCAAGAAATTCCAGACTACATTATCCTAGTTTTTGCTTCCATAAACACACTCATTTTTGATATGCAACATTAACTAATTTTTCCATTTCATATTATGCAGAACAGATCTTAAAGTTGCTAAATTTCACTCACACTTTGGCCTTACATGCAGTCACAAATTAAACATAGGTGAGGAAAATCCACTTTTGTTCACCCATTACTAGATCCAGGAGGCCTCGAAATGCTCTCAATGTCCAATCCATAACCCACTGGAATTGCTGATCTCTCTGACATCAGGCTAAAATTTGATCATTACTGATTTCAGCTTCTCACCTTTACTATATTGCAATGCATTCCTCAGGTCATCCCCTTTCCACTTGACTAACTTATACTCCACCATAAAGTGTCTCATACTATAAGTTAGTTTCAAGACCCTCCCTGTGTCACTTCGTGGACTATAGTGCAGTAACCAGAGCTAAAAGCAGCACTCAAAGTTCAGTGTAACTTTAATTTTAGTTTGCCTTCCAATTTAACCAGCAGGACGGCTCAGCAAATGATTCTGCAGAAGAATCACTGATCTCGAAATGTTAACTCTGCTTTCTCGCCACAGAGACTGCCAGATTTTCTGGGTTTCTCCCGTAATTTCTGTTTTTGTTTCAGCACTAAACTTGTTCAGATAATATTGCTCCGCAATGAATTGGTTTTGAGATCTACTGATAACTTCTATGCGTGGCAACAACTTGGACTTCATGCACACAGTTTAGTCTTCCTAAGCACCACAGCAATCACAGTTCGTACTCAGGGCCTTAGACTTTCATTTGGTTTAACCTTGACAGTGCAAGACCGATATTGCTGGCCCAGCTGAAATCCTCCCATTGCATTCCTGATTCCACCCTCCTCTCTGACCTATCACCTTTACCCCACAACCATCCACCTTTTGCACTCTCAGCTTCCTTCCCCCCAGCCCCACACCTCTCCCATTTATCTCCCTACCCCCGAGGTACCCAGCCTCAGTCCTGATGAAGGGCTTTTTCCCGAAATGTCGATTTTCCTGCTTCTTGGATGCTGTACTTTTCCAGCATTACTCTAATCTTGATCTAATCTCTAATACCAGCATTTGCAGTACCCACTTTTGCCTGATTGATTGATTGAAACCAGTTCACTCAACACAGCCCCAAGATTTGCCATAACCTGCAGTGGTTCAGCCAGTTTTGGCTCGTACCTGGCATTATCCCGGCCATGCGATTTCAGAAAATTTTTCTCTCTATACCTGGACAGGAATCCCACCAGCTCATCATTTGTCCTGTGAAATAGAAGAGTTAAAACAGTCAGCAATATAAGAAAAGAGTTATAATCTTTTACATCTAAACTCCACTATTAATACTAGTCAAAATGCAGGATCTAGTTACTATTTAATCTGCTGGATTACATAGTGTGGAAACAGGCCCTTCGGCCCAACAAGTCCACTCCGACCCGCTGAAGCGTAATCCATCCAGACCCATTCCCCTATATTTACCCCTGCACCTAACACTACGGGCAATTTAGCATGGTCTTTTCACCTAACCTGCACATTTTTGGACTGTGGGAGGAAACCGGAGCACCCAGAGGAAACCCATGCAGACAGTCACCTGAGGCGGGAATTGAACTCGGGTCTCTGGCGCTGTGAGGGCAGCATGCTAACCATGTGCCACCGTGCCGCCCACAAAAGGATTGTGACCTTTTTCAAATTTCCAGCTTCATTAGTATTTTGCTTTGAAAGGAAAGTTCAGGGAATGATCTTTTTACAACTTGGTTACCATCAATCTCTCCCAGTTGGGTGGAATACAGATTAAAGTACCCTCTAAACAGTCCCCATCAAACATTCCCAGGGTAAATACACCATCAAGTTAGGTACAGAGTAAAGTTACCTCTAGACAGTCCCCATGAAACACTCATAGGACAGATACACCACAGGGTCAAATATGGAGAAATACACTAACGCCATCACAGTTAGATATCAAAGTAAACCTCCCTCTATTCTGTCCCAATAATTAAATTCAGCGCCAATACTAGAAGTGCACTTTTCAGGTATATGATTTTTAACACCAATCATCTTAACTGAATCATTAACGTAACAATGAATTAACACATTTGGACAGAACCTATTTTAAATTGGCCTGATTATTTCCCTAGGACTTCACAAAATCCAGTAACTTTTCTAACTATACTGAAGAAACCAAATACAGGACAATGTAAAATACTGAGAAAAGGATTTTAGAAGAACTGAACCCCAGGAGCGCTGGACAACACAGTGGTTAGGCACTGCTGCCTCATAGAGCTAGGGGTCCTGGTTCAATTTCACCCTCAGGCAACTGTCTGGGTGGAGTTTGCACATTCTCTTCATGTCTCTGGGTGCCCTGGTTTCCTCCCACAGTCCAAAGATTAGGTTAGGTGGACTGGCCATGCTAAATTATTCATAATGTCCAGGGATATACTGGCTAGGTGGATTAGCCATGGAAAATGAAGGGCTACAGGATAGGGAAGAGTGGTTTCGGTGGGATGCTTTTTGGAGGGTTGATGTGGACTCGATGGGCCAAGTGGCCTGCTTCCACACTGTGACTGGGATTCTAAGGTTCTATGAACCCACTCAACCAATCCTTGGAATGGTGAGGGCTGTCTTATGAGGAAAGATTGAACAGGATAGGTTTGTAGTTTAGAGGAGTAAGAGGTAACTTGTTTGAAACCTAGAAGATCCTGAGGGACCTTTCACTGGCTAGCTGTAGAGAGTTAAAAATCACACAACACCAGGTTATAGTCCAACAGGTTTAATTGGAAGCACACTAGCTTTCGGAGCGACGTTCCTTCATCAGGTGATTGTGGAGGGCTCGATCATAACACAGAATTTATAGCAAAAATTTGCAGTGTGGTGTAACTGAAATTATACATTGAAAAATTGAATGTCTGTTAAGCCTTTCATCTGTTAGAATACAGTGATAGTTTCACTTCTTTCATTGTAAATCACAAAACCCATTTTTTTAAAAAGTTGCATTCTCGGGTTAGCTGTTAACAATGGTGATAGCTAGACAACATGTTGAAGGTGTTAGCCCCTGTGTTCTCCATCTTTCCTCTTCCTGGAAAGCCAATATTAGCAGTGCCCTTAAATATTTTAACTCACGGGTATACAGATTCTTTTCAAGCAAAGGGGTGAAACAGGGTCAGGTCAGGCAAAAATACAGACTTGAGGATACAATCAAATCAGCCAGGAGGCGGCTCCAAGGACTATCTGTCTAACTCCTGCTCCTAACTTCTATGCATTTATCATTAGATTAGACTTACAGCGTGGAAACAGGCCCTTCGGCCCAACAAGTCCACACCGACCCGCTGAAGCGCAACCCACCCATACCCCTACATTTACCCCTTACCTAACACTACGGGCAATTTAGCTTAGCCAATTCACCTGACCCGCACGTCTTTGTGACTGTGGGAGGAAACCGGAGCACCCGGAGGAAACCCACGCAGACACGGGGAGAACGTGCAAACTCCACACAGTCAGTCGCCTGAGTCGGGAATTGAACCCGGGTCTACAGGCGCTGTGAGGCAGCAGTGCTAACCACTGTGCCACCGTGCCGCCCATTCTATAACAATAATCTCATACCAATCCCTCAGTAGAGCAGAAGTAGTAACAATTGGCCAGAACTTAAAACTATCATTGGGAAAATGTTAGCATCTATTATAAAGGATGTTATAGCAGAGCAGAAAGATCAAAGTAGAATCAGCATACCAACATGAAGTGGAAATTATATCTGACAAATCTATAGAATTCTCTGAGATGGTAAGAAGCAAGATAAAAGGGAAGCAGTGGAGGTAATACATTTGGATTTTCAGAAAATGTTTGATAAGCTACAATACATTCGGCTACTGAATAAGAGCCCATGGTATTGAAGATAGTATACTGGCATGGATAGAAGATTGGCTAACTAATAGATGGCAGAGAGTTGCATTTCATCTCTTTTGTCTCATCTAGGTTTTTTGAGATTAAAGACAAAGCAATAACTCTCACTCTCGCTAAATCACCCCCTTGAGGCAAATCAACTCCATACACGGGTAATTTCTTCACTACCTCAACCACCACTAGTCCAGACAACAAGTCACACTCCGATAAGACTTTGACTTTGACTTTGGCTATGCTCTCCACCCAACCCATTTGCCAACATTTCAGTTTTCATTTAACTCCCAGCAAGAGAGTTTGAGGAGCACTAATATCCCCGAGAATAATCTCAGCAGGTCTGGCAGCATCTGTAAGGAGAGGAGAGAAAAGAGCTGACGTTTCGAGTCTAACTGACCCTTTGTCAAAGCTTTGACAAAGGGTCAGTTAGACTCGAAACATCAGCTCTTTGCTCTCCTTACAGATGTTGCCAGACCTGCTGAGATTTTCCAGCATTTTCTCTTTTGGTTTCAGATTCCAGCATCTGCAGTAATTTGCTTTTATCCCTGAGAATAATTATAGGCTTGGATGCTTCATTTGAAGAGAAAGGATTAGTTCCTTCAGATAACAACCTTACATACGGCCATACTAGTCTACTACGGCCATACTAGTCTGAAAACGCCCGATCTCGTCGGCTAAGCAGACTCAGGCCTGGTTAGTACTTGGATGGGAGACCGCCTGGGAATACCAGGTGCAGTAGGCTTTTGGGTGGCACGGTGCCTCACAGCGCCTGAGACCCGGGTTCAATTTCCGACTCAGGCGACTGACTGTGTGGAGTTTGCACGTTCTGCATGGGTTTCCTCCCACAGTCCAAAGATATGCAGGTCAGGTGAATTGGCCATGCTAAATTGCCCGTAGTGTTAGGTAAGGGGTAAATGTAGGGGTATGGGTAGGTTGCGCTTCGGCGGGTCGGTGTGGACTTGTTGGGCCGAAGGGCCTGTTTCCACACTGTAAGTCTAATCTAATCTAATCTAATCTAATCTCTGACTTACGCTATGCACTACTTCTATACACAGAATTTTTAACTCCTTTAGTTATAATTAAATGTGATGGGTTTAGTTTAGTTTTGGACTCCACAATCTCAAATAAATCCAATGGCTTCCCTAGCAACTGCCAGCATTTTGAATGAATGAGCCCCACTTGCTACAATGGAAACACATCGGCTTTCAATTCTGACCTCTACCCTCAGGCCTTCAGACCTGAGGGGGAGACATTGATACATTCCCAACTATCCATTGTTACGAAGTTGAAGGCGTGGTACTGCACCTTTAAGAGAGTGAATGCTTCACCTGTCATGTGACTGGTAGCAGTAACAGAGGGTGCTGGAAAATTGAAACATGTAACGTATTGTGATAACCTAGATATCTCTCCTTGTTTTCACAGCAGCTCAAATTTAACCAGTATAAATTAAGCCCCAAGACACTAAAGTTCAATCGAGTTCGAATTTTACTGTTTTGGCAATATCGAACCAATGAGACGATCTGATGTTTTGGGGTATAAAAAGCAGGCAATTTGGACAGTTAGCCAGAGAAAGAGCACCTTCTACAATCGACAGACTGCTATTCAAAACACTGTCGAAATGGCGTCTTTTGCATAAAAAATATCTGTGCAGCAGAAGACCAAAGACAACCCAGGGACATTTACAAACAGAGGAGAATTGACACTCAAAGACAACAGCTGCCATCTGGCTTTTAAAACTGATTCGCTGTAAATTTAATAGGGGCTTTATTGGATCAGTATATTATTATAGAATGGGAGGTGGATAAATCACTAACACAAAGGAGGCTTAGAGTTGTAAATAATTGTTGCATTGGAGTGAAGAAATAAAATTGCAATTTTTTTCTTTAAGTAGTGGAATTTAGGTAGTTCTCTGTCATTCATACTTTAACAGATGCAAGGTGAGGTGATCTTTTCCGTGTGTTTGGTTTAATTAGCAGGTGAGTTCACCACCATGCTGTAACACCATGTCTTACCTTGGCTACTTGGCTTTCTTTCACTCTTCCACTTTCTATTCATTGCAAACTTATTGGGATAATGGGGAAAAAAAACTTTCCTTTTTAATGATTCAGCTCATTATCGTCAGCTATTATGATTGCTCGTCTCACAGTTTTGCAATGCTTTGCTCCTCAACATGGATTCTTATTGTGAAAGGCAGTGAGATTTTAAATTCTTCAAGGAGAATAATCAAGAGCTTCATGACTGTTTTCAGCTTCTAATGGTCATTTCAATCTGTCAAAATTACTTTGCTTAAGCTTACAAATTCAGTACGGATTTGCTGAGGCTTCTTCCTTAAATACTAGAATCTTGGCCTTTCAGCCTCAGGCTCGAACTCGTACGCAGCCAATGTAGTTTTCTTTACTGTGCCACAATCCCAACAAAGCTCTCTGACAGTGAAGTATAAATTTCCTGTGCTTTTTTGTGAACTTACTCTGCACAGATATTGTCCAGTCTTCATTTCCTAATTAATTTCTGGTTATTTTTCAAATGACATGAGGAATGCCTCCACATCCATTTCCTCAAATTTGGTATAGCTTGTGCAAACTTAAACATTTTCTTACTGGACTTGAAATTATGACTCAAATTCTCTCCACTGCAATCTGCATCAGCTCCTATTTCAAGTGCATCTTTTCAAGCTAATATTTATATTCTCTTTGCTTCATTTCTTTCTTGCAGGTTTTAATTCTAATTTTCTCATTTCCATTCTTGTCAATCCTATTTCCTCACTTTTTTTCTGCTTTTTCCTTGTCTTCTTATACCATTTGAGTTTCTTCATTTTCTCCTCATGCTCAAGTTGCTCTGACCAGAACTGAATATCACTTGACTTCACGACCCAAATTCTTGATTGCTCCTGTACTTCCTCTAAGCAGCTATGCTGGTACCTCAATTGCTTCTGTCTTCCTTAGCTCTGTCAGGCAATGCTACCTTCACTTTCTTTGCAAAGTCAATCAGCCTGAGTTTTAACTGCCAGGGATAAAGTTGCCACATGATGGAAACCCTTTACCATTTCCAGTGTCATGTCTTAAATGCAGTACAGAACCTGTAGTTTTCTTTCACTTGCGCTAATTACAAACACCACATCCCAAATCCTCAATCCCTGTGCCTGAAATCAAACGTGGACCAACGCCCCCCCACACCCCATACAGGGTTAGCATACAGGAAATCAATTCCCACCATTCCCAGAGCCATAACAAAAGTTTAAAATGTTTAGAAGTTCTCCAATTTCCCCAATTTACCAGTCTTCTAAACCTGGGTTGACAAAAACAACTTAGCATTTACAATGAGTGTCAAGCAACTTGGTATTCAACAAGTTTTTTTCCCAATTTAGTAAGTAATCAGAAGTACAAGGGGAAAAAAATGGTCTTGACAAACTCCCTTGTTCAAAAAGGGAAACAAAATATAGATGATAGGCCAATTAACTTAACAGCTGCCACTGGGAAAATGTTATAGTCTAAGTATGTAAGAGCAAAACATTTAGAAAAACATAACACAATGAAGTAGAGACAGCATGGCTTCATGAAAGGGAAATCAGACATATTTACCACAACTCTTTGAGGAGTCAACAAATAAGGTAGATAAAGTGGAACGAGTAGCAGTGGAATCAGTGGAAAGCAGGTAGGAAGGCAGAATCATTAAAAACAATCATCCACATTCATCGGGTAAGAGGAAAGGCATGGTCTATTGGCTTTTACTTCAAAGTGAATGGAGTATAAAATGGTTCATTTTGCTAAAACTAAACCAGGTATTAGTTAGACCACAACTATAATACTGAGAGCAGTTTTGGTCCCCTTATTTGAGCAAAGGCAAAATGGCAGTGAAGACCGCCTAGAAAATGCTCACTAGATTGATACACGATATGAGAGACTTTCACTAGATCAATATTTTGCTCCAGTTTTCACAGCAGATTGTGCCACATTAATGTTATTAAGTTGGAGAGGCTTCAGAAGAGATTCACCAGGATGTTATCAGGAATGGAGGGTTTGAATTAAAAGGAGAGACTGCATAGGCAGGGATTTTTTCCACTGGAGCACAGGAGGTTGAGAAGTGACCATGTGGAGGTTTATAAAATCATGAGAGGTACAGGTAAGTTGAATGGTATGTGCCTTTTCCCTAGGGTGGGGAATTTCAAGATTGGGGGCATATTTTTAAGGTGAGAAGAGAAAGGTGTAAAAAGACATGATAGGCAATTTATTTGCACACAGAGTGGTTTGTGTGTGAACTTCTAGAGAAAATGGTGGATGTAGGTACAGTTGTAACGTTTTTAAAGATATTTAGATAAATAAATGAATAAGAAATGTTTGAAGAGATATGGTCCAAGCATAGGCAGACGGGACTAACTTAGTTTGGGATCATGGTTGGCATAGATTGGTTGGACTGAAAGGTCTGTTTCTGTAGTCCACGACTCTACTATCTACTCAATAGTAACAGGTAATGAAGAGATTATAGAAAAGGGAGGAGTTTAAGACAATCATTACGGTAAATCTACTGGGATTGAAGGCAGACAAGTCCCCAGGGCTTGATGGGTCTTAAAAGAACAGGCAGTAAAGATATTGAATCCACTGGTTACAATATTCCAAAATTCCCTTGATGTGGGAAAGGCTCCAGCTGATTGGAAAAATGCTAATATAATTATTACATTTTTGTATTACCCCTTATTCTAAAAAGGGAGATGTGGAAATTAGGAAACTAGAGATCAGTTAATTTAGCGTGCGTGGTGGGAAATTGTTAGAATTCATTTTTAAGGAACTAATAACACAACATTTCAAAAGTCAAAACTCAATCCATCAGAGCCAGCATTGGTTTTATGGAGGGTAAATAATGTTTAACAAATTTTCTGTGTAGCAAGCAAGGTAGATGATGGGGAGCATGTAGATATAGTATGCCTGCACTTCCACTAAGCGTTTAATAAGTTCCTGCAAAAAAAAGGTTAACAAAAGGTAATGGGGTTCAGGGTAATTTATTAGCTTGGATAGAATATTGGCAAATCAACAGAAATCAGAGCTTCGGGATAACTGGGTCTTTTTCTGATTGGCAAGATATCGGGTTTGGGCCACAGACTCCGACTATTTATAACATATATTAATGACTTGGATGCAGGGATAGATGTACTCTACTGAAAATGTGTAGCTGGTTAAAGCGCAGCAGGTCAGGCAGCATCCAAGGAACAGGAAATTCGACGTTTCGGGCATAAGCCATTCATCAGGAAAGATGTACATAAATGTACTCTAGCCAAATGGAAGACACTAAAATAGGTGGGAATGTCAGCTGCAAAAACGAAATAATAAATCTATAAATGGATATGGATATGGATAGGTTAGATGAATACCAAAATTTGGTGAAATAAGTTTAACATGGATAAGAATGAGGTCATCCATTCTGTTTGGAGGAATAGACAAATTAATTATCGAAATTGAGATAAACTTCAGAGTGCTTCAGTGCAGAAGGATTTAGGAGTCCTCATACATGAATTACAGAAAACTAACATGCACATACTGGAGGTAACAAGGATGGCAAATGAAATTTTAGCATTTAACACCAAATAAAGGAATAGAGCACAAAAGTGGGAAAGTGTTGTTGCAACTGCACAAAACACTCATGACACTACGGCTGTAGTATTACGTATAATTTTGGTGCCCTTACTTGGGGAGAAATGTCATTTTATTAGAGGTAGTTCAGAGGAGGTTCAGTAAATTGATTCCAGAGATGAGGGATTTGTCTTATAAAAATAAAGTTCGATATAAAGAATGAATCTTATGTTAAAAGGGATTTGTCAAGATTTAAAAGAGTAATTGTTATAGGGAACTCTTCTGTCAGAGGCACCGACAGGATTAAGGGTTAAGAACATCTCAAAACATTGAAGCATATTGTCAAAGGGGAGATGGGGAAGCCCGAAGTTGTTGTTTTGCGGGAATTACATATTCAGGGATACGGTTAAGGTTTTGCAGATTGAATATAAGAGGTTAGGTAGAAGGTTAAAAAACAGTACACAAAAGTAATAATCTCTCGTTTACTTCTGGTGCCAAATTCTAATGAGGCAAGGAATAAAAAAGCACAGGTAAATCAATGGCCGAAGAGGTGATGCAATATGCAGGGATTCGGTTTCTTGGATTATTGGGATCTTTTCTGGGACAGAAGACACCTGGTCAAAGGATAGACTTCAGCTAATCTGGAAAGAGACCAATTATTCTGGTGGGGAGATTTGTTAGTTCTATTTCAAGACCTTTTAAACTTTTAGAGAGGGGTGAATGGGGGCTTCCTAAGTAACAGTGAAAATTGAATGAAGAGGATAGGTTTAAATCAGAAAAGAGCAATTTAATTAGAAAAGACAGACAAAGGCAAGTCACAGAATGAAGTAACTCTGAAGAATTAAACTGCATTTATTTCACTGCAAGACATCTTGCAGGTAAATATGATGAACATAGAACAGTGCAGCACAGTACAGGCCCTTCTGCCCACTGTGTTGCGCCGAGCATTTATCTTAATCTAAAATCAACCTAACCTACACACCCCTCAATTTACTGCCATCCATGTGCTTGTCCAGCAGTCTAAATGTCCATAATGTCTCTGATTCTACCACCATTGCTGGCAGTGCATTCCACACACCCACCACTCTCTGCAAAAGAACCTACCTCTGACATCTCCCCTAGAGTTACCTCCAATTACTTTAAAATTATGACCCAGCGTGACAGTCATTTCTGCCCGGAGGAAAAGTCTCTGGCTATCTACTCTAGCTATGTCTCTCATTACCTTGTACACCTCTATCAAGTCACCTCTTTTCCTTCTTCTCTCCAGTGTAGAAGCCCTACTCACTCAACTTCTCTTCATAAGACAAGCACTCCAATCCAGGTAGCATCCTGGTAAATCTTCTCTGCACCCTCTTAAAAAGCATCCACATCATTCCTAAAGTGAAACAATCAGAACTGGACACAATATTCCAAGTGTGGTCTAACCAGGGTTTTATAGAGCTGCAGCAAAACCTCACGGCTCTTAAACTCAATCCCCCTGTCAATGAAACCCACAATGTTATACGCCTTCTTAACAACCCATCAACTTTGGTGGCAAGGATATGGGACTGGGATATCATAGCTTTACAGAAACTTGGCTGAGGGACGGACAAGACTGGCAGCACAATGTTTCAGGTTTTTGGTGGTATTAGATGAAGAGAAAGAGAGGCGAGAGGAGAGCCAGCGGCATTTTTGATTAAGACAAGCATTACTACTGTAAATAGAGAAGATATTTCTGAGGGGTCATTCAGTAAAATGATATGATTTGAAATTATCTTGATGGGATTGTAATGTACAACTGCCAAATAGTCAGAGGGAAATTAAGAAGCAAATATGTAGACAGATCTCAAATTATCTTCAAGAATAATAAGGTTGTAATAGTAGAGGATTTGAATTTACCAAACAGTGACTGAAACTGCAGTAGTTTTAAAGGTTTAGATGGTGAAAAATTTGTTAAATGTGCTCTGGAAGATTTTCTTTATCAATACGTAAATGTTCATATTAGAGAATGAGCAAAACTTGACCTTCCCTTGGGAAGTAAGGCAAGGCAAGTGTTATGAAGTTGAAGATGTGTACTGTTCCTTTTAAGAAAGAGCCATAGGTAGACAGGATAATGAAAGTGGTATTTGGCATACTTGCCTTCATTGGCCAATGCATTGAGTATAAGAGCTGGAGCGTTACATTTGGTTGTACAGGACATTGGTGAGGCCACTTTTAGAATATGGTGTACAATTCTGGTCCTGCAGTAGGAAAGGTGCTGCGAAACCTGAAAGGGTGCAGTCCTAACTTACAAGGATGCTACTGGGATTCAAGTATTTGAGCTCTAGGGAGCAGCTAAATACAGGCTTTTTCCTTTGAGCTTTGGAGGCTGAGGGGTAACCTTAGAGAGATTTATAAAATCATGAGGGTCATGGATAGCAAGAGTTTTTCCCATGGTGAGGGAGTTCAAAACCCAAGGGCAGAGGATTAAGATTAGATTAGATTAGACTTACAGTGTGGAAACAGGCCCTTCGGCCCAACAAGTCCACACCGACCCGCCGAAGCGAAACCCACACATACCCCTACATTTACCCCTTACCTAACACTACGGGCAATTTAGCATGGCCAATTCACCTGACCCGCACATCTTTGGACTGTGGGAGGAAACCGGAGCACCCGGAGGAAACCCACGCAGACACGGGGAGAACGTGCAAACTCCACACAGTCAGTCACCTGAGTCGGGAATTGAACCCGGGTCTCAGGTGCTGTGAGGCAGCAGTGCTAACCACTGTGCCACCGTGCCGTGAGGTGTAAAGATTTATAATAGACCTGAAGGGTACTTCTTTTCATGGTAGTGCACATGGGGAACAAGCTGACAGAGGAAGTAGTGGAGATGAGTACAATTACAACATTTAAAAGTATCTAGGCAGGTACACGATTAGGAAGGATTTAGAGGGATACGGGCCAAATGCTGGCAAATGGGACTAGATCTGAGTGAGATGTCTGGTCAGTGCGGACAACTTGGCCCGAAGGGCCTGCTTCCATGCTGTATGACTCTATGACTCTTGTTACAACACAGCAGTGATTAAACCAAACACTCAGAAAAGCTCACCTTGCCTCATAATTTGTTATAATGAGTGACAGAGAGCTCCCAAATTCTATTTGAAGAAAATGACATCAATTTATTTTTAATGCTAAAACTGAACGTAAATAACAACCATTCACAACTCTAAGCCGCCTTTCTCTTAACTGCTTATTACCTGCCTCCAACTCTATAACAAAATAAATGTTCCAATAAAGTACATTAAAATTACATCAACTTAATTTCAACACCATAAAGCAGCTGATGTCTTTGATGTCTGTCTTCTTCTAGCTGAAGATCTCCCTGAGTCTTCTTTCTTTTTTACTGTGAATGTTTCATTTGAACAGGTACCGTTGATAGAGAGTGTTTCCTAATTTCTTGGATCTGTGTTGATGGCAGTTCCTCTCTCTGATTTTCAATATGCCTGCCTTTTTTATCTCCCCAACATCATATCGTCTCATTGGATCAATGTTGGCAAATCAATAAATTCAAACCTGATTGGATTTTACTATCCTGGAGCAAAATTAAAAATGATTGATTAAATTCAAATTGTTGTCAAAACAGCAACCAACTCAGGTATCCATTTCATGGCCAAATGCTAAATATTTCTCAATTTTCCAGTACATTCTGAGATTGCTATCTAGTCATATCACAGGTACTTATAAGCTCTCAATGCAGAACAGCATTAACTCCCTCGTAAAGGCACAGTACACACCTTCAACTTCATAACGCTCTTAAGAGAAATTGAGCAGTTCCCCCCTACCGATCACATTCCCAGCTACCTCCCCCCCCACAACTCCACCCTCCTCTCATTTATCTCTGAGCCCTCCTGGCCCATAAGCCTCACTCCTGATGAATGGATAATGCCCTTATGATTCTCCTGCTCCTCGAATGCTGCATGACCTGCCAGATTTTCTAATCAGTAAGGAAACCAGGGATTAAAAGGGAAAAGACAGAAAACAGGAATTGAAGATTATCAGATCAGCCATGGTCAATGAGTTGAATGGCCTTCTTCTGCTCCTATATCTTATTGTCTAAGCTATGGACCAATCAAACCTTACAGTTGGAAAGCTTATTCATCAGTCTAGAACAGAATGGTACATTGGCTCAGTGGTTAGCACTGTTGCCTCAAAATGCCAGGGATCCGGGTTCAATTCCATACTGGGATGACTGCATCTGTGTGGGTTTCCACCAGATGCTCCAGTTTCCTCCCATACTTCAAAGATGGCCAGCCTAGGTGGATTCGTCATACTAAATTGTCCATTATGTTCAGGGATGTGCAGACCACATGGATTAGCCATAGGAAATGCAGGGTTACAGGGATAGGGTAAGGGGTGGGTCTGGATGGGATGCTCTTAGGAGACTCAGTGTAGAGTTGATGGGCTTAAAGCTTCATTTGTGAAACTAACTGCACAGACATCTTCGGCAGTGAAACTCCATGAAGCAGAAGACACCCTCCAAAGCAAGTTTTGACCAAGGGGAAAGTTATAAAAAGAAGAAATGTTGTTCTGTTGAAAGGAAGTCAGATAGTATGCACTAAAACCACATAACTCGTGGAATAAGGGACCTTCTTTCACCTTCCCAAAATTGCTATTCTGAGAAATCTGTACAAGAAAAACACCACCGACTCATCACATTTGTCAGGTCTAACTTCAGGTGTTGACTATTTGCTTCAGTAACAAAGAATTCAACAACAGACCCTGACACCATATCATAAAGATGTATTTTTTCTACAAGCATTCTTTTTTCTCATCTACCTTAACACTCATCTCTAATTTTTTTTAAACATTAACTTTATCTCATTAGCCTTAAGGAACCTTCAGTAATTGCTGAGAAAAATGACACGAATGAAAGAACAATGCACCAAACAAAAGGATACCAAATAGGAGATCATTAATTTCACTTTCCCATCATTCAAAGACACTGACCTGGTGGGGTAGTCAGTGGCACTCAGGTTGATAAAATAGTCCCAGTCCCAATCTGTCATTTCCAGTAGATCTTTCATGCAGTGCAGGTACATCTTCAGCAGACTTGCCCCTCCCCAGATTGTAACCATTCGCCATGGGGTTATCCGGATGTTTGGGTATTGTTGTGACAGCTTCAGCGTCTCTCTGTGCAGGTAATTGGAACGCTGCAAGTTCAGAATAGCAAAATGATATGTAAAGGCTTCAAAGATTGGAAAAAAAAGCCAATTTACACACAGTATGCTTCCTCTAACAGTGTAGAATCCAAAGACTCCCTACAATATGGAAGCAGGCCATTCAGCCCTTACCTATTCTCCCACCCAGGCCCACCCCCATACCCTATCCCTGCATTCCCCATGGTTAACCACGCAGCACATCCCTGGACACTATGGCAATTCAGCATGGCCAATCCAAATAATCTGCACATCTCTGGAATGGGGAGGAAACCAGAGCACCTAGACAAAACCCACACAGACACAGAGAGAATGTGCAAACTCCATGCAGATAGTTGCCCAAGGGTGGAATTGAACTCAGGTCCCTGGCACTGTGCCACTCAGTAGCAAGATAACGAACAAGACAATCTGCTTGATGGATAAATACTGCGAAGAGAACAACCATCCCTTCTGTGACATCTTTAAAATGGTGAAATGTTCCAAAGTGCCAAACAGGATCAGCATGAATAGAGTCACAGAACCATTTTTGGCACAAAAGGAGACCACATAATTCATTGAATCTGTGGTAGCTCCCCTTGGAGTAACCCAGACAGTCTTACTCCTCCACTCGATCTCTATAGTGGACAAAGTATTATTGCGTGTCCTTCTGAATTCATTAAATTTTTCAGCACACTCAGACATCATTTTCTCGTCATGATTATTATTGGGCAAAATTATGAAGTAACTTTGGAACAGATGATCCAAACTTAAGTCAAGTGTTGAGTGGTTCAGTGTCCTAAAGGAGGTGAGAAGGATTTGGAGAGAGAATTCCAAACATAAAACCTAGACAGCTGAAGGCACAGCCATCAATGGCGGTGATAATTAGATCTGAAACGTATAAGAAAGTAGACGTGTACCGCAGTAAACTTCCCTGTTCTCTCCAAGAGTGCCATGAAATCTTTATGTGGAGGTGCAGACATTGGATAGGTTATTATCAAAACTTAAGTTATCTCAAGAATGTGATTGGAAAGACGTTCTGAGATTTACATATCAATGAACCAAAACCTGCCACCCATTCTAAAAGATGAAAGACTTAACAGCTATCTAAGTTTGTTCAATATACCGTTTCAGTTACACTACACTGAGATCTTTTGTTATAAATTCTGTGTCGCTACCTGATGAAGGAGCAGTGGTTCGAAAGTTAGTAATTTCAAATAAACCTGCTGGGGTACAACCTGGTAAATGAAATCTTTAGATCAACATATATCAAAGTGGGTACATGGTTTAATGAAAGGTGGGCTAAGGAGCTGTCTGAATAAGTAAACAGCCCCAGTAGTTCACTGTTGAACAACACAGAGGGTATATATAGGTAATATGTAAATTTTGTAAATATGTCCTTTCAATTTTGGATGTTATTAGGGGGGAATGTCTTACCAGGGGAAAGCAGTGGGGCACCTGCTGTTCAGAAGGGAAGGGGGAAGAGGAGCAGAGCAGTAGTCACTGGGGACTCGATAGTTAGAGGGACAGATAGGAGGTTCTATGGGTACAAGAGAGACTCACGGTTGGTGTGTTGCCTCCCGGGTGCCAGGGTCTCTGATCATGTTTTTGGGTTCCTTCGGGGGAAGGGAGAGCGACCCCAAGTCGTAGTCCACACTGGCATTGGCACCAATGACATAGGTCGGAAGAGAGATGGGGACTTGAGGCAAAAATTCAGGTAGCTAGGATAGAAGCTTAGAGTTAGTACAAACAGAGTTGTTTTCTCTGGTTTGCTGCCTGTGCCACATGCTAGTGAGGTGAGGAATAGGAAAGGAGTTGAACACGTTGCTACAGGGATGGTGCAGGAGGGAGGGTTTCGGGTTTTTGGATAATTGGAGCTCTTTCTGGGGTAGGTGGGACCCCTAACAAGCAAGATGGCCTTCATCTAAACCAGAGGGGTACCAATATCCTGGGTGGGAAATTCACTAAAGCTATTAAGGTGGATTTAAACTAATACAGCAGGGGGAAGGGAACCAAAATTGTACGACAGATACAGAAGAGGATGAGAGTAGGCAGTTCCTAAATCAAATATCTGATACTGGCAAGCGAGAACCCGGTTTGAAGTTGTGTACTTCAATGTAAGAAGCATCCGAAATAAACTGGTGAACTGGCAGCGTGGGTTGGTACCTGGGACTTTGATGTTGTGGCCATACGGAGACATGGATAGAGCAGGAATGGCTATTGCAGGTTCCAGGATTCAAATGTTTCAGTAAGAACAGAGAAGATGGTAAAAGAGGGGGAGGTGTGGCATTGTTGATCAGGGACAATATTACAGTTGCCAAAAGGATGTTTGGGGACTTGTTAACGGAGGTAGTATGGGCTGAGGTTAGAAACAGGAAAGGAGAAGTCACAATGCTGGGAGTTTTCTATAGGCCTCCGAATAGTCCCAGAGATGTAGAGGAAAGGATAGCAAAGATGATTCTCTATAAGAGTGAGCGAGGCAGGGTAGTTGTCATGGGGAACTTCAACTATCCAAATACTGACTGGGATCACTACAGTACGAGGACTATAGATGGATCAGTTTTTGTCCAGTGTGTGCAGGAGGGCTTTCTGATACAGTAGGTAGACAGGCCTACAAGGGGCGAAGCCACTTTAGATTTAGTACTGGGTAACGAGCCTGGCCAGGTGTTAGATTTGGAAGTAGGTGAGTACTTTGGAGACAGCGATTACAATTCTGTCAGTTTACTTTAGTGATGGAAAGGGATAGGTGTACTCCACTGAGCAAGAGTTACAGCTGGAGGAAGGGAAATTATGATGCAATTAGGAAAGATTGAGGAAGCGTAGAATGGGGAAGGAAACTGCAGGGAATGAGCACATTAAAAATGTGGAGCTTGTTCAAGGAAAAGCTCCTGTGTGTTCTAGATAAGTATGTACTTGTCAGGCAGGGAGGAAGATATAGAACGCGTGAGCTGTGGTTTACTAAGGAAGTGGAATCCCTGGTCAAGAAGAAGGAGGAGGCTTATGTTAGGACAAAATGTGAAAACTCAGTTAGGGCGCTTGAGGGTTACAAGGAATTCAGGAAAGACCTAAAAGGAGAGCTCAGAAGAGCCAGGAGGTAACATGAGAAGTTGTTGACAGATAGGATCAGGGTTAACCCTAAGGCTTTCCATAGGTATGTCAGGAATAAAAGAATGACGAGAGTTAAATTAGCGCCAATCAAGATAATAGTGGGAAAATGTGTGTGGAGTCAGGGGAGATAAGGGAAGCACTAAATAAATATTTTTTGACAGTGTTCACTATAGAAAATGAAAGTGTTGGCGAGGAAGATACAGAGATACTTGCATCTAGGCTAGAAGAGATTGAGATTCACAAGGAAGAGGTATTAGAAATACTGCAGAGTGTGAAAACAGACAAGTCCCCTGGGCCAGATGGGATCTATCCTAGGATCCTCTCGGAAGCAAGGGAAGAAATTGCCGAGCCTTAGGCATTGATCTTCAAATTATCATTGTCTATAGGAATAGTGCCTGAGGAGTGAGGATAGCAAATGTGATTCTCTTGTTCAAAAAGGTTAGGAGAGACAACCCTGGTAATTACAGACCAGTGAGCCTCACTTCAGTTGTTGGTAAAGTGTTAGAAAAGGTTGTAAGAGATAGGATTTATAACCATCCAGAAAGAATAATCTGATCAGGGACAGTCAGCACGGTTATGTGAAGGGTAGGTCGTGCCTAACGAATCTTATTTAGTTTTTTGACAAAGTGACCAAACAGGTAGATGAGAGTAAACAGGTTGATGTGGTGTATATGGATTTCAGCAAGGCGTTCGATAAGGTTCCCTACAGTAGGCTTTTATACAAAATGCAGAGGAATGGGGTTGTGGGAGACATAGCAGTTTGGATCAGTAATTGGTTTGCTGAAATATAACAGAGGGTTGTAGTTGATGGAACATGTTCAACTTGGTGTGCAGTTACTAGTGGCATACCACAAGGGTCCGTGTTGGGTCACTGTTGTTCGCCATTTTTATAAATGACCTGGATGAGGGCTTAGAAGGGTGGGTTAGTAAATCTGCAAAATCGACGTTTCGGGCAAAAGCCCTTCATCAGGAATAGAGGCAGAGAACAATTGATCTTCTGTAATTACACCGGCACCACTCCCCACCTCTTCCACCGCTACATTGATGACTGCATTGGCGCCACATCATGCTCCTGTGAGGAGGTTGAGCAATTCATCAACTTCACCAACACATTCCACCCTGACCTTAAATTTACCTGGACCATCTCTGACACCTCCCACCCCCTCCTGGACCTCTCCAAATCCATTAATGACGACCGACTTGACACCGACATTTTTTACAAACCCACTGACTCCCACAGCTACCTGGATTACACCTCTTCCCACCCTCTCTCTTACAAAAATGTCATCCTGTATTCCCAATTCCTCCGTCTCCGCCGTATCTGCTCCCAGGAGGACCAGTTCCACCAAAGAACACACCAGATGGCCTCCTTCTTTAGAGACCACAATTTTCCTTCCCACGTAGTTAAAGATGCCCTCCAACACATCTCGTCCACATCCCGCACCTCCGCCCTCAGACCCCACCCCTGCAACCGTAACAAGGACAGAACGCCCCTGGTGCTCACCTTCCACCCTACCAACCTTTGGATAAACCAAATCATCCGCCGACATTTCCGCCACCTCCAAAAAGTCCCCACCACCAAGGATATATTTCCCTCACCACCCCTTTCCACCTTCCGCTAAGACAGTTCCCTCCGTGACTACCTGGTCAGGTCCACGCACCCCCCCACAACCCACCCTCCCATCCTTGTACCTTCCCCTGCCACCGCAGGAACTGCAAAACCTGCGCCCACACCTCCTCCCTCACCTCTATCCAAGGCCCCACATTCATCAAAGTTTTACCTGCACAACCACTAATAGCATTTATTGTATCCGTTGCTCCCGATGCGGTCTCCTCTACATTGGGGAGACTGGGCACCTCCTAGCAGAGCACTTTAGGGAACATCTTCGGGACACCTGCACCAATCAACCACACCGCCCCCTGGCCCAACATTTCAACTCCCCATCCCATTCTACAGAGGACATGGAGGTCCTGGGCCTCCTTCACAGCCGTACGCCTGGAGGAAGAACGCCTATCTTCCACCTCGGAACACTTCAAGCCCAGGGCTTCAATGTGGACTTCAACAGTTTCCTCATTTCCCCTTCCCCCACCTCACCCTCGTTCCAAACTTCCAGCTCAGCACTGTCCCCATGACTTATCCTACCTGCCTATCTCCTTTTCCACCTATCCACTCCACCCTCTCCTCCCTGACCTATCACCTTCATCCCCTCCCCCACTCACCTATTGTACTCTATGCTACTTTCTCCCCACCCCCACCCCCCTCTAGCTTATCTCTCCACGCTTCAGGCTCTCAGCCTTTATACCTGACGAAGGGCTTTTGACCGAAACGTCGATTTCGCTGCTCCTTGGATGCTGCCTGAACTGCTGTGTTCTTCCGGCAGAATCCAGAATCTGGTTTCCAGCATCTGCAGTCATTGTTTTTACCTGGTAAATTTGCGGACAACACTAAGGTCGGTGGAGTTGTAGATAGTGACGAAAGATGTAGTAGGTTGCAGAAAGACATAGATAGGATACAGAGCTGGGTTGAGAGGTGGCAAATGGAGTTTAATGTGGACAAGTGTGAGGTGATACACTTTGGATAGAGTAATCGAAATGCAAAGGCTAATGGTAAGATTCTTGGGAGTGTAGATGAACAAAGAAATCTTGGTGTCCATGTACACAGATCCCTGAAAGTTGCCACCCAGATCGACAGGGTTGTGAAGAAGGCATACAGTGTTTTGGCCTTTATTAATAGAGGAATTGAGTTCTGGAACCAGGAGGTTATGCTGCAGCTGTACAAAGCTCTGGTACAGCCACACTTGGAATATTGTGTACAGTTCTGGTCACAGCATTATAAGGAGGATGTGGAAGCTTTGGAAGGGTGCAAAGGAGATTTACTAGGATGCTGCCTGGTGTGTAAGGAATGTCTTACGAGGAGAGGCTGAGAGCCTTGAGACTGTTCTCGTTAGAGAGAACGTTAAGAGGCGACTTAATAGAGACATATAAGATAATCAGAGGGTTAGATAGGGTGGACAGGGCGAGCCTTTTTCCAAGTATGGGGACGACAAACACGAAGGGACACAACTTTAAAGTGAGGGAAGATAGGTATAAGACAGGTGTCAGAGATAGTTTCTTTACTCAAACAGTAGTAGATTTGTCAAGTTTAAGTGCATTTAAGTCGTCATTGGACAGGCATATGGACATACATGGAATAACGTAGGTGGGATGGGCTTCAGATTGGTATGACAGGGCGACGCAACATCGAGGGCTGAAGGGCCTTCACTGTGCTGTAATGTTCTATATTCTAAAGGCATGGACGAAGTACCATGTAAAAGACTCATTTGGAAAATGGACGCACATGTATTTAAGAGACATTGATAACTTGGATACAAATTTTCTGGAGGCTTGGAATCCAAAAAGCATGAATGAACAAATGTTGTAGTGATTGCAAAGTGGAATCCTATGGAGTATGTGTGCTTTGGTTCATTTACATATACAAACGTAGAGCATCGACTTCAGGATAAGAATTTATGTTCCAAACTTGTGGACGTATATCAGAATGTAGCAAATTTACAGTGAACAAGAATGTAGCAAATTTAGGAGAGCCCTACTGGTGAAATGATAATGAAAAGCAAATTGAAGAAGAAATACCTACATTTATATGGAGTATTTTCATGATTATCAGATGCCTCAAAGCACTCTGCAGTCAATTAATTACTTTTGAACTGTAGTTGCTGTTGTAGCCATTTGCAATCAACAAATTCCCACAAACAGCAAGGCAATAACAGCCAGATAAAGAGTATTTTTTGATATGTCAAGTGAGGGACAAGTACTGGCCAGGATACTGGGAAGAACTGCCCGTTCTATTTAAAATAGAATCATGAAATCTTCCAAATTCATCTGAGCTGACACGAAAGCATCATTATTTTTCTACTTGCCCATGCTTTTCTAGCTAGGCCTGCATTTATTATCCATCGCTAACAACCCTGGAAAAGTAGTGGTGAGCTGCTTTTCAAGCATCTGCAGTTCGCGGGTTGTAGGGGCACTCACAATGTTATTACAGAGGACATTTCAGGATTCTAACACACTGACAGTGAAAATGTGGAGGTGGCAGTGTTGGACTGGGGTGGACAAAATTAAAAATCATGCAACACCAGGTTATAGTCCAACAGGTTTATTTGAAAGTACTAGCTTTCAGAGCACTGCTCCTTCATCAGGTATATAGTTAACTGATGAAGGAGCAGCGCTCTGAAAGCTAGTACTTCCAAATAAACCTGTTGAACTATGCCCTGGTGTTGTGTGATCTTTAATTAGTGACAGTGAAGACACTGTAATATAGTTCCAAGACAGGATGGTTTCTGGCTTGGAGGGGAACCTGCATGTAATGATGTAATGGTGATGGAGGTTATTGGGTTTGGAAGGTGTTGTCAAAAGATCCATGGTGAGTGACGACAGTGCATCTCTTACAATCGTATATACGACTGACACTGTGTGCACGGTTGATGAAAAAGAGACTGAAAAGGAACAGCTGCATTTATATACAGCACTTACATGATTACTGTAAGTCTCAGTATTTTACAGCCAATTAATTACTTTTGAAGAGTAATAACTGCATTGATGAAGGGAGTGAATGTTGAAGATGATAGACAAATAGGATACTGCTTCATCCTGCATGGTTTCAAACTTCTTGAATGTGGTTGGAGGTTAGAAGAGAATATTCTAGCACACTTCTAACTTTTGCTGTGCACATCATGGACAGGCATTAGGATGACAGGAACCCAATTGCTCACGATAGAATACCTTGTCTCTGACCTGCTCTTGCTGCCAAAAAATTATTGCTTCTAGTCAATACTGGAGGATTCTGCAATTGCACATCAAGAGGAGATGGTTACATTCATTCTTAAAAAGGACATTGCCATGTCCTGGGCTCCCCCTTCACTGGAGACTGAGGTACTTGTGCAGTCTCATCACGTGTGCACCACTATTTATGACTGGATATGGCAGCACTGCAGAGCTTAGATCTGATCCACAGTTGCAAAGTTACTCAGCCGTGTCTACTCCATTTTCCTGGAGTTGGCACGTGATTAGTACTGCGCTGCAGCTTCATCAGGTTAACATCTAACGTGTGGCATGCCTGGTGCATCACCTGACATGACAATGATAGCATGTGGGTAGGCTAGGCCATGAGGGTGCAGATTGTGTTTGAATACATATCTGCTGCTGATGGCCCATAGTGCTTCATGGATGTCCAGTCTAGAGGTGCTATGATCTGTCCAAAGTCTGACATATTTAACATGGTTAAAAATCACACATCACCAAGTTATAGTCCAACAGGTTTATTTGGAAGTACTAGCTTTCGGAGCACCGCTCCTTCATCAGGTGGTTTTGGAGGTTAAAATCATGTTCACAGAATCACACATATATACGACACGTCCCCCACATATCCCACTGTCACCATTCCCGGCCCCCAGAACCCTGAAGGGAACACCACCCCTGCTCATGACTCTACCCCCATTCCCACCACCATCACACCCACTCCAGTTACTGGCTCCAACCCCACTCCCAGCTCCACACCCATACCAGATTCCAGCTCCCAGCCCTGCCAAGTTTTCGCCATCCCTCCAGACCTCCCCCTCACTGAGGATGAACGATCAATCCTCAGCAAAGGACTCACCTTCATCCCCCTCCGTCCACGCATCAATGAATTTACAACACGCCGTGACGTCGAACAATTCTTCCGTCACCTCCACCTGAGCTTATTTTCACAATCAGGACTCCCGCCCACCTTCTGAGGACCCCTTTGCCCACCTCCAACACACTACATCGACCTGGACACCCCGCGCTGCCCTATTACATGTCCTCGACCTCTTCATTTCCAACTGCCGCCAGGACATTAACCGCCTCAACCTGTCTACCCCCTTCCCCTACTCCAACCTCTCACCCTCACAACGCGCAGCCCTCCAATCCCTCTGCTCCAATCCCAACCTCACCATCAAGCCAGCAGATAAAGGGGGCGCAGTGGTAGTCTGGCACACTGACTTCTACACCGCTGAAGCCCAAACGCCAACTCGAGGACACCTCTTCCTTCCGCCCCCTCAAGCATGACCCCACCCCCCATCACCAAACCATCATCTCCCAGACCATTCAGAAACTCATCACCTCAGGAGATCTCCCATCCACAGCTTCCAATCTCATACTCCATGAACCCCGCACTGCCCGGTTCTACCTCCTTCCCAAAATCCACAAGTCTGACCACCCTGGCCGACCCATTGTCTCAGCATGCTCCTGCCCCACTGAACTCATTCCTTCCTACCTCGACACTGTCCTATCCCCCCTAGTCCAGGAACTCCCCACATATGTTCAAGGCACCACCCACGCCTTCTACCTCCTCCAAGACTTCCGTTTCCCCAGCCCACAATGCCTCATTTTCACCATGGATATCCAATCCCTCTACACCTCCATCCGACATGACCAGGGCCTCCAAGCCCTCCGTTTTTTCCTCTCCCGACATCCCCAACTGTACCCTTCCACCGACACACTCATTTGTTTGGCCGAACTGGTCCTCCCCCTTAACAATTTCTCCTTCGAATCCTCCCATTCGTCCAGACCAAAGAGGTAGCCATGGGCACACGTGTGGGCCCCAGCTATGCCTGTCTCTTTGTTGGCTACGTAGAACAGTTGATCTTCCGTAATTACACTGGCACCACTCCCCACCTCTTCCATTGCAACACTGATGACTGCATTGGTGCCACCTTGTACTCCCGTGAGGAGGTTGAGCAATTCATCAACTTCACCAACACATTCCACCCTGACCTTAGATTTACCTGGACCATCTCTGACACCTCCCACCCCGGCGGCACGGTGGCACAGTGGTTAGCACTGCTGCCTCACAGCGCCTGAGACCCGGGTTCAATTCCCGACTCAGGCGACTGACTGTGTGGAGTTTGCACGTTCTCCCCGTGTCTGCGTGGGTTTCCTCCGGGTGCTCCGGTTTCCTCCCACAGTCCAAAGATGTGCGGGTCAGGTGAATTGGCTATGCTAAATTGCCCATAGTGTTAGGTAAGGGGTAAATGTAGGGGAATGGGTGGGTTTCGCTTCGGCGGGTCGGTGTGGACTTGTTGGGCCGAAGGGCCTGTTTCCACACTGTAAATCTAATCTAATCTAATCTCTCCAAATCCATTAATGATGACCGACTTGACACTGACATTTTTTACAAACCCACCGACTCCCACAGCTACCTGGATTACACCTTTTCCCACCCTACCTCTTGCAAAAATGCCATCCCGTATTTCCAATTCCTCCGCCTCCACCGTATCTGCTCCCAGGAGGACCAGTTCCACCACAGAACACACCAGATGGCCTCTTTCTTTCGAGACCACAATTTCCCTTGCCATGTGGTTAAAGATGCCCTCCAACGCATCTCGTCCACATCCCGCACCTCTGCCCTCAGACCCCGCCCCTCCAACCGTAACAAGGACAGAATGCCCCTGGTGCTCACCTTCCACCCTACCAACCTTCGTATAAACCAAATCATCTGCCGACATTTCCGCCACCTCCAAAAAGACCCCACCACCGGGGATATATTTCCCTCCCCACCCTTTCCCGCCTTCCGCAAAGATAGTTCCCTCCGTGACTACCTGGTCAGGTCCACTCCCCCCTACAATCCACCCTCCCATCCTGGCACCTTCCCCTGCCACCGCAGGTACTGTAAAACCTGTGTCCACACCTCCTCCCTCACCTCCATCTAAGGCCCTAAAGGAGCCTTCCACATCATCAAAGTTTTACCTGCACACCCACTAATATCATTTATTGTATCCGTTGCTCCCGATGTGGTCACCTCTACATTGGGGAGACTGGACGCCTCCTAGCAGTGCGGTTTAGGGAACATCTTCGGGACACCCGCACCAATCAACCACACCGTTCCGTGGCCCAACATTTCACATTTCAACTCCCCCTCCCACTCTGCCGAGGACATGGAGGTCCTGGGCCTCCTTCACCGCCGCTCCCTCACCACCAGATGCCTGCAAGAAGAACGTCTCACCTCCCGCCTCGCAACACTTCAACCCCAGGGCATCAATGCGGACTTCAACAGTTTCCTCATTTCCCCTTCCCCCACCTCACCCTAATTCTAAACTTCCAGCTCAGCACTGTCCCCATGACTTATCCTACCTGCCTATCTTCTTTTCCACCTATCCAGTCCACCCTCCTCCCTGACCTATCACCTTCATCCCCTCCCCCACTCACCTACTTACACTACTTTCTCCCCACCCCCACCCTCTAGCTTATCTCTCCATGTTTCAGGCACACTGTCTTTATTCCTGATGAAGGGCTTTTGCCCAAAACGTCGATTTTACTGCTCCTCAGATGCTGCCTGAACTGCTGTGCCCTTCCAGCACCACTAATCCAGAATATATACATACACACTATCACATACACTCATACCCACACACTCACACTCACATGCACACTCAATTTGTCGCTCCTACATGCGCACACATATAACCTTATAGGGTGAATTTGTTTTTGCACAATTACATTTTATTTTGCTCAAAAACTGCAGAAATCCATGTAAAACTCTAAAATTTTTCAGAGAGTTTGACAGCCTGACATAGCAGAGAGACACACAGACTTCACACCTATTGTTTAAAAAGCTGAGCTATCTTCAGAACATAATTTAAAGTAGTTCTGGGATTTACATATCAAAGAACAGAAACCAGCATATCCCATTATAAAAAATGAAAGTTTTAATCTAAGATTGTTTACTCTATCACATCTCTTTGACAGTGGCTATAAATTCTGTGAGCATTATCTTAAGCTCCACAAGGAGCAGCACTCTAAAAGCTATTGCTTCCAAATAAACCTGTTGCACTATAACGTGGTGTTGTGTGATTTTTAACTTTGTCCACCCCAGTCCAACACTGGCTCCTCCACATCACACTTACCATGGTGGAAGTACTCACAATATGATCAGAGATCTATTCAATGTGAAATCAGAACTTTATCCCCACAAAGGCTATGTAGAGGTCACTTCTACTGATGCTTTGGTGAGTACAAGGTCAATTCTGTTTTCATGATTTGGAGATGCCGGTGTTGGACTGGGGTGTACAAAGTTAAAAATCACACAACACCAGGCTATAATCCAACAGGTTTAATTGGAAGCACGCTAGCTTTCAGAGCGACGCTCCTTCATCAGGTGACTGTGGAGGGCTCGATCGTAACACAGAATTTATAGCAAAAATTTGCAGTGTGATGTAACTAAAATTATACATTGAAAAATTGATTGTCTGTTAAACCTTTCATCTGTTAGAATACAGTGATAGTTTCACTTCTTTCATATGTAAATCATAAAACCCTTCTTTTTAAAGTTGCATTCTCGGGTTAGCTGCTAACAATGGTGATAGCTAGACAACATATTCATTAACAGATGAAAGGCTTAACAGTCAATCAATTTTTCAATGTATAATTTCAGTTACATCACACTGCAAATTTTTGCTATAAATTCTGTGTTACGATCGAGTACTCCACTATCACATGTGGAAGCTTTAGAACGAGTGCAGAGGAGGTTTACCAGGATGTTGCCTGGAATGGTAGGAAAATCTTATGAGGAAAGGCTGAGGCACTTGGGGCTGTTCTCATTGGAGAAGAGAAGGTTTAGGGGAGATCTGATAGAAGTGTATAAGATGATTAGGGGTTTAGATAGGGTAGATACTAAGAACCTTTTACCGCTAATGGAGTCAGGTGTTACTAGGGGACATAGCTTTAAATTAAGGGGTGGTAGGTATAGGACAGATGTTAGGGGTAGATTCTTCACACAGCGGGTTGTGAGTTCATGGAATGCCCTGCCCGTATCAGTGGTGAACTCTCCTTCTTTATGGTCATTTAAGCGGGCATTGGATAGGCATTTGGAAGTTATTGGGCTAGTATAGGTTAGGTAGGATTCGGTCGGCGCAACATCGAGGGCCGAAGGGCCTGTACTGCGCTGTATCCTTCTATGTTCTATGTTCTATGAAGGAGCGTCGCTCCGAAAGCTAGCGTGCTTCCAATTAAACCTGTTGGACTATAACCTGGTGTTGTGTGATTTTTAATGTTGTTTTCCTGTTTCTCAGTTCTCTCATCACCCACCACAGGCCCTATCTCTTTAGGACTCAGCTAGCTTGGTCAGCAATACATCCAATAAGCTATTCTCGATGATGGACATTCAAGTCCAGAGCACACACGAGCCTTTGTCACCCTCAGTGCTCCCTCCGAGTGGTGTCCCCTACACGTGGAGAAGCGCTCATTACTGGATTTTGTGCGCACGCGCGCGATGGCAGACATATTTGGCAATCTCATGGCAGTTTCCTTGCATATGGTTGACTTAATGACATGAGACTTTATAAGATCCTGAAGAAATATTGAAGACTCCCAAGACAACAACTTCCTATGTTATCTAGTGACCATCTTGTTTGCAATAATGCCAATAAAGTACAGTTCCATGAGTGTGACTGAGACAGGCCATTGTTTGACTGGTCTCTGGGACAGCTCTCTCCATTTTAACACATCCCTAGATGTTGGGAAGGAGGATTTTGCAGGGTTGACAGGGTTGGATTTACTGTCCTTTTTTCTAGTGCCTAGGTAAATGCCAGGTGGTCTGCCCAGTTTTATTCAATTGGTTAGAATCCGGAGTGGTTGACACAACTGACTGGCATAGTCAGCTGCTTCAGAGAGCAGTTCAGAGTCGATTAGATAGTTGTGAGTCTGACAGAATCAAAATGTCACACATCGACAGCACAGAAAAACATCCTGCCACCTACCATGTCCGTGCTGGTCAAAAAACACCAATTAACCATTCTAATCCCATTTTCTAGCACATGGCCTTGTGTGCCCTGGCATCATGTGTACATCTAAATACTTCTTCAATGATATGAGTGCTTCTGCCTCTACTACCCTCCAAGACAGTGAGTTCCAAATTCCTACTACCCTCTGGTTGACAAGATTTTTCAGCACATCTCCTCTAAACCTTCTGCCCTTATCTGAAATCTATGCCCCCTAGTCATTGATCCCTCCATCAAGGAGAAAAGTGTCTTCCTATCTACCGTATCTATGCCCACCATAATTTTATACATCTCAAAATCATGTCCCCTCTCAATCTCCTGGGCTCTAAGGAAAACATCCTCACACTGCCCAATTTCTCTTCATAACTGAAAATCTCTAACCCAGATAATAGACTGGCAAATCTCCTCTGCACTCTCCCCAGTGGTATTATATCCTTCTGATAATATTGATTTCAGAATTTCAACACTCCAGCTGTGGCCTAGCATAACCTCCCTGCTCTTAAACTCTATGCCTCGGAGAATAAAGGGCAAGTATACCGTATGGTTTCTTAACCACTTTTATCCACCTGTCCTGACACTTTAAGGGACATGCCCACTAAGGTCCCTCTGATCACATCTGATCACCAGTGCCTCCCAGGGTCATATCATCCAACATAGAACACAGAACAGTATGACACAAGAACGGGCCCAGTTTTTTCAAGGAGAATTCCAGATCATCACCATTGTGAAGGGTATGTAGGTTAGTTTGATTTTAGAGTAGGATAAAAGGTCAGCACAATATGAAGGGCCAAAGGGCCTGTACTGTGCTATACTGTTTCATGTTCTATGTTCGAAAATACTTCCTGAATTCATTCCTGATTGATCTAGCTCTAATTTCAAGTTTGTGTGTCACGCCACTCTGGAGACTTTTTCTCCCAATTTCTTTGGTATTTTAAACACTGTTATGAGTTCAACCATCTAAATTCAGAAAATGTCGAGCCTAGTCTGTTTTCATTTTAGTAAACCAGTAGTAACTCCCTTCCTAGTTCATTATTCCTTGGGCTTGATGCCCCTTTGCACCAATTTCGCCTTGCATTATGCTCGTCCTTTCTAACTTGTATCCAGATTTGTAACCACGTCAGTACTGTTTAACATTTGTCCAAACTATGCAATAGGTGAATGGTCTTTTCAGTTTGAAAACAACCAGTGATCAGGGCATTTGTGAATATTAGTAATGCAGGAGCACCAACCTTGTCCACATGGATGTAATAAAAGTGGTACTGATGATAGATGGCTTTGATCAGCCGCTTGAGCTGCCTGAAGGCTCTACCATGAACGACGAGCATATATACAATTCTTACTGGGGTTTGGATTGATGCCACATCCACACTGCTGTCGTCCCACTGGATGTTGTTGTTAGGTTTCCCTACAAAAAAATACTTAAATTAGTACAATAATGACAGATGGAACTGAGTCTAAAGAAATCCTTCATAGGTTCCTTTCAATTCACTTCGCCCACAGTGAGGTTGAATCAATAATGATGATTGAGTTGAAAAGCAAGGAAGTTATGAAAAATTAGGTCTCAGGCGAGGAACAGTCCCCAATTCTGGGCACTGTTTTAGGAAAGACATGAAGGCCTCGGTGAAACTGGGGAGAGAATTTACTGCAGTAATGGGGGGGAGAAAACGAACAAAAAGCTTCAGTTACTCAGGCAAATTGCAGAAGCTGGAAATGTTCTTAGAGCACAGAATGCTAAAGGAAGATTTGATAAAAGCATTCAAAATTATAAGGCAGTTTCGTTCAGCTAACATAGGTCATAGAGGATTCAAGCAAATAAAATAATAATTTTTATCTTTCAATTGAATAAGAGTAATACAGTGAGTTGTGAGCTAGAATGTGATGCCTGAAGGTGTGGTGACCATTGATTTCAATAGTGACAATCAAGGGAACTGGATAGATACATCAAAATAAACCAAGAACAACACAGCAGAGGAACGGGTCCTTTGGCTATCTAAGCCTGCTCGGACATATTTTGCACTTCCTTACTGTCTTCACTTACAGGATCTGTATCCCTCTACCCTCTTCTCATATATGTATTCAGTCAAGCGCTTCTTGAATGTTGCTAATTGCTTCTGCTTCCACCACCATCTCTGGCAGCACATTCCAGGCACTCGCTACCGTTTGTGTGGAAAAAGTAGCCTTAAACATCTCTTTTAAACTCACCTCCCCCGACCCCATCTCTATTGCACCATGAACGTCTATCCCCTAGTAATTGACCATTCCATGCCTCACATTTTCCACTCTACTCATGCCATTCACAATCTTATAAACGTCTATCAAGTTGCCCCTCTGCCGCCTGAGTTCCAGTGAAAATAAACCCAGTCTATCCACCCTTTCTTCATAGCTAAAATCCCACATACCAGGCAATATCTTGGTAAACCCTGGCTGTACCCTCTCCAGAGTAGCCACTTCCTTCTGGTACTGTGGTGACCAGAACTGTACATAATATTCCAAGTGTGGCCTAACCAAAGTTATTAAGTGCAGCATAACTTGTCTATCCTTATACTCAATGCCTTTTCCAATGAAGGCAAGCCAGCCATTGCCTTTTTTTTAAACTACCTTACCTACCTGCTCTGCCATCTTCAATGACCTGTAGATCTGAACATCCAGATCCCTCTGCAAATCAATACTCCCAAGGGTTCTGCCATACACTGTATAATTTCTACCTGCACTTGACCTTCCAAAATGCATCCCCTCACATTTGTCTGGATTACACTCCATTTGCCATTTTTCTGTCCATGACTCCAACTGATCTATAACCTGCTGTGTCCTCTAACAATTCTCCTCACTATACACAACTCCACTAACCTATGTATCGTCTGAAAACTTACTAATTCGACCAGTCACATTTTCTTCCAAATCATCTTTGTAGCCCATGGACAGCAGAAGTCCTAGCACTGATCCCTGTAGAACACCACCAGTCACAACCCTCCATTCCGAAAAGCATCCTTCCACCACTACCCTCTGTCTCCTATGCCAGAACTTGCCAGCTCACCCCTGATACCATGCAACTTTACCTTCAGTTCCAGTCTGCCATGTGTAAGGCAATGAGAAAACAGCAGCCGTGTTCAGACTAATTGAATTTGAAAAATTATTTCAAATGCAGATGGGCATGGTTGGCATCATATTTATTGTCTATCCATAACTGCCCTTGAGAAGACGGTGCCCTCTTGAACTGCAGCAGTCCATGTAGTGGATGCAGTCAATAAAGTGTGGAGCTGAAGAAAGTAGCATCAGGGGAACAGGGGAGTTGACGTTTCAGGTGGGGACCTTTCATCAGGAAGGTTGATTCATCTGCTCCTCTGATGCTGCTTGACCTACTGTGCTTTTTACAGCTCCAAACTTTATCGACTCTGACTTTCTAGCATCTGTAGTTCTCACTATCTCCACGTGGTGTATGCATACTCAACACAGTTAGGGAAGGAACTGCAGCATGTTCACCCAGTGACAATGAAGGGACAGCAATAAAATTATTGGGCAGGAATGGTGTACCACTCGAAGATAAACTTGCAAATGGTGGTGTATCTGAATTAGGGAGTTGTGGATAATAAGAAAGGATATCAAAGAATGCAGCAGGATATAGTACAGTTTGATTATTGGACAGAAAAATGGCAGTTGGAGTTTAATCTGTAGAAGTCTGAGGTAATGCATTTTAGGAGGTCAACTGTGAGAGAAACATATGTTGTAAATGGCTAGACCCAAAGGAATATTGATACACAGAGGGATTGGAACATAGAACAATGCAGCACAGGAACACACCCTTCATCCCACAATGTTGCATCTAATTAAACTAATCTCTTCTGCCTTCCCTTGGTCCAGATCCACTTTTGGAATATCGTATGCAATTCTGATCTTCTTCCCATAGGAAAGATTAGATTAGATTAGATTAGATTACTTACAGGGTGGGAACAGGCCCTTCGGCCCAACAAGTCCACACCGACCCGCCGAAGCGTAATCCATCCAGACCCATTCCCCTACATTTACCCCTTCACCTAACACTACGGGCAATTTAGCATGGCCAATTCACCTTACCCACACATTTTTGGATTGTGGGAGGAAACCGGAGCACCCGGAGGAAACCCATGCAGACACGGGAAGAATGTGCAAACTCCACACAGTCAGTCGCCTGAGGCGGGAATTGAACCCGGGTCTCTGGCGTTATGAGGCAACAGTGGATGTTGTGAAACTTGAAAGGGTTCAGAAAAGATTTACAAGGATGTTGCCAGCGTTGGAGGATTTAAGCTACAGGGAGAGGCTGAATAGGCTGGGGATGTTTTCCACGGAGCGTCAGAGGCTGAGGGGTGACCTAATTAAAGGTTTATAAAATCATGAGGGGCATGGACAAGGTAAACAGACAAGGTCTTTTCCCTGGGGTGGGAGAGTTCAGAGCTAGATGGCATAGGTTTAGGTGAGAGGGGAGAGATTTAAAAGGGACCTAAAGGACAACTTTTTCACTCAGAAGGTGGTGCATGTATGGAATGAGCTGCCAGGGAGTGGTACAATTACAACATTTAAAAGGCATCTGGATGGTTATATGAATAGGAAGGGTTTAAGAGGGATATTAGCCAAGTGCTGGCAAATGGGACTAGATTAATATAGGATATCTGGTCAACATGCCTGAGTTAGACCGAGGGGTCTGTTTCTGTGCTGTGCATCTCTGTGACTCCCTTATTTTATCTGTCTCCACCATCATCCCTGGCAGCGTTATCCAGATACCTACCACTTTTTGTAAAAAAAAACACTTGCCCCTCACATTTCCTTTGAGCTTTCTCCATCCCACCTCAAATGCATGCCCCCTAGCATTCAACACGTCAATTCTGGGAAAAAAGATTCTGACTGTCAACCCTATCTATGCATCTCATAATTTTGTTGACTTTTATCAAGTTTCCCCTCAGCATTCGCTGCCCCAGAGAAAACACCCCAGTTTTTTTTTCTGAGCCTCTCCTTATAGTTCATGCCCATTATACAACACCAGGTTATAGTCCAAAAGGTTTATTTGAAATCACAAGCTTTCAGCGTGCTGCCCCATCACTAAAGAACAACGAAAATTACATCACACAAACGGGCCCTTCAGCCCTCCAAGCCTGCGCTGATCCAAATCCTGTATCCATATCCGTCAGCTATTTTCTAATGATTTGTTCCCCTCTGCTCACTGGCCATTCATGTATCTATCTAGACACATCTTAAATGATGCTGTTCTGCCCACCTCTACCACCTTCACTGGCACACATTCCAGGAACCCAGCACTCTCTGCGTAAAGAACTTTCCATGCGTGTTTCGTGACCCCTAGTAATCGAGTCCCCCGGTCTGAAAAAAGCTTCTTGCTATCCATCCTGTCTATACCTCTCAATCAGGTAGACCTCAATCAGGTCCCCTCCTCAACCTCTTATGAAAATAGTGGTCTTTCTAATGAAAATAATCCTAATCGACTCAACCTCTCTTCATAGCTCGCACCCTCTAGATCAGGCAACGTCCCAGTGAACCTCCTCTCCACCCCCTCCAAAGCATCCACATCCTTCTGATAATGTGGCGACCAGAACTGTATGCAGTATTCCAAATATGACCAAATCAAAGTCCTATACAACTGTAATATGACCTGCAAATTCTTGTACTCAATACCACGTCCAATGAAAGAAAGCATGCCGTACGCCTTCTCGACCACTCTATTAACCGGTGTTGCCACCTTCAGGATACAATGGACCTGAACACCCAGATCTCTCTGTACATCAGTTTTTCCCAGTGTTTTTCCATTCACCATATAGTTCACTCTTAAATTGGACCTTCCAAAATGCATCACCTCGCATTTGCCCAGATTGAACTCCATCTGCCATTTCTCTGCCCAACTCTCCAATCTATCTATATTCCTCTGCATTCCCTGACAATCCCCTTCATCATCTGCTATTCCACCAAACTTCGTATCATCTGAAAACTTGCTAATCAGACCACCCATACCATCCTCCAGATCATTTAAGTATGCCACAAACAAACAGCATGGATCCCTATGGAACACCACTGGTCACAGTTCTTCATTTAAGAAACTCTCTTCCACTACTACTCTGTCTCCTATTGCCCAGCCAGTTCTTTATCCATCTAGCTCGAACACCCTGGACCCCATGAAACTTCACTTTCTCCATCAGTCTGCCATGGGAACCTTATCAAATGCCGTACTTAAGTCCATGTATATGATATCCCGTCCTCCAAGTCGGTCTTCAAGATACACAACAACACAGACTGAGCAGAAACTGATAGCCAAGTTCCGGTCCCATGCAGATGTCCTCAACCATAATCTTGGGTTGATGTCGTGTTACATGTAACCCCATCATACTGTTCTGTATAAAATCTTCTTTGGTGTTCTGTTTTGACACCATCACCTTGATTTCTTGTTACTATCTCTCTATCTTAATTAGTTTGCACAGTTTTGGATTACTTGTTATTTTGGTTAGACCCTCACCATGCAACTCATTATACCTAATACGTTATTCCAGCCATTTGGTTTGTCTCGAGCACTATTCTATTTTTGATTTTTAGTTAGTAATAATTGGATCACAGGTCATCCCTTCACTTGCTGTTCAGTTGTTGACACTTTACTCACACCAATACACAGTTCTGACCACCTGCAAAGACTTGTTATTCAACCTGTCGATACTCCACTCACACTATTCTTAATTACCTGTAATGATCTTGCCATTATCTCTCTGCAAATAAATTCTGTGCCTTCCCTCCACTTCATTTGACGAAGGAGCAGAGCTCCGAACACCAGTTTGATGATAACTTGGTGTCATGTGACTTCTGACTTGTCCATATTTGTACAGATCAAAACATCATCTGCCATTTCTCTGTCCAATTTTCCAACTGTTTTATACCCTGCTGCATCCTTTGATATCCACAACTCCATGTCATCTGCAAACTTACTAATCAGACTATGAATGCATGTATATATAGAGACAAAAAGAGAAGTGAATCCCTTTGGCCCTCCAAGCCTGTGCCAATCATACACTAACTAAACTAAAACACAAACCTCCTGTCCTTATTCGGTCCATATCTCCCTATTCATGTAACCATGCAGGTGTCTCTTAAATACCACCACAATGCCGCTTTCACCACCTCTTCTAGCAGTGCATTCCAGGTTCCTATCACTATGCATGAAAAGCCTCCCTCGCACATCTGCCTTCAAGTTTCCCCCTCTCACCTTGAACCTGTGTCCCCTTGTAATTGAAACTTCAACTCTGCAGAAAAGCAGAGTTTTCCAACTATCCACACTATCTACGCCTCTCATAACTTTGTAGCCCTCTGTCATGTCTCCTCTCAGCAACTGTCTTTCCAGTGAAAACAGTCCTAGAAAAAAGTTGATTTTGAAACACAAACAAAAACAAGTACTGTTATTAAGAGGAACAAAACAGTTACTGCTGTGAGAAACAAAGCACTGTTTTAACAACCAAAAATGGTGCTAGGCAGAGTTCAGTGTCTGTTCGAAAGGAAAGGGACAGAACAGACGGGACTGTTAAAAATCTAAACCTAATTGAAATGGAAAAAAACTGCAGAAAGTTAAAATACAGAAAGACTTGCTTGTGCATGAAATACAGAAAGCTACCATGCAGGTTCAAAAGCTTAATAGAATGCTGGCAGCTATTTCAATGGGGTTGAACTGTAAGAGTCAAAAAGTCTTACTGCAAGAGTACAAGGTGCTGGTGAGACCACATCTGTACTGTTGAGGAAAGTTCTGGTCCCCTTATTTAAGGAAAGATATTTCATTGGAGGCAGCTCAGCAAAGTTTCACTAGGGTGGAAAGCCAGGAGCACTCAACTCCAAACCTCTAGACAAGACAGATGAACTCAAGAGGCTGTCCTGAATTTCAAGACAACATTTGAATGAGATTAACATTGAGGAGCGCCAGCAAAACTGAAGTCGATGGGTATCAGGGGTAAGTCTTTGGTGGTTGGAGTCATACTTAGAAGAAAGGAGGCTGGATGCATTTGTTGGAATTGGACCATCTCAGGAGTGACTCAATGTAACTTCCGAGCCCAACCATCTTCAGATGCTTCATCACTGACTTTCCCTCTCTCATAAGGTCAGAAGTGGGGATATTCACTGATGATTGAACAATGTTTACAACCATTCATGAAGCAGCCTGTCCCCATATGCTACAACATTTGGACAGCATCTAAGCTTGAGTTGCTGACAAGTAATAAGCAACATTCACACCTCACAAGTGCCAGACAATCACCATCTCCATTAAGAAAGAAGCTGTTTACATTCAATGGCATTACCATCACTAAATCCACCACTGTTAGTATCCTGGGGAATTACTATTGAACAGATCTGGGTCAGCCATATAAATACTGTGACTACAAGAGCAGGTCGGAGGCTCAGAATTCTGCAGCAGTACCAGTAACCATGGCCATCTACTAGAAACAAGTTGGGACTGTGTTGTAATATTCGCTACTTGCCTGGTTACGGGCAGCTTCAACTTTGCTTAAGAAGCTTGACACCACCCAGAACAAAGAAGTCTGCTTCATTGTCACTACATCCACCATTTTGAAACTTGCACTAATGGGGACAATGTGTTCCATTGGAGAGATGCATTGCAATAATTCGCCAAAGCTCCTCTAACAGGAACTTCCAAATTCGAGTTTGCACATTCTCCCCATGTCCGCATGGGTTTCCTCTGGGTGTTCTGGTTTTCTCATTTTTTCATAGGGTGCTTAGGCTTACATTTACTGTCCATCATAATTGCCTTTGAGAAGCTGGTGGCAGTGAGCTACTTTGTTTAATACCTGTAGCTTTTCGGTGAAGACGTCCACCGTGCTGTTACAAAAGATGCGCAGTTTAGGTGGATGGCCATACTAAATTGCCCATAGTGTCCAAGATTGTGTAGGTTGGATGGGTTATCCATGGAAATGCAGGGTTACAGTGATAGGTCATGAGATAGGTCTGGGAGGGCTGCTCTTTGGAGGATCAGTGTGGACTTTGAGGCATAGAGTCATAGAAAAGTACAGCACAGAAACAGACCATGCCAACCAGATATCCCAACCCAAATCTGGTCCCACTTGCCAGCACCCGGACCATATCCCTCCAAACCCTTCCTATTCATATACCCATCCAGATACCTTTTAAATGTTGCAATTGTACTAGACCCCACCATTTCCTCTGGCAGCTCATTCCATACACGTACCACTCTCTGTGTGAAAAAGTTGCCCCTTAGGTCTCTTTTATATCATTCCCCTTTCACCCTAAATACTCTTCAATATGATCATAGTTGATCATTAAACTCAGTACCCTGCTCCTACTTTTTTTCTAAACCCTTTGATTCTATTAGACCTAAAATTATATCTAATTACTTCTTAAAAACATGAAATGTTTTGGCCTCATCTGCCTTCAATGGCAAACAATTCTACTGGCTCACGAGTCTCTGGGTGAAGAAATTTCTCCTTAGCTAAGTCCTAAATGGTCTACCCCACATTCTTAGACTGTGACACCAAATTCTAGATTCCCTGGTCATCAAGAATATCCTTCCTAAATTCATTTTTTTAAAATTCATTTGTGGGACTTGGACTTGGTTGGCTGGCCAGCATTGATAGCCCATCCCTATTCGTCCATGAGAAGGTGGTGGTGAGTTGCCTTCTTGAATTGTTGCAGTCCACTTGTGGGTTAACCCACAATGCTGATAGGGAGGGAATTCCAGGATTTTGGCTCAACGACTGTGAACAAATGGCAGCATATCTCCAAGTCAGGGTGGTGAGTGACTTGGAGGTGAACTTGCAGGTGGTGGTGTTCCTTGTTCTTCTAGATTGAAGTGGTCGTGGATTTAGAAGCTGCTAAGGATCTTTGGTGAATTTCTGCCATGCATCTTATAGATAATACACACTGTTGCTACTGAGCACCAATGGTGGCAGGATTGAATATTTGTAGATGTGGTGCCAATCAACAGGTTGTTTTGTCCTGGATAGTGTCAAGCTTCTTGAGTGTTGTTGGAGCTGCACCCAACCATGCAAGTGGGTAGTAGTCCATCACAATCCTGACTTGTAGATGGTGGGTAGATTTTGGGGTGTCAGGAGGGGAGTTGCTTGCCGCAGTATCCCTAGTCTCTGACCTGTTCCTGTAGCCACTATGTTTTTGTGGTGAGTCCAGTTGAGTTTCTGGTCAATGCTAACCCCAAGGATATTGACAGTGGGGGATTCAATGATGGCAATACCGTTGAATGTCAAGGGGCTGTGAAATTCAACTGTATGGTCCTTTTTGAGTTTTATATGCTTATATGAGCAACCTTTATTCTTCTAACCTCCAGTGAATATAGCCCAAACTAATCCAGTCTCTTTTCATACATCAATCCTGTCATCACAGGAATCTATCTGGTAAACTTTCGTTGCATTCCCTCCATAGCCAGAACATCCTGCCTCAGATAAAGAGGTCAAAACTGCACAAAATATTGCAAGTGTGGTCTCACCAAAGACCTGTAAAATTGCAAGACATCCCTGCTCCTATTCTCAAAACCTCTCACTACAAAGACCAACATACCATTTGGTTTCTTTACCACCCACCACACGTGCATGCTTACTATAGCAACTAGTGTTGCACCTTTCCCTTTCCCAATCTATCACCATTCAAATAATAGGTCCCCTGCCAGTTTCTGCCACCAAAGTGGATAATCTCACATTTATTCACATTATACTTCATGCATCTGCCTACTCTCAACTTGTCTAAATCAGAACAATAGCACCTTTGTAGCCTCCTCACAGTTCACCATCTCACCAAATTTTGTGTTATTTGCAAACTTAAATACATTGCATTTAGTTCCCTCATCTAAATAGTTAATAAGTATTGCAAATAGCTGAGGTCCAAGCATCATTCCTAGTCACAGAGATCCTGAGCATGGAAAAAGGCCCTTTGACCTATCACATCCACACTGGTCAGAAACAAACAACTAACGTGATTTTAGAGATTTGTAGCTCGGGTTGTGGATCAGGTTGCAAGTTTCCTCGCTGAGCTGACAGATTTGTTCTTAGACGTTTCGTCACCAGGCTAGGTCACATCAGTGAGCCTCTGATGATGCGCTGGTATTCGGTCCCACTTGCTATTTATGGGTCTTGGTCTGTGTGTGGGTGATATACTTCCAGTCCTTTTTCTGACGTTAACAAACATATCGATTTGGACCCCATTTACCAACCTCTCGGAAAAAGAACCGGAAGTGATATCACCCCCAACAACAAAGACACATAAATAGCAAGTGGGACAAAACGCCAGTGCTTCACTGGAAGCTCACTGATGATATTACCTAGCGTAGTAACAAAATGTCTGAGAACATATCTACCAGATCAGTGAGCAAATTTACAACCTGACAAACATCTAAGTCAGTCTAAAGATGTGCAGGTTAGGTGGATTGACCATGCTAAATTGCCCATAGTATCCAGAGATGTATAAGTTAGGAAATGCAAGATTAAGGGGTTATGGGAAGGGGGTAGATCTGGGTGGGATGCTCTTTGCACAGTCGGTGTAGAACTCAATGGGCCAAATGGCCTGCTTCTTCACTACAGGGATTCTATGAACTAGTCACAGGCAAGTAAGTTGAAAATGGCCAAGACCAATAAGAACTTTGATGTGGAATTGAGTTTTGAATGATACCAGGAAGAATACAGCTTACTTTCAATGGAGTTAGTAACTGTAACTACTAGAATTGTGATAAATCCAAGATAATTTAATTTCAAGATAATTATAATGTTTAAATTACTTAACAACCTCAATTTTTAATTAAATGAGTCTTGCAGCCGAAACTGGAAATATTTCACCTGGTCACTTTGGATACAAAGCCACATCAGGGGCTGCATGTCAATACATTCATAAAATAGAACGTGTTCCCATTCCACACCAGTAAAATTCATCATCTCAATGAACTCAAAATTTAACAGTAAAGATTTGGATGGAAAGAGCTTATACAATTTTGTAGAAGGAAGTTGAACATTATTGTTGCATTATACCTGAGAGATGACAAGAGCGAGGTATAGTGTGTGGCATCAGTCTCCCAACCTGGTGTAAACAGACAACATTTGCAATTTCTTGCTGGCACTGCTGAGTGCTCGCCCTGGCTAATGCAGACAAGGCATCCTTCCCCATGATGTCACAGTTGGGTGAGAAGCCATTGCTGGTGGATTGAGGAGCTCCTCCCACACTGCCGATGTCCCCATTCTTCAATTCCACTTTCACTTCACTGGTGTTTCTGCTGCTGAATGGATCATTTTGGATGGTATCACTGTAGTGGACTTTTGGAGGGATTCTGTGCCGTGCTGAAGGTTTGCGTCTCACTAAACTAGTCCTCAGTACGCTAGCAGTGCTACCCGGCTGCTCCCTACTTGCTCTCCATGGGCTCAACCGTCGGCTGGATCCCAGATGCCTTCCATCAGAACTGTCCACTTCATTGCTGTCTGGCAATTTGGTTCTCTTCTCCCTCCCCTTCTGTGAACAAAGAAAAAACCATGCCCATTATAAATCCAGTCAAAAATCCAGCAATAATTAAAAGGTTATCATTGTTGCTTTTGATCTTTAAGAGACTTCCATAAATCTGTCAATTGCTCACCCAGAATGCTCCATTCATTTTTTTCAGAATGATCACCACACAACCATTGCAAACCTATTCTTCATCTTAGCAATATTGAAATGCAAACATTTCACACTTTCCGTTTCACACACAAGCCCCAGAACTGTGAAACTCATTTCTCTCAGTCTACCCTTCTCACCTTAATCTTCAAAGTTAGTGCTAACTAAGCCAACATTCTGACATGCTTCCTCCTCTCAATCAACTTTTCATGTTCGGAATTTTACTGTGGTGAGCTTTGTCCATTCACAGTTTCTTAATTCAAAGACAATTCTTCAAAACTAAATTACAGAGGCCTTAAAGAGGCTTAATGTAAACAATCAATATCTCTGACTGTGATACCTGTCTTGTGACATCCTTTGATAGTTCCATTCCCGTGTGATCCCACGTTATAAGAAAACTGCGTTACAAGAAAATCACATAATAACAGCACCATTTAAACCAATGGAACCAGAATTACATTATAGCCAATACAGGTAAGGAAAGTTTGCATCCTGCAAATAATGGTTTAAATTCTTCAACTGCATTATAGCCAATTCGCGTTATAGCAGAATCGATTGTACAAGCACATAGGTGCCTGTCAATGTGTGACTGACCCCTAAAATGTTTGAAAGTTAAGGCTGAAAAATTGCAGGCTGCAATAAAATTATATAGCCAATCCTATAACAAATATTCCTTCTCAGGAATACACAAGAATGACTCAATAAGATGCTTAACAAACGCAAGAGCTTTAGTATTTTCTCAGTACAAGTTATGAGAAAACATTCTCACTTGCGAATAGCATTTTTTGGAAATGAACACAAATAAAGTTTTACAGCTGCACTTGAAAAAAGTGATCAGGAACAATGTAGACCACTGAAACAGATATTGCTAAGACTTACAATAAATATAAAGAAATAACAAACTGTTACAATAATGACTTGGTACCAGTAATCGCAGTAGAGACTGAAGTCCTGCCAGACATCACATGGAAATAAAACACTGAATGAGCAACAAACGCTCACTGAAACTAATTTTGACAAAATGAGAGAAAGAAGAAAACAATGATGCCAAACAGTGACAACCACTGGGCACCAGAGGCTAGCAAATCAGGTTTTGAAACGTGATATGAACATTGTAGATGCCCTCATTGTAATCTTAACAATATTCTCTCAAATCAAGAGTTATTCTTTTAAATTTGAAATTGTGCATGTCCCTCTGCTACTTAAGGAACGTAACAGAAAAAGCACAGAACTACATCTTGATTAGTATAACGTGTAATTGAAAATTATGATAGTCCATAATGAAATATATAAAATTAAAATAAATGGCACCTATACCAAAGATCCTTAATCAATGTGTCAGATCAACCGTAAAGCAGAGGCAGAAGCAGGTTATTCAGTCCATCGAATTTGCTCCATCATTTAATAAGAACACGGCTAAGCTGATGATTCTCAACATCACTTCCCTGCGTTCTTCCCAACAATCTTCAAGACCATTACTGATTAAAAATCTGTCTATCTCAGTCTTGTATATATTTAATGATACAGCCTCATCAGATCTCTGTAGTAAAGAATTCTACAGATTCATAAACAAGAAATTCTTCTCATCTATGCACAACCTGTTATTCTGAGATTAAGATCTCTGACCCTAGCTTCACCCACAAGGGGAAAAATCCTTTCTGTATCTACTCTGTCAAGTCCTCTGAAAATCTTGTACGTTTCAACAAGGTTGCCTCACATTCTTCAATGTTCCAATCTACTTGAACTCATTTTGTAAGACAATCGCTCCAACCCTGTCACAGCCTAGCGTATCTTTGCTGGACTGTCTCCAAATCCGGTATATCTTACGTCAGATAAAGGGTCCAAACCTGTTCACAGTATCCCAGCTGTGGTCTGACAAGTGCCTCATATGGCTTCAGCAAAACCTTCCTATGTTTATACTCCATTCCCTTTGAAAGAAAGGCCAACATTCCATTTGCCTTCCCTATTATCTTCTGAACCTGTATGTGAGCTTACTGTGGTTCCTGGACAAAATCCCTCTGCTCTGCAGTTTTTCTCCATTGAACAAATGCGTATGCCCATGACAGTATCTTCAAGCACAGTTCCTTGTGGAGACAAAGTCCTACCTGCACATTGAGAATAACCTCCATATTGTGTGTCCCTAACACCGTGTTAAATGGGACAGACTTTGAACAGATCTAGCAACACAAGTCTGGGCATCCATGAGGTGGTCTGGGCAATCAACTGCAGCAGAATTGTACTCCAACACAATCAGTATCCTCTTGGCCCAGATATCCCCTACTCAACCAATACCATTGAGCAAGGGGATCAACCCTGGTTCAATAGTGTGAGCAGAAGAGCATGCCAGCAGCAGCACCAGGCCTACCTGAAGATGAGGTGTCAACTTGGTGAAGCCACAAAAAAAGGACTAGTTGCATTCCAAACAGCATAAGCAGCAAGTAGTAGACAGAGCTAAACGATCCCACAATCAACAGACTGGATCATAGCTCTGCCACATCCTGACATGAATGGTGGTGGATAATTAAACAACTCACTGGAAGAGGCTACTCAATAAAAATATCCTCATACTCAAATGGTGGAAGACCCCAAAACATCAGTGCAAAACATAAGGCTGAAGCTTTTGCAGCAATCTTTAGCCACAAGTGCCAAGTGGATGATCCATCTCGGCCTCTTCCAGTGGTTCCCAGCATTATTGATACCAGTTTTTAGCTCCATGCGATATCAAGAAATGGTTGGAGACACTGGATAATACAAAGGCTATGGGCCCTGACAACACTTTTGAAATAGTACTGAAGATCTGTACTTCAGAACATGCCACTCTCCTAGCCAAGCTGCTTCTATCCAACAATGTAGAAAATTGTCCAAATTTGTCCTGTACATAAAAAGCAGGATAAATCAAGCCCAGCCAATTACCACCCATTAGTCTACTCTCAATCATCAGTAAAGTGATAGAAGGTGTAATCAAACATGCCATCAAGCAGTAGCTACTCAGCAATAACCTGCTCAGTGACACCCAGTTTGGATTCTGCCAAGGCCAGTCAGCTCCTGACCTCATTAGAGCCTTGGTCATGGATAGAAGAACTGAATTCCAGAGGTGAGGTGAGAGTGACAACGCTTGACATCAAGGCTGCATTCATCCAAGTGTGGCACCAAGGAGCCCTGGAAAAACTTTAAAAAAAAAGTGGGAATCCAGATGAAAATATGTCGAGGGTATGAGCAAGTGGGGAAAGAGTTCAGTTTTGAATTTTGTGAAATAAGAGGTTTAGCTGAGCATGACTCAGATCAGATAAGAACTTGCAGTTAACAATGGGGTGCTGGAAGCAAAGGTAATGGGTTAATAAGGTGGAAAAACATTAATTATGGAGAGCCATTTAACAATATTGAAAGTATTCAGTATGTGAGGTCAGTTAAGGTTAAGAACATTATTGTGTAACAGTAGATGGCTTAACCTCTACTATTGACACTCATTAATTGGATGACCATTACAATGAGCATGTATGTTGCCATATCTGGATGCTGCTCCCTGTAAAATGACTACATAATTCATTAAGAAACTGCTCTTCGAGAGAGAAGACCGAGAACTCATGTCTCTGTGCACATGGTTGATCATTGTCTCTCCTACCAGGGCCCAGAATAAAGATGAAGAAGGTAAAACTATACTGTGTCTCTGAGCGTTTTGCTTTGACTGGGGTGAGGGCAAACCCTCTGATGGTTAGAGTCATACATGACTTTAAGTCCAACACACTTGAATTACGGCCAACATTCCATTAACTTTCATGATTACCTGCTGCACCTATGCACAAGTAGTGTGTGCTTCTTGCACATTCTTTGTGTTGCAGCCTTTTGCAGTTTTTTCTCCCTTTAAATAATACTTATTTTGTTCTTCTGTCCAAAATGATCAACTTCATATTTTCACCTATTGTACACCTCGTCCCACCCTTTTTTGTAGATTTACTTAATGTATCCGTAGCTCTGTAAATTGTTTACATAGCTGCCTCAATCTTTCTATATATTTTTGTCATCTGCAAATTTGGCTATAATTCTTTTGCTTCCTTCCTCCAACTTATTAATATATATTGCAGCTCCTACACTGATCTCTGTGGAAAACCACTGATTACAAATCACCAGCCTGAAAAAAACCCTTTATCCCCACTTGTTGTTTTCTGCCCATTAACAAATTCTTTATTCATGTCATATGCAACCTCCAATACTATGGGCTCTTACAACTTATTTAAGGAAGAATGCTAATACTCTGGAATAGTGCAAAGGAGGTGGAGCGATAGCGCCAACATCGGCAAGTTTCCTTCCATGACCTACACCATTTCAGCTTGGAAATTTTCATTGTTCCTATATTGGAAAATCCTGGAGCTCTAGCACTAATATCACTGTGATAGCATCTAACCCTCACCAACAACAGTGGGCTCAAGAAGGCAGCTCATCATCCTCTTGTCCAAGGAAAATACGGTAGGGTCTTTCAAGTTGATTAGCTGCTGTTTTAGTGTGTTGGTGAGTTTGTAGGCTACCATGATGCCAACGGGTCCGAGTAGTCTGGCAGTCATTTCCGACCCTATACAGACAACATGCAAAACTAATGTCAGTTAGAAAATACCTTGCAAGAACTGGAACAAACACTACATTGGACAAACAAGCAGAAAACTTGCCACTAGGATACGTGCACATCAACTAACCACAAAACTAAACGGAGAAAGTGAGGACTGCAGATGCTGGAGATCAGAGCTGAAAATGTGTTGCTGGAAAAGCGCAGCAGGTCAGGCAGCATCCAAGGACCAGGAGAATCGACGTTTCGGGCATGAGCCCTTCTTCAGGAAATGAGCCCTGAAGAAGGGCTCATGCCCGAAACGTCGATTCTCCTGCTCCTTGGATACTGTCTGACCTGCTGCGTTTTTCCAGCAACACATTTTCAGCACAAAACTAAACGACCCACTCTCACTACTATCCTTACACAAGGAGAAGGAAAGACACCACTTCGACTGGGACAACACATCTATCCTAGGACAAGCCAAACAGAGACACGCACAAGAATTCCTAGAAGCATAGCATTCCAAACTCAATCAATAGACTGACAGGCAGAGGGGATGGGGTGACCATGTTGGTAAGGGATGATATTCAATCCCTTGCACGGGAGGACCTAGAATCAGGGGATTAGAGTCAGTATGGATAGAGCTGAGAAATTCTAAGGGTAAAAGGACCCTCTTGGGAGTTATCTACAGGCCCCCAAACAGCAGTCTGGATGTCGGATGTAAGTTGAATCAGGAGCTGAAATTGGCCTGTCGCAAAGATGTTACTACAGTTGTTATGAGGAATTTCAACATGCAGGTAGACTGGGAGAATCAGAATGGTATTGGACCTCAAGAAAGAGAGTTTGTGGAGTGCCTCCGAGATGGATTCTTAGAACAGCTGGTGCTGCAGCCTACCAGGGAGAAGGCAATTCTGGATCTCGTGTTGTGCAACGAACCAGAATTGATCAGGGACCTCGAAGTGAAGGAGCCATTGGGAAGTAGTGACCAAAGTACAATAAGCTTCAATCTGCAATTTGAGGGGGAGAGGGTACAATCGGAAGTGACAATATTTCTGTTGAATAAAGGGAACTATGGAGCTATGAGGGAGGAGCTGACCAAAGTTCAATGATGCAATACCTTAGCTGGGATGACAGTGTAGGAACAATGGCAGATATTTCTGTGTATAATGCAGAAGATGCAGGATCAGTTCATTCCAAAAAGGAAGAAAGATCCTAGGAGGAGGCATGGGTGACCTTGGCTGATGAGGGAAGTTAAGAAACATATAAAGTTAAAAGAAAAAGTATAACATAGCAAAGTTAAGTGGGAAAACGGAGGACTGGCAAGCTTTTGAAGAACAATGGAGGATTACTAAGAAGGAAATACTCAGAGAAAAAATGAGGTACGAAGGTAAACTGGCCAAAAATATAAAGGAGGATAGTAAAAGCTTTTTTAGGTATGTGAAAGGCAAAAAAGGGAACAAAGAAATGGCAGAAGAATTGAATTGGTATTTCAGATCTGTGTTCATTGGGGAAGACACAAGCAATCTCCCTGAGGTAACAAGTGGCTGAAGGACCTGAACTTAAGGGAATTTATATTTGCCAGGAATTGGTGTTGGAGAGACTGTTAGGTCTGAAGGTTGATACGTCCCCGGGGCCTGATGGTCTACATCCCAAGGTACTGAAGGGGGTGTATCGAGAAATTGTGGATGCGTTGGTGATTATTTTCCAGAGCTCAATAGATTCAGGATCAGTTCCTGCGGATTGAAGGGTCGCTAATGTTGTACCACCTTTTAAGAAAGGTGGGAGAGAGAAAGCAGGAAATTATAGACCAGTTAGTCTGACTTCAGGGATGGGAAAGATGCTGGAGTCTATTATAAAGGATGAAATTACAACACACCTGGATAGTAGTAAAGGATAGGTCAGAGTCAGCATGGACTTATGAAGGGGAAACCATGCTTGAGTAATCTTCTGGAATTTTTTTGAGGATGTAACTCTGAAGATAGACGAGGGAGATCCAGTAGATGTAGTGTACCTGGACTTTCAGAAAGCTTTTGATAAACACCCACATAGGAGGTTAGTGAGCAAAATTAGGGCGCATGGTATTGGGGGCAGAGTACTAACTTGGATTGAACGTTGGTTGGCTGACAGGAATCAAAGAGTAGTGATAAACGGCTCCATTTCGGAATGGCAGGCAGTGACCAGTGGGGTACCGCAGGGATCAGTGCTGGGACCGCAGCTTTTTACAATACATATTAATGATATAGAAGATGGTATTAGTAATAACATTAGCAAATGTGCTGATGATACTAAGCTGGGTGGCAGGATGAAATGTGAGGAGGATGTTAGGAGATTATAGGGTGACCTGGACAGGTGAGGTGAGTGGTCAGATGCATGGCACATGCAGTTTAATGTGGATAAATGTATGGTTATCCACTTTGGTGGCAAGAACAGGAAGGCAGATTACTACCTAAATGGAATCAATTTAGGTAAAGGGGCAGTACAAAGAGATCTGGGTGTTCTTGTACACCAGTCAATGAAGGTAAGCATGCAGGTACAGCAGATTGTGAAGAAGGCTAATAGCATGCTGGCCTTCATAACAAGAGGGATTGAGTATAGAAGCAAAGAGGTTCTTCTGCAGCTGTACAGGTGAGACCACACCTGGAGTATTGTGTGCAGTTCTGGTCTCCAAATTTGAGGAAAGACATTCTGGCTATTGAGGGAGTGCAGTGTAGGTTCACGAGGTCAGTTCCTGGAATGGCAGGACTACCTTACGCTGAAAGACTGAAGCGACTGGGTTTGTATACCCTTGAGTTTAGAAAACTGAGAGGGGATCTGATTGAGACATAAGATTATTAAAGGATTGGACACTCTGGAGGCAGGAAACATGTTTCCGCTGATGGGCGAGTGCTGAACCATAGGACACAGCTTAAAAATACGAGGTAGACCATTTAGGATAGAGATGAGGAGAAACTTCTTCACCCAGAGAGTGGTGGCTGTGTGGAATGCTCTGTCCCAGAGGGCAGTGGAGGCCCAGTCTCTGGATTCATTTAAGAAAAAGTTGGATAGAGCTCTCAAGGATAGTAGAATCAAGGATTATGGAGATAAGGCAGGAATAGGATACTGATTAAGGATGATCAGCCATGATCATATTGAATGGTGGTGCAGGCTGGAAGGGCAGAATGGCCTACTCCTGCATCTATTGTCTATTGACTTGGATCCCATTTACCACCTTCTGAGAAAAAGAACGGGAAATGGCATCACCATAGGAAATTATGCCACAACATGATCAGGATGTCATCTAATCTAGTCCCACTTAACAGCACGCAGCCAATATCCCTCCAAACCCTTCCCATTATATACCCATCCAGATGCCTTTTAAATACTGCAATTGTACCAGCCTCCACCACTTCCTCTGGCAGTTCGTTCCATAAATGTACCACCCTCTGTGTGAAAAAGTTGCCCCTTAGGTCTCTTTTGTGTCATTCCCCTCTCACCCATGCCCTCTAGTCTGCACCTGCACACCTCCTCTCCCCCACCCCCACACTCTAGGGAAAAGACTTTGTCTATTTATCCTATTCATACCCTTCATGATTTCATAATCCCCTATGAAATCACCCTTCAGCCTCCAATGCTCCAGGGAAAACAGCCCCAGCTTATTCAACCTCTCCCTATAGCTCAAAACCTCCAAACCTGGCAACATCCTTGTAAATCTTTTCTGAAACCTTTCAAGTTTCACAACATTCTTCCAATAGGAAGGAGACCAGAACCCCACTTCTAAAAGTGGCCTAACCAACTTCCTGTGCAGCCGCAACATGACCTCCGAACTCCAAAACTCAATACTCTGACCAATAAAGGAAAGTTCACCAAATGCCTTCTTCACTATCCTGTCTATCTGCGACTCCACTTTCAAGGAGTTTTGAACTGCACTCCAAGGTCTCTTTGTTCAGCAACACACTCTAGAGGACCTTATCATTAAATATATAAGTCTTGCTAAGATTTGCTTTCCCAAAATGCAGCACCTCGCATTTATCTAAATTAAACTCCATCTGCCACTCCTCAGCACACTGGCCCATCTGATCAAGATCCCGTTGCAATCTGGGGTAAGCTTCTTTGCTGTCCACTCCACCTCCAATTTTGGTGACAGCTGTAAACGTACTAACTATACCTCCTATGTTCACATCCAAATCGTTTATATAAATGACAACAAGTAGTGGACCCAGCACCGATCCTTGTGGCACTCCACTGGTCATCGGCTTCCATTCTGAAAAACAACCCTCCACCACCACCTTCTGTCTTCTACCTTTGAGCCAGTTCTGTATCCAAATGGCTAGTTCTCCCTGTATTCCCTGAGCTCTAACCTTGCTAACCAGTCTCCCATGGGGAACCTTGTTGAACACCTTGCTGAAGTCCATATAGATCACATCCACCGCTCTGTCCTCATTAATCCTCTTTGTTACTTATTCAAAAAAAATCAGTCAAGTTCGTGAGACATGATTTCCCATGCACAAAGCAATGTTGACTATCCCTAATCAGTCCTTGCTTTTCCCAATACATGTACATTCTGTCCCTCAAGAATCCCTCCAATAACTTGCCCACCACCAATGACAAGCGCACTGGTCTAAGTTCCCTGGCTTGTCCTTACCACCTTTCGTAAATAGTGGTACCATGTTAGCCAACCTCCAGTCTTCCAGCACCTCACCTGCGACTATTAATCCCTTCCCTAGCTTCCCAGAGTTCGATGGTACACCGGATTTATCCACCTTTATGCATTTCAGACACTCAGAACTTCCTCCTCTGTAAAATGTACATTTTTCAAGATGTCACCATCTATTTCCCTACATTCTATATTTTCCATATCCTTTTCCACAGTAAAAACTGATGCAAAATACTCATTTAGTATCTCCCTTGTCTCCTGCGGCTCCACACAAAGGCCACCTTGCTGATCTTTGCAGGGCCCTAGTTACCCTTTTGTCTTTAATATATTTGTAAAAATCTTTTGGATTCTCCTTAACTCTATTTGCCAAAGTTATCTCATGTCCCCTTTTTGCCTTCCTGATTTCCTTCTTAAGTATACTCCTACTGCCGTTATATTCTTCTCAGGATTCAGTCAATCTATCCTGTCTGACATAAGCTTCCTTCTTTTCCTTAACCAAACCTTAAATTTCTCTAGTTATCTCACATTCCCTACCCCTACTGGCCTTTCCTTTCACCCTAACAGGAATATACTTTCTCTGGACTCTCATTATCTCATTTCTAAAGGCTTCCCATTTTCCAGCCATCCCTTTATTTGCGAATATCTGCCCCCAAGTTCTTGCCAAATACCATCAAAATTAGCCTTCCTCCAATTTAGAATTTCAACCTTTAGATCTGGTTTATCCTTTTCTAACACTATTTTAAACTAATAGAATTATGGTCGCTGGCCGCAAAGTGCTCTCCCACTGACACCTCAGTCACCTGCCCTGCCTTATTTCCCAAGAGTAGGTCATGTTTTGCACTTTCTCTAGTAGGTACATCCACATACTGAATCAGAAAATTTTCTTGTACACACTTAAATTCCTCTCCATCTAAACCCTTACATTATTGCGCTCCCCGTCTATGTTTGGAAAGTTAAAATCCCCTACCATAACTACCCTATTATTCTTACAGATAACTGAGAGCTCCTTACAAATTTGTTTCTGAATTTCCCTCTGACTATTAGGGGGTGTATAATACAATCACAATAAGGTGATCATCCCTTTCTTATTTCTCAGTTCCACCCAAATAACTTCCCTGGACATATTTCCGGAATATCCTCCCTCAGCACATCTGTATCATAAACACCACTCCCGCTCGTCTCTTGCCTCCCTTTCTGTCCTTCCTGTAGCATTGTTTCCTGGAACATTAAGCTGCCAGTCCTGTCCACCCCTGAGCCATGTTTCAGTCATTGCTATGATATCCCAGTCCCATGTTCCTGAGTTCAGCTGCCTTCCTTGTTAGGCCTCTTGCATTGAAATAAATGCAGTTTAATTGATCAGTCCTACCTCATTCTCTGCTTTGTCCTTGCCTGCCCTAACTATTTGACTCGCTTCTTTTCTCAAATGTACCAGTCTCAGATTGATCCCTTTCTTCACTATCTACCTGAGTCCCACACTCCCACCTTACTACTTTAAATCCTCCAGAGCAGTTCTAGCAAATCTCCCTGCCAGTATGCTAGTCCCCTACCAATTCAGTTGCAATCCATCCTTCTTGTACAGGTCACTTCTATCCCAGAACTGATTCCAATGTGAATGTGAATCCTGCTCCCATACACCAGCTCCGCAGCCACACATTCATCTGCTCTATCCTCCTATTCCTGCCCTCACTAGCTCGTAGCACCGAGAGTAATCCAGATATTACAACCCTTGAGGACCTCCTTTTTAAATTCTTGCCTAACCTTCTATATTCTACCTCAGAATCGCATCCTTATTCCCTTCCTACGTCGTAGGTTCCAACATATACAATGACTCCTGCTCGTCCCCCTCTCCCTTGAGAACACTCTGCATCCTCTCTAAAGCATCCTTGATCCTGACATCAGGGAGGCAACACACCATTCTGATTTTTTGCTGCTGGCCACAGAAACGTTTATCTGTACCTCTGACTAGAGAGTCCCCTAACACAATCGATCGCTTGGAACCTGATGTACCCCTCATTGCATTAGAGCCAGTCTCAATATTAGAAACTTGGCTGTTAATGCTACATTCCCCTGAGAATCCATCACCTGCTACATATTTCAAAACAGCATACTTGTTTGAAATAGGGATTGCCAAAGAAGATTCCTGCACTACCTAACTACCTCTCTTCCCTTTCCTGGAGTTAACCCATCAATGTGACTGTATCTGCAGCTTTCCTCCCTTCCTATAACTGACCTGCATCACACCCTTTGCTCTTGTAAATTCCTCACTGCCTCCAACTGACCCATTTGGTCTGACAGGATTCGCAACCAACAGCATTTGTTGCAGATCCACTGTAACCTGTAAACTCTCCCTAAACTCCCACATCCAACAAGAGCTTAACGCTTTAGTAAAGGCCACTTTTGCTTCTTCCACCCTACAGACCCAGAAAATTACACCGTCTTATTCCTCTACAAAACACTTTTTCAGGCTAATATAATACTTACGACTTCAGAGACATATCTCAACATAACATATAATCTATAAAGAACCCACTCTACTCACTATTGTACATTTACAGCAAGGCTATACTTAAAACTATTTACTTACCTGTTTCAGTGCTGTGATGTTTCCCAAACTGGTTCCTCCAAGATCAATTTGTTAAGTTTTCCTAGATGCACTCCGATGTCCAGCGATGCATGAATTCAAACAGCAAGTGCAATAACTGCACAGATTCACTGCTGTGTCAGTTAGCAGTGTGGGTTTCTTTCTCTCTCTCTCCTGCACTGACCATGTGTTGCCTTTGTCTGTCCTTTTCCCTTTTAAAAGTGCCATTGTTTTGACTTTATTTTCTCCAAAGTACCAAAACAATACAACAGCATATAAAATAGCACGTAATTGCTGCTCTAGAATTCAAGGAAATCACCTGCAACACCTAAAACACCTCAAAAAAAGGAGCAGCCTGTTACAGCCAGAAATCTTGGATTACCCAGAATCCAATCCAGGTCTTTTTCAATATATAATTTCAGTTATATCACACTGTAAACTTTTGCTACACATTCTGTGCCTTACCATCTTATACCTCACAAGCACCTGATGAAGCAAAGTGTTCCGAAAGCTGGAGCTTCCAAATAAACCTGTTATACTATAACATGGTGCTGTGATTTTTAACTTTAAAGTGGTGTTGTACACCCCAGTCCAACACCGACATCTCCAAATCATGACTACCATCGACACCATTAACAGCCAGCTCAAAGTGGAGAGAATCTCCAAGAAGATCACACGTATCGAAACAGACATCAAGTTTCTGCAGAAATGCAAGAAAGCAGGAATGATCCCAAAAGGATTACGGATTACAAACCCACTCAAGTCTATTTACAACACAGACTACACGGAGAGACTTTGCCTCAATCATCTTGTGCACCAATTTGCAGCAGATGCCACAACCTTGAAATTAAGATGGAGTCTACACACTCAGCCTGCACCCAGGATACAGTAGTACAGTTACAGGACATTGCTAAACAGGCAAGGTGGCAAAACTACACCACGTACATATACACCACAAACAAGAAGCTGGAGAAACTTGGTATCACCACTAGTAGCCAAGCCCACCTGGGCACACAGTGGAAAATGTTATTATCGCCGGGAAGTCGATCGTTAACTTATCAGGCTACACCCTTCAACTGGAAGAGACTGAAGTTCTTAGCAGGGGTTTCAATTTCTGCCCCACCACCAAAATGGGCCCCATGGGTCCTGCAGCAAACGCGGAGGAATTCATCAGACGAAGGAGAAGCCAAGAATTCTATCCAGATGCCAGCAGTGATCCCAACAACAAATTGGAACAGTCATCACAGGGATCTGTAGAGGGATGACCAAAGGAGTCAACTTGGACCCCACTGGAGCGCTGCTGCCCTGGGCTTGACATGTATGCTCAAACCGTCAGGAAATACATAAATGCCAAATTCATCAGCCATACTCACAAGATAGAGCAAAATGCAATGCCATCCTTGCTCTCAAAACCAATCACAACATGTTATCAAACCAGCAGATAAAAAGGAGCCATCGTCATTCAGAATAGAACAGATTACTGCAAGGAAGTGTACCAACAACTGAACTACCAGGAACACTACAGCTAACTACTAGCCGATCCGACCAAAGTGCACAACCATGAACTAAACACATTGATCAGGACTTTGGACCCAGTTCTCCAGAGTTCCCTACACGCACTCATCCACATACTTCTCGCGTAAGCAACTTCTACCGCCTTCCGAAGGTACACAAAGCCAACACACCAGGACGTCCCATCGTATCAGGCAATGGGACCCTGTGTGAGAACCTCTGGCTATGTTGAAGGCATCTTGAAACTCACTGGACAGGGGATCCCCAGCTTCTGTCATGATACAGCACATTTCTCATAGAAATGAGGGTGTAAAGGGGTATAAGTCAGAGGGTGCATTGTGGGTATGATTGTGGGTGTGTATGGGTATGCATGAGTGCATGGGTCTGTAGCTCTGTGTGTGTGTATGCACTAGGGTCACCCACAGACCAGTCGTACCAGGAACATTCCTCGTCACAATGGACATTTCAGCACTCGACACCAGCATCCCCCACAATGATGGCATTGCAGCAACAGCCTCAGTACTCAACATCAACAACTGCCAGTCTGAGCACCGTCCTACAGCTCATCCGCTTTATCCTCGACCACTACATTTTTACCAGTTCTTCATCCAGACACACAGAACAGCCACAGGGACCAAACTTGCACCCCAATATACCAACATTTTCATGCACAGGTTCCAACAAGATTTCTTCTCTACACAGGGCCTCCAACCAACACTATACACCAGGTACACTGACGACAGTTTCTTCCTCTGGACCCATAGAATGGAGTCACTGAAACAACTACAGTGATATCGATGAGTTCCATCCCACTATCGATATCCCCATGGACTACTCTTTAATGTCTATCTCATTCTTGGACACATGCACCTTCACCAAGGATGGGTACCTCAGCATCTCACTGCAAACGCACAAATAACCTCATGATGCTACACTTCTCCAGCAATCACCCAAAACATATTAAAACAGCAATCACCTACCAACAAGCCATATGCCTACACAGGATTTGTTCAGATGAGCAGGAACGTGACAGGACTTGGAAGCACTCAAGTATGTCCTAAGAACAGGGTACAATGCTCAATTCGTTGACCACCAGTTCCGATGTGCCATAGTGAGAAACCATAATGACCTCCTCAGGAGACAGGTACGAACTGCAGCAGGGTACCCTTTACTGTCCAGTACTTCCCAAGAGTCGAAAAACTATGCCATGTTCTTCGCAGCCTGCAACACATTATTAATGAGGATGAGTACCTCATCAAGACCTTCCCCACACCTCCACTTCTCGCCTTTAAACAGCCACCAACCCTCAAACAGATCATTATTCTCAGCAAACTGCCCGGCTTTCAGGACAACACCATACAACACGATCATGGCGGATGCTGCAAGACGTGTCAGAGTGTCGATATGGATACCACCATTGGGACACCTCCCACCATGTACGCGGCAGATACTCATGTGACTCAGCCAACGTTGCTTATCTCATAAACTTCAGGCAAGAATGCCCCAAGGCATAGTACATTGGTGAGACCAAGCAGAGGCTACGGCAACAGATGAATGTACACTGCACCAACAATCAACAGACAGAAGTATTCCCTCCCACTCGGAGGACACTCCAGCAGTCTGGGACATGCAACCTCAGACTTTCGGGTGACCATCCGCCAAGGTCTGACTTTGGGACAGGCAACAATGCAAAGTGGCAAAGCAGAGGCTGATAGCCAAGTTCAGTACCCAACCGGGACCTTGGGTTCATGTCACACTACAGGTGACCCTAGTGCATACACACACACAGTGCTACAGACCCATGCACTCATGCATACCCTCTCTCTCATATGTTCACATATACACACCCACAATCATACCACAATGCACCCTCTGACTTATACCCCTTTACACCCTCACACATACACGACACTCATACCCCACCCCCCAAACATGCACATACACCTTACATGCACACACACACACGTAACTTTGTATGTGAAAAGTGAGCTTGCAGAAATACATTTTATTTTGCTCAAAATCTGCATGAATCCATGTCAGATTCCGTAAATTATTTTAGAAATAGTATCTGTCTGAACATTGGGGCAGCTCACACCTTCAATGCATTATCTGGACAGTCATGGCACCTCTTGTTAAAGTTCACTTGAGAATGTAACTTTTTTTTAAAAAGTGGTGGCACAGTGGTTAGCACGGCTGCCTCACAACACCAGGGTCCCAGGTTCAATTCCAGCCTCGGGCGACTGTGTGGAGTTTGCACATTCTCCCAGTGTCTGATTGGGTTTCCTCCCACAGTCCAAAAATGTGCAGGTCAAGTGAATTGGCCATTCTAAATTGCCCATAGCATTTAGATGCATTAGTCAGAGGAAAATGGGTCTGGGTGGGTTACTCTTGGGAGGGTCGGTCTTGGACTGGTTGGGCTGAAGGGCCTGTTTCCACAATGTAGGGAATCTAATCTAATCTAAAAGAACTAAGACCAATATGGTCATTCTAAAAGATGCGAGACTTTAAACAATCCAGTACTTTTTCAGTACCTGTATATCATTTCAGCTGCACCACACTGGAAACCTTTGTTTTAAATTCTTTGCCTTACGATCTTCTACTCTTCAACCACCTGATGAAGGAGCAGCACTCTGAAAGCTAATGCTTCCAAATAAACCTGTTAGACTATAACCTGGTGTTGTGAGATTTTTAACCATGTTACACAAAATAGACCTGTATCCATCAGTATTTTATACCAATATTATATGGACAGATGTGCTTCTTTAGATCTTCCACCTGATGAAGGAGCAGCGCTCCAAAAGTGCATGATTTCAAATAAACCTGTTGGACTATAATCTGGTGTCATGTAACTTCTGACCTTGTCTACCTCAGTTCAACACTGGCACCTCCACATCATGTTATACAGTGACAGATCTATTCCATTCGTACTGTGACCCAGCACTATAGGGACAAACTTGTCTCCCCAGTGCTCTGCCCCAGTGTTATATGATTACAGACATGTCCCTACCAGCATTTTAACAGAGTGTTATGGTCACACACCTCTGCATACCAGAACTGTACCCAGTGCTTCAGCCCATCCTGTCCCTGCCAGTCAAAACAACCACCTAATTACGCTAATCCCAATTTCTACCACTTGGCCCATTCCCTGCTTACAATTTTAACATGACTTGCCAGCTCTTATACTCAATACCCTGTCCAATGAAGGTAAGCATACCATATGCTTTCTTGACCACTCTATCCACCTGTGCATAGAGTACAATGGACCTGCACTCCCAGATCTCTCTGCCCATCAACTTTTCCCAAAGGCTCTTCCGTTCATTGTATAATTCACTCTAGAATTAGTCTTGCCTAAATGCATCACCTCACATTTGTCTGGCTTGAACTCCATCTGCCACTTTTCCACCCAACTCTCCAGTCTATCTATATCCTCCTGTATTCTTTGACAGTCCCTTATGCTTTCTGCTACTTCACCAATTTTCATCTGCAAACTTGCTGATCATACCAACAGTGCCCTTTTCCAGATCATTTATGTATATTACAAACAACATTGGCCCCAATACTGACCCCTGTGGAACACTACTGGTCACCTTTCTCCATTTCGAGAAACTCCCTTCAACTACTACTCTCTGTCTCCTGTTGCTCAATCAGTTCTTTAACCACCGGGCTAGAACACCCTGCACACCATGTGACTTCACTTTCTCCATTAGTTTACCCATGGGGAATCTTATCGAATGGATTACTAAAGTCCATGTATATGACATCAACAGCCCTTCCTTCATCTAACAACCTGGTCACTTCCTCAAAGAACTCCATTAAGTTGGTAAGGCATGATCTGCCCCGCACAAAACTGTGCTATCACTGATAAGCCTACTCTTTTCTAAATATAAATAGAACCTATCCCTCAGTACCTTCTCCAGCAACTTTCCCACCACTGACGTCAGACTCACTAGTCTGTATTTCCCCAGAATATCCCTACTACCCCTTCTTGTACAGGGGGACAACATGAGCAACCTTCCAGTCCTCCGGCAACTCACCTGTGTTTAAGGATGCCACAAGGATATCTGCCAGGTCCCCAGGTATTGGCTCTTTTACCTCCCTCAGCAACCTGGGGTGGAAAACCATCTGGTCCTGGGGATTTATCCACCTTAATAATCTCTAGGCTACCCAATACATTTTCCCTACTTATGCCAACTTGATCCAGACTAATCAAACTTCTATCTTTAATCTCAACATTCATCTTGTTCTTCTCCTCTGTGAACACTGATGCAAAGTAATCATTCAGAATCTCACCCATTCTCTCAGGTTCAACACACAACCTTTCTTCATTATCTTTTAGTGGACCAATCCTTTCTCTAGTTACCCGCTTGCTTCTTATATAAGAATAAAATACTTTGGAATTCTGCTTGCTAAAGCTATTTCATGACCCCTTTTAGCCCACTCGATTCCTCATTTAAGAATGGTCCTACTTTTCCAATATTCCTCCAGGGCCCATTCTGTTCTTAGCATACCTTATGTATGCTTCCTTTTTCCTCTTGGCTAGTCATACTATTTCTCCTGTCATCCACTGTTCACTAATCTTGCCCTTCTTATCTTTGCCTTCAACGGGACATGCCTATCCTGCACTATCTTTGAAAGCCTCCCACCTATCAAATGTAGACTTCCCTTCAAATAGCTCTGTTCAATCCACACTTCCCAGTTCCTGCCTAATTTTGATATAATTGCCCTGGGCCCAGTTTAGTACTCTTCCCTTAGGACCACTCTCATCTTTATCTACAAGTATTCTAAAACTTACAGAATTATGATCACTGTTCCCAAACAAATCCCCCACCACAACTTCTACCACCTGGCCTCGTTCATTCCCCAACACCATGGCCCCTTCTCGTCGGACTATTGACATACTGCTCTAGAAAACTCTTCTAGTTGTTTCTTACTAATTCTGCCCTATCCAGACCTCTGATGCTAAGTATACCCCGGCAATGTTGGGTAACTTAAAATCTCCCATCACCACTACCCCTATTGCCTCTACATTTTTCCATAATCTGTTTATCTATTTGTCTTTCTATTTCACGCTCACTGTTAGGAGGCCTGTAATACAGCCCCAACAATGTAACTGCACCCTTCTTATTTCTCACCTCCACCCATAATGCCTCACTACCCAAGCCCTCCATCGTGTCCTCCTTTAGCAGAGCCAAGACTAGTAATGCAACTCCACCCCCACTTTTACTTCTCTCCCTGTCCTGTTTGAAGCATCTATATCCTGAAACATTTAGTTGCCAATCACGCCCTTCTTTCAACCAAGTCTCTGTGGTTGCAATAACGCCCTACTCCCGGGCACCAATCCAAGCTCTAAGTTAATCTACCTTACCACTACACTCCTTGCATTAAAGTAGATGCATTTCAGGCCACCAGTTTTTTTGCGCTCACCTGCTCTCTGCCTACGCTTTCCCTTATTAATACTGTCTTCATAATTCTTACAGCCTCCACCTCCCTGTCTACTTGTTTTCTCTTCTGGTTCTGCCACATTAGTTTAAAACTCCCCCAAGGACATTGGTTCCAGTCTAATTCAGGTGTAGACTGTCCATGTGTGTCGAAATCAGCAAAATGTCATCAAAAAGCTGATAAAAAGGGGAAAAATAGATTGAGAATATATTAGCCAGGATTATGAAAATAAACTGGAGAAGCTTTTACGAGTTTATCAAAAAGAAGAAAGCAGCTAAGGTTAGTATTAGTCCTTCTGAGACAAAGACAGGAGAAACGCTCATGGGGCATAAGAAAACAGCAGAGACACAAATTACAAAAGGGTCATCAATTGGCTAAAAAAGCAAGTAACTTCAGGTAATAAAGAATTCATTACTAAAGAACAGGTATTGAAGAAATTTAAGAAAATAAGTTCCAATGAATCCCCAGGACATAATAACTTTGGGATTCTAAAATAAAGGTGAGATAAAAAGCTAGTAGTTGTACTGGTTATGATTTTCCCAGATCTCTTGACTTCTCAAACCATCCCAGTAAATTCAGAGTTAACAAATCTAAATTCAAAGCTAACAAACCGTGGGCAGCACAGTGGTTAGCATTGCTGCCTCAGCGTCAAAGATCCGGGTTCAATTCCCGCCTCAGGCAACTGCCTGTGTGGAGTTTTCACATTCTCCCTGTGTCTGCGTGGGTTTCCTCCAGGTGCTCTGGTTTCCTCCCACAGTTAGGTGAATTGGCCATGCTAAGTTGCCCCTGGTAGATGAAGGGGTAAACATAGGGGAATGGGTCTGGGTGGATTGTTCTTCGAAGGGTCACTTGTTGGGCTGAAGTGCCTGTTTCCACACTGTAAGTAATCTAATCTAATCTAACTCTACTATTCAAAAAAAAAAGTGGGAAGAGGGAACTACAAGCCAATTGGGGTGATACACGCTGTCAGGAAACTGCTGAAATCTCTTAATAAAGGAAGAATTCATAATTCACTTTGTTAAAATTGAAGCTCATGGATTGATGTCTGATCATACCATGATTTTTTTAACAAACTATTATGAGGAATTTCCTCAAATCCCTTTTAGAAGTTCAACTACAAGCATCTGTGACATTAGAAGGAACACAAAGTAGTAAAGACACAAGATCCATTCATGGCAGTTCAGTCGCACCACTTCTGGCCAAGTCCAAAACAGCATATTGCCAGCCTGGCTAGACACTTGGTGATGAAAAACAATGAGGGAAATACTTACTTGACCTCAACCTCACCACCTACCTGCCAAAGATACATCTATCTCTAACAGCACTGAAGAAGTGATCACTGTACAGATGCCTTTGGAAACAAATTCCCAGTTTCAAGTGAGCACAACCACAATCATGTTGTAGGGTACTACCATTACGCTAAATAGGTTAGACTTAGAGCAGATTAAAATAAGACATTCAAGGTGTCCTGGAACAGCAACAGTGTATTCAATAATTTCATAATTTAGCATATCATTCTACTCTTACCATCAAGCAAGGTACACTCGAGTCAAAGAGTCAGAGAGATGTACTGCACGGAAACAGACTCTTTGGTCCAACTTGTCCATGTCAACCAGATATCCCAAACCAATCTAGTCCCACCTGCTAGCACCCGGCCCATATCCCTCCAAACCCTTCCTTCCAACTCATGGACCCATCCAGATGCCTTTTAAATGTTGCAATTGTATTCGCCTCCACCACTTCCTCTGGCAGCTCATTCCATACACATACAACTCTCTGTGTGAAAAAGTTGCCCTTAGGTCTCTTTTATATCGTTCCCCTCTCACCCTAAACCTACGCCCTCTAGTTCTGGACTCCCCAAAAGTTAAACAACTGGAGCATGCAGGAACAGCTTCAAGGATATACATAAAAGTAGGATGCCAATTTGATTAACCCAAACATAAAACCATGTATCCTAAACTGTAGAAGCAACATATTATGCATGAAACTAAGCAATCCCACAACTAACAGATCAGATTAAAGCTACTGCATTTGAGTCATGAAATATGACCAGCATCCTTCCTTCTGCAAAAAACTGAGGGCAAATCAAGTGAGATCAACAACTACATTGGCTGAATAAACTGATCCTAGAAGGGCAAACTTTGTCACAAATAACACCCAGAATGTTGTCCCTTTCCAGTGGTGCCGGGTGATTTTTGCCGATGTCTTTTCTATCAGGCTTGTGTCTGCTTTAGAGTTTCTAAAACCACTGTCATGGCGGTGAAGAATTACTATCCACAGTAAGTCATGTCAGAGTAAAAATCGAAAGAACTTCGGATGCTACAAATCAGAAACAAAAAACAGAAGTTGCTGGAAAAGCCCAGCACGTCTAACAATATCTGTGAAGAGAAATCAGAGTTAACATTTTGGGTCTAGTGACCCTTCCTCAGAACCGGATCTGGTTTCTTCTCACAGATCTACTAGACCTGTTGAGGCCTTAGTGATTGGTGATCATTTTGCAGCATTTTATAAATTCTGGAAGAATTCTAATGGACTGGAAGATAGCTAATGTCACCCTGCTTTTTGAAAGGATGGAGAGAGAAAATGGGAGTTCTAGGCTGCTTAGTCTGACATCTTTTTATGAGTGGGGATATGGTTTCAGTCATGATTTTCAAGAGACATTTGGTTAAACTAAAAGTGGAGGGATATATGGAAACATTACCATTGCTAATTTTCTACCGTCAGGCAATTTCTACGGATTTAGCTCTTTTGGGGATTCAGAGAGACCTACAGCATACATACAGGCCCTTTGACCCAAACTGCTCTGCACCAACCAAAATGTCTATCCATGCTAACCCTATGTCCCTGCATTTGGCCCATATCCTTCTAAAACTTTCTGTCCATGTATTTATCCAATGCCTTTTAAATGTTGTTAATGTACCTGCCTCAATCACTCTCACTGGCAGCTCATTCCATGTACGTACCACCCAGTGAAAAAAGTTGCCCCTCAGGCTACCTTTTACTTTTCCCCCCTGTAACCTTAAATTGATGTCCTCTAGTCCTCGATTCCCTAATCCTGGGAAAAAGACTGAGTGCATTCACCTTGTCCATGCCTCTCATGATCTTATACACTTCTCAGTCCCTATGCTCAAACGAAAAATTCTTGCTTGTCCAACTTCTCCCTATAACTCAGACACTTAAGTCCTGGCAACATCCTTGTAAATTTCTTCTGCATTCTTTCCAGTTTAATAGCATGGTGACCAAAACTGAACACAATACTCCAAGCGTGGCCTCACCAACATATGATACAACTGCAACATAACTTCCCAATTTCCATACTCAATGCCCTGACTGACGAGAGCTTGTGCCAAAAGCCTTCTTCACTGCTCTGTCTAGCTATGACTCCACTTTCAGAGACCAGCAATTCCAGTTGAAGCTGCTCCAACAATTATCGAGCCATCAGACTATCTAAGCTAATAAAAGAACAAGGATGATGCATGTAGGTCATGTGGCATCCCTATCTCTGAGCCAACCACTGGCTCAGTGGGTAGCACTGCTTCCTCACAGGGCCAGGGACCCAGGTTCAATTCTAGCCTCTGTGACTATGTGTGGAGTTTGCACATACTCCCAGTATCTGCTTGGGATTCCTCCAGGTGCTCCTGTTTCCTCCCACAATCCAAAGGTTAGATGAATTGGCTGCGCTAAATTGCCCGTAGCGTTCAGGAATATGTAAGTTAGGTGCATTAGTCAGGGGTAACTGTAGAGAATTAGGATTAAAGAATGGGTCTGGGTACATTACTCTTCAGAGGGTCGGTGTGGACTTGTTCAGCCTGTTTCCATGCTGTAGAGATTCTATGATTCAAGATGCAGAGCAGTAACTCAACAAGCCTCTTTTGCCAGCACTTTTCAATCTCGCAACCTCTGCCATCTGGAACAACAAGGGCATCAGTTGCATGGAAACATGAAAATCACACAGCTTCTCTCCCTGGAATATCACAGGATTGCTGTTGTGTAAAAGGACACAATTTAGCCCATCGTGCAAGCACTGGCTCTTAAAAAGGTTATTGATTCATGCCAATCTCCTACATTTTTCCCCATACCACTGACTTTGCAAATAATTATCCAAAACCCTTCTGAGTGCATCAATTAAGCTTGCCTCTACCAGGCATTGCAATTGCAACCCTAACTATTTTCTACTATGAATGCTTTTCATCACATCACGCTAGTTTCTTTTGTACATCACTTGAAATCTATTGTTCCTGTTCCTCTTATGATCAGGAATAGCTTCTCACCTACTCTATCCAGCCCACCCAATCTCAAAAACCTTCATCAAATCTCCTCTCGGCCTTCTTCTCTCCAAGGAGAACAGTCCCAACTTCTATCACATCTGATGTCTCTCATTTTTGGAACCACTCTTGTAAATTATTCTGCAATCTCTTCAATATAGACAAAACTTCCCTATAGTGCAGCACCCACAACTGTACACAATACTCCAAGCGAGGACTAACAAGTGTCTTGTACAAGTCCAACATCACCCCTTTGCTCTTTACACTATGCTTTATGAGCTGCTCTTTTCACCTTTCCTGCCACCAGCACAGAAAACCCAGATCCTTCTGCCCCTTATAATTGTACTTCTTATTTTGTCTTTCAATTTTATGACTGCTAATGGTACATTATTCCACATTTCTCTGCATCGAATTTCATCTGCCACTTATCCACCCACTCAACCAATGTCACTAGTTCCTTTACTGTTTCAGGGTCAAAATCCCATCAGCACTGTGGGTGCCCCTACATACTAAAGACTGCAGTGGTTCCAGAAAGCAGCTTATTACTACCTTCTCCAGGGAAATAAGGGATGGACATTAAATTCTTGACTAGCCAGCAATGCTCATGTACTGTGAATGCACCGAAAAAAATTCAACTTCAAGATGCAATGACCAAAGATACCATGGAGTATCATCTTGGAAACTCGTGCAACATACATAAGTGGCAGGCAATAAGAATGGGAGAGATTTCTATTCTTAAAGGTAATGAGAAGAAATTGAATATTCTATCTATATATATATCTAGGCTACAAAGTGCAAGCTGCCACAGCCACATTAACACCTTGGGGAATCAGGTAGCACAGTTGGCTCAATGGCCAATGTAGATCAGCCACGAGAAAACCAGGCCTAATTCCATAGACTGCAAAAATGAAGAGAGAAACATGCTTGTTAATAAGAATATGAGAGTATAATCTTCTACCTAAAGGACACTGCCAGTAGACTCTGGGTCAGCAGCAACTGGTGAGGTAACCAACAAAAAGGAAAACATATTTGACCTCAATTCACCAATCTGCCTGTAGCAAATGCACCCGTCCACGACAATACCAGTAAAAGTGACCATTTGAGAGTTCTTGCGTTTACACAGAGAATACCCTCCAGCGTATCACATTATAACCAAGCTAAATGGGATAGACTTCGAACAGGTCTAGCAACACAAAACTGGGCTTCCACAAGATATTGTGGGACAATGAAGAACTGTATTCAAACTCAATCTGTAACCTCATAACTAGCAAATCCTGATTCTACCTTTACCATTAAGCAAGAGATCAGCCCTGATTCAATGAATATTGCACGAGAGAGAAGCACCAGGTATACTAAAAATTAAGCATCAACCTAGTGAAACTGTTACAGACCAGGCCAAACACCCTCAGACTATTTTAAGAAGGTCGCCTAGATACTAACTTCTTCTTATTTTAAAGACAGGTGTGATGCAGCTGGTAAACCACTTGGCATTAAGCAAAACAGAATTTATTCAAACATTACAGTTGAAACACAAACAAAAGAAAACACAAATTTGGATTAACTTCACTACTGGAAAACTTAACTGACCCAATACAACAACTTAACTAAGGAGCTGTTCCAATCCAATAACAACCTATAAACACACACCCTTAGCAAACAGGCAAACTGAAATGCAGATTCTTACAGGCAGGAGGGAACAACTCCCAAAGGAATTTCAGAAAGTCAATCAGGAATCATGGCTGAAGCTTGCAAACCTTTTCTGGACTCCAGCATCTTCTGACTGCTGCAGCTACACTGAATTTAAAAAAAACCTGAACTGGGATCTCCTGCCACCGTTAAATTAGATACTTCATCACCTCTGCCTTTACAACCTCTCTTGATAAAAATACAAAGACAAATTAACCCTTTTAAAGTGACAGCATCATCACACTACAAAGAATGCTAATGAGACTACATGACCATAAGACACAAGAACAGAAGTAGGCTACTCAATAATCTGCACCATCATTTAATGAGGACATAGCTAAATTCACAATCCTCAATACCACTTTGCTGCTTTTTCCCCATAGCTCCTTACGGATTAAAAATGTATCTACCCTGAATGTAATTAAGGTCCCAGCCCAAAAGCCCTCTATGGTAAAGAATTCTATCCACTGACTACCTCAAAAGAAATTTCTCCTCATCTCTGTCTTAAAGTGAGAGATCGGGAGGTGTAAGTGCTCAAGTCCCTAAAGGTAGCAGTACTGGTAAATAAGGTTGTAAAGAAGGCATGTGGAACACTCAGCTTCATTGGTAGAGGTATAGAATACAGAAGTAGAAATATAATGATGAAACTTTTCACAACACTAGTGAGGCCATATCTGGAATATTATGTGCAGTTCTGGTCACCAAATTACAAGGAGGACATTACTTCCCTGGAGACAGTACAGAGAAAATTTACTAGGATGTTACCAGTGTGAGAGAATTGTAGCTACAAGGAGAAATTGGAGAGGTTAAGTCTGTTTTTCTTGGAACAGAGAAGGCTGAAGGGTGACATGATTGAGGTGTTCAAAATTGTGAGTAGAGGTACAGTAGACAAGTGGAACCTGTTTCCCTTAGCAGACAGTTCAAAACCAGTGATCACAGTTTCAAGCTGAGTCGCAAGGGTAGAGGGAAAAATATTTTTACACAGAGTATGATGGCTGTTGGAATTTGTTAGTGATGGAGACAGATGCCCTAAACTCTTTTAAAAGGTACCATTGGTGCTGTAACCTGTAGAACTACGGGCCTTGTTCAGGAAAACAGAATTAGTTTTTGGGTGTCTTTGGAATGGCTCCCTTCTGTGCTGTGTCATTTCTGCGGTTCTAATCGTTTTTTTATATACAGCCTCCACAGTGTGGAAATGGCCATTTGGCCCAAAACATCCACGCCAATGCTCCGAAGAATATTCCATCCAGATCTATCCTATTCCTGTAACCCTGCATTTCCCATGGCTAACACACCTAATCTAAACATCCCATGGCCAATCTACTTAACTTGTACATCTTTAGACGGTGGATGGAAATTGGAACACCTAGGCATGGGGAAAACATGCAGACTCCACACAGATAGTCACCCAAGACTGGAATCAAGCACGGGTCCCTGCATTGTAAGACAGCAGTGCTAACCACCGAGTCACTCCATATTTGCTTTCCAAGTTATCACTGAACTTAGATGTGAGCATTTTGTGATTCATGAATGACGATCGCAAAATGTATTGTAGTTATCTACAGTCTTTCTCCATTTTAATAATAGTCAGCTCCTTCCATCATCCTGCAAAAGTACTTACCTCACAGTTCCCCCCATTATATTCTATCTGCCAAGGTTCACCCAGTTGCTTAACCTGTCAATGTCCAGGTTATATTTTTGGTGTCATCCACACCACTTTCCTTCCCACCAACTTTTGTGTTATCCACAAACCTGGCTACAGAACATTCACTTTCCTCAAAGTCATTCATATACAATGCAAATAACTGTGGTGTCAGCACTGATCCCTAAGTCATACTACTATTTACAGGTTACCATCCTGAAAATGCCCACCCTTTCTCCATTCTCTGACTTTATCAGCTAATCTTCTAGCCGTGGTACCATAATACCCCATAACCATGCAATGTTAGCGTATTAAACAGCCTAATGTATGGTACCTTATCAAATGCCTTCTGAAAGTCCAAATATGCCGCACCAACTACTTTCACTTCAGATATCCTGCTTGTTCCTTCCTTACAGTTTTAATAAATTTGTCAGGCATGATTTCCCCTTTGTGAAGCCACTCTGGCTCTGATAAATCATATTACATAATCCTAAATGTTCAGCTATTGCATCCTTTATAATAGACTCTGGCATTTTCCCAATAACAGATACTAAACTAACAGGACTGCAGTTTTATTTGTCTACTTTCCTTTGTAAATAAGGATGTTACATTTCCAATCCTCTGGGAATTTTCCAGAATCTAAGGATCCCTGGACAATTACTCCTGTGCTCTGTAAAATCTTCTTTTAATATTCCAGAATGCATCCCATCAGGTCCAGGAGACTTATCGGTCTTTATGCTGGCATCACATCAATTTGGAAAATTAACTAGTTATGTACTGTATACAAAAAGCTGGATAAATTGGAACAAACCAATTATCGCCCCACTCTCAATCATCGGTAAAAAGCGATGGAAGGTGTCGTCAACAGTTCTATCAGCAGCTCTTGCTTAACAATAACTGCTCATTAACACTCAGTTCACATTTTCCAGGGCCACTCTGCTCCTAACTTAATTACAGTTAATTCAAACATGGACAGAACAATGGAATTTCAGAGGCTTCGACTTCAAGTCCACATTTAACCATGCATGGCATCAAAGAGTCCTCGGAAGACTCAATGGGAATTGGGGAAATCCCTCTGGTGGATAGAGTCATACTTGGCACAAAGGAAGATGGTTGTAGTTGCTGGTCAGTCATCTCTCAACAGGAATTTCTCCAGGATATCCTTGGCCGATCTTCAGCTGTTTCATCGATGACCTTCTCTCTATCATAAGGTCAAAGTGGAAAATGTTTGCTGATGATTTCATAAAGTTCAGCACTATTCACAACTCTTCAGATACTGAATCAGTCCAAGCCCAAATGCAGCACAACCTGGAAAATATCCAGTTTTGTGTTGAGAGGTAGCAAGTGATAATCATGCCACACAAGTATAATGACCATGTCCAACAAGGGAGAATCTAACCATCATTTCTTGACGTTCAATGGCATTACCATCACTGAATCACTCACTATCAAACATTCTGGAGTTTCCTTTAACCAGAAACTGAATTAAACTAGCTATATCAATACTGAGGTTGCAACAGCAGCACTAAGGCTACAAATCCTGCAGTGTGTAACTCACCACCTAACTCCCTGCCCAATATCCCAAGTCAGAAATATGATGAAACACTTTGCACCTGCCCTAGATGAATGCAGCTCCTTCAACACATGAGAAACATGGCACCATCCAAGACAAAACAGCCAGGGTGAGTGGCATCACGTCCACAAATATTCACATGCACCACCATCAGTGTTCAGCAACAGCAACACACACTGCAATAACTGACTTTAAAGTTCCTTAGACAGCAACCTTCAAACCAACAACCACCACCACTAAAAAAAAGGCAACAAATATATTGGAACACCTCCAATTGAAAATTCCCCTCTGAATCACCATACTGACTTAGAAATAATTACCATTCCTTCATAGTCACTGGATCAAAGTCCTGGAACCCCTTCCCGAAAACAATGTTTGCGTAGCTCTACCAAACGAGTTATAGTGATTCAAGAACAGAGTTCATCACCACCGCCTCAAGGGCAACTAGAGATAGGCCATAAATGCCGGTTCAGACAGTGATGTCCACATTCTATGAGTGGAAGGTAACTTATGGAGGATATGTGGCAAACAAAGAGGGAATACAGCAGACATAAAGAGGAAAGAGAACAGTGGGATTCTGATGTCAAAAAGTTTAAGTATGTTGTTGCTTTGTCTTTCACTTCAAGTGATTCAGTGATCAGAACTGACCTTACTGACAGAACTGAGCTATAGACAATTTTGGTAGATCCATTCTACTTTGACCAATGGGAGCTGAGAGTGGTTCCAGAAAAAAATACACAGGCTGCCTGAAAAGAACTAGCTATGTCCTTGAAGGGGAGGAAGTGATATTCTGCTTATAAGAATGAACCACCTAAAATATTCAATGAGTCATTGTTGTATCTACTATTGCATACGTAATTTATAGCTACGACTAATCATAATCTCCTGTTACATTATATCAATTCAGACTCACGACATAGTAAAAGTTACGAAAAGTGTCAATTCCAATAATTTCTTAATTTGAGGATTGTTCATCCCCAATTGGAGTTGTAACAGTAGTAAGAGGTGGGAAGGATCCGATCATGGACAAAGGGGTAAGATACAGTTAGATGCACAGGCAAGGCTAAAATACTCGACAAATACTTTATAAAAGCAAAATACAGTCAATTCGGCCATAACGCGGAAGTTCAATTCTCATGCAGTGCTATGTTTAAGAAAATTGCATAATAGGTGCACCACTTAACAGGGACGGAATCGTGTTATAACCAAATAAGCTTTAAAAGTTCGCACTTTAGAAACAACGTCCCCAATTTGTCAACAGCGTTGTAGCAAATTTGCAATAACAAAACGTGCGTTGTAGCAGAACAGATGCTGGAAATCTGAAATGATGAAGCAGAAAATGCAAGAGAAACTCAGCACATCTGATACCATTGGTGAAAAGAGAAACAGAGTTAATGTTTGAGTCAAATATGAATTCTTCAGAACTGAAAATGATAATGTATACCCTGTTGACAGAGACAGAGGAAGACGAAGACCAAGTGGAACAGATGGTGAGGAGACCCAGAACAAAAGACAAAGGGACTGCTAATCTGGATGGATATACTGATAGGAAAGGTTTAGAAGGATATGAGCCAAATGGGACTAGGTCAGATTGGGATGTCTGATCTGCACGGATGAGTTAGACCAAAGGGTCTGTTTCCGTGCTCTATGACTTTGATGGTAGCAAAGGAGAAACTGAGATGTAAAATAGGCATAAATGGTGCAAAAAGGGAATACGGGTCAGCTATGCTAAGAACAAAACCAACAAGGTATAAACAAGACATCAGGGTGGGACTGCAATCAAAATGGGGCTCAGAGATCATGTCTTAAAGTTGTTGAAATCAATACTGAGTCCGAAAGCCTGTAAAGGACCTAAGTGGAAAATCAGGTGTTGTTCCTTCAGCTGGTGTTGAGTTTCGATGGAACACTGCAGCAGGACCAGAATACAAGGTGTGTAAGCAAGATGGCTTATTGAAATAACAAGCAACAAAAGAGTCAGGACTATTCTCATGGATATAGCGGAGGTGGTCACCCAGTCTGCATTTGGTCTTAATGTAAAAACTTCCAAGTTCCTGCCCCTTGTTTGTGTTTTGTTGCTTTGTTCTTAGCTAAATGAACCAATTTTCTCCTTTTCATTTTTATATCTCTGTTTTTTTAAAATCACAATCTCTCCTTTACTACTTTTAGCACTCCCTTTATCTTTTGCTTTTGGACACCTTCACCACCTGTTCCACTTGCTTCTCCTGACAACAGCATAAAAGCCATAATCTTCCCAGCCCTTTCAGTTCAAAAGATAAGTCATATTGGGCTAGAATGGTGAACTTTGTTTCTCTTTCCACAGATGCAGCCAGACCTGCTAATTTGCTCCAACATTTTACAAATACTTCACTTCAGTCACTGTGAAAGAGGATACTCACAAAAATCTGCATTGCACAGATGGAGCAGGCAATAGACGAGGTGCAAATTGATAAATAAGACGTACTGGAAAAGCTGACAATGTTTAGAATGGATAAGCCATTTGGTCCAGATGGCTTTCAACCAAGATTGCTAAAGAAATGGGGCTAGCAATAGCAGAAAGGTTTGAAATAATAATTCAATCTTCTCTAGATACAGGGAGGTGTAAGCAGATTCGAGATTGGAAAATGTGACAGTCGCATGGAAGAAATTCTGTGAGGAAAATTTTTCAACTAGAGCTCAGTCAGTTTAACTTTGGAGGTGGGTAAAAATTGAGGATTTATAATCAGGAAAAAATAATCAACACGGACTTGAAAAGTAGTCATTTAATTAAGGATAATTCTGACGAGAGAAGAAGAAAAGGACAGCCAACTCCCATTCCTAGACGTGATAGTACAGAGAACACCGAACGGAGAATTCACCACAAGGATATACAGGAAAGCAACACACACAGACCAAGTCCTAAACTATGAAAGTAACCACCCCAACACACACAAACGAAGCTGCATCAGGACACTATTCAAAAGGGCCACAACACACTGCAGTACATCAGAACTGCAAAAAGAAGAGGAGGAACACCTATACAAGGTATTCGCCAAAAACGGATACCCGCGCAACTTCATCAACAGATGCCTAAGAGAAAGACCACGGAACGAGGACATGCCACAACCAAAAGGACTAGCCACACTACCATACATCAGGAGCGTTTCAGAACTGACAGCCAGACTACTGCGACCCTTAGGACTCATAACGGCACGCAAACCAACAGCCACGCTCAGACAACAACTCACTAGAACGAAGGACCCGATACCCAACATGAGAAAAACTAATGTAGTTTACAAAATACCATGCAAGGACTGCACAAAACACTATATAGGACAAACAGGAAGACAGCTAACAATCCGCATACATGAACATCAACTAGCCACGAAACAACACGACCAGCTATCCCTAGTAGCCACACACGCAGACATCAAACAACATGAATTTGACTGGGACAACACCACTATCATAGAACAAGCCAGACAGAAAACAGCCAGGGAATTCCTAGAGGCATGGCATTCATCCACAAACTCCATCAACAAACACATCGACCTGGACCCAATATACCAACCACTACAGCGGACAGCTGAAACTGATACCCAGAAGCGGCAAGGACAGACCACTATAAATACCGGAAGAAACGTCAAAGAAGCGCTTCGCAGGAGGCTCCAAAGCACTGATGATGTCGCCTAGCCAGGGGACGAAACGTTTGCAACAAAAACTTCCAGCTCGGCGAACAGAACCACAACAACTAGCACCCAAGCTACAAATCTTCACACAAACGTTGAAAATTAAGGATAGCCAGCACGGATATGCAAAATATAGAAAGATCATAAAGGACTGATGTCACTAATTTTTTAAAAATCAGAGAAGGTTGTTATTTATATGGATTTTAAGAAAGACTTTGACAAAGTAACACAAAGGTTGGTTAACAAAACGGAAGCCCATAAAGCAGAAGACTGTGTCAGCTTGGATTTTCAAAAACTTAGTCAGCACAGTGGCTTGTGGTACTTGGCTGGTTTTTCTGACGGGAGTAAGGCAGACAATGGTATTCCCCGAGAAGCCGCTGCTTATTTGATGTTAATAAATAATTTAGAATACAGAACAAAATTTAAAAATTTGATAACGATTCCAACTTGAAGATGCAGTCGCGAGGATGACACCAATCGGCTACAAAAGGATACAGATGGATTGTTTGAGTGGATTGACAGGTTGCAAATGGAATCGAATGGAGTGAATATGTGAAGTGATGTGTTTTGGCCAAAAGGAGACAGAGAGGCAATTTAAATTAAATGGCACAGCTGTAGATGATATACAGGGAGAGAGGGACCTGAAGTTTTATTCAGTAGAAGCTTTTTTACCCAGAGAGTAGTAAATATGTGGAACTCTCGAGCACAAATGAATTGCTGAGATGAAAAGCACTGAAATGAAACTTGGCTAAACACAGGGGAAAAAGGGTATGTGAATAGGGCTAAAATAAGAGAGGTGGGAGGATGATTGTGTCAGCATAGCCAGTGACATAATTTGATGTTAATTACATGCCACAGAATAGAAATTTTGAACATTGAAACCAAATGCAAGACAGGTCATTGGGTCCTTCAAGCCTGCTTCACCAGGCAACATAGAGACAGAGATATACAGCACAGAAATAGACCTTCAGTCCAACTTATCCATGCCTACCAGATATCCCAAATTAACCTAGTCCCATTTGCCCTTGGCCCATATTCCTCTAATCCCTTCTATTCATATGGCCATCCAGATGTCTTTCAAATGCTGTAATTGTACCAGCTTCCATCATTGCCCCGGCAGCTCAGTCCATACGCACACCACCCTTCGTTTGAAAAACTTGTCCCTTAGGTCTCTATTAAATCTTCCCCCTCTCATTATAAACCTATTTCCTTTAGTTCTGGACTCCCCCACATCAGGGAAAAGACCTTGTCTATTTACCTTATCCATGCCCTCATGATTTTATAAACCTCTGGAAGGTCACCATTCAACTTCCAATGCTCCAAGGAAAACAGTCCAAGCCTATTCAGCCTCTCCCTATAGCTCAAGTCCTCCAACCATGGCAACATCCTAGAAAATCTTTTCTGAAGCCTTTCAAGTTTCACAACATCCTTTCTATAGGAGGGATGCCAGAATTGCACACAAAATTCCAGAAGTGGCCTAAACAATGTCCTGTACAGCTGCAACATAACCAGTATGATCATGGCTGATCGTCTCTCAATGCCATATTCTCACTTTCTCCTCAAGGTCTTTAAAATCTAAAAACGCATCTATCTTTCTCAAACCTATTCAATGGCCTAGCTTCCACAACCTTCGGTAGTAGTGAATTCCACAGGTTCACTACCCTTGTGAGTGAAGAAACCGTCTCAGTCTCAAATGGTCTATCCTGAGTCAAATATCCCCTGTTCTAGACCCTCCAAACAAGGGAAACATCCCCCTTGCATCTAGTTTGGCAAACCCTGTTAAAATTGTATATGTTGCAATTAAATACCCTCTGATCCAGATTCAGGATCTCATTTCGTATTTAGCTACTTCACTCCCCATCTTGACGAAGAATTTTATCCAATTAAGATTATTCTTTCTTCAAGGGACCGTGCACAAGGTCACTATGCCTCTCTCAGTCACCTGTTCTTTCACTGATTCCTAAAGCACCATCACATGCAGAGTCCAGGAAATCTTCTTCACATTATCGGCCCAACAAGCCCACACTGACCCTCCGAAAAGCAACCCACCCAGACCCATTCCCCGACATCTAACAGTACGGCCATTTAGCATGGCCAATTCACCTAACCTGCACATTTTTGGACTGTGGGAGGAAACTGGAGCACTCGGAGGAAACCTACGCAGACACGGGGAAATGTGCAAACTCCACACAGACAGTTACCTGAGGCGGGAATTGAACCCAGGTCTCTGGCGCTGTGAGGCAGCAGTGCTAACCACTGTGCCACCATGTTGCTCGCGTGGCACAGTGCCTTCTCTTTGATTCCTACTACTGTTGGAGGCCTATAGACAACCTCCAACAATAATAGCAAATGCTTTCAAAATCTATAATGATATAGAATATACTATCTATTCAGTGAGAGGAAAGGCAGTGTGAGCTTGCATACATTTAATCAAAACTTGGTGCTTATGCTCAAGGTGCTGAGCTGAATTGGGATCACAATTGAGAGTCTTTCTTTAAAGAACAATGTATGTTGCTTTAACTAAGGTGCACTCCACAGCCAGGGATAGTCCAAACTGATACTGCAATCTCAAAATGTTAGACTAACTAATCATGGACACTTTTTTCTGCCAGAACAAAAGATATTCTACTATTACTGACAAACACTAAAACCAAAGGGGACAACAACTAAATATCACAAGGAGATTGAGAGGAGCATTGAGGACATGATCAGCAAATAGGTGGAAGAAACGTGAATATTAATAGTGAGAGAGAATAGCAGCAAGGGTACTAACAATAAGTAAAAGAGAGTGTGGAGCAGTAGAGACATTAACAGAAAGTGGATGAGGGCAGGGCAGGATATTAATGGGAGAGTGAGGCCAGTAGTGGGATCATTATCAGTGAAAGTGGTTGCATTAGTGAGGTTAACAGGAGAGTGGAGGCAGTAGGGATGTGATTTCATAGTGGCGTTATTAATGGGGAGAGTGGGACATTACTAGGGTCATTAATAGGAAGAGTGGAGACAATCGTGGGTTATTAATAGCGAGAGTACAGGCAGTAGTAGGGATATTAATAGGGAGAGTGGTTCAGTAGTGGTTTGGTGAATGGGGAGAGAGTGGGTTCAGTAGTGTTTTTTTCCAATTCACTTGTAGGATGTGGACATCGCTGGCTGGCAAACACTTATTGCCAATTCTTTGTGCAGTAAGTTGCAGTGAGCTTCCTTCTTGAACTGTGGCATTTCATGTGCTATAAGTTCACCCACAATACCTAAGTCTTCAATACTATTGCCAGAATGTTGTCGGGGCCCATAGCCTTTGCAGCGTCCAGTGCCTGCAAACTTTTCTTGATATCACAGAGTGAATCGAATTAGCTGAAGACTATATCTGTTATGCTGGTGACCAATGGAGACCGAGATGGATCATCTACTTGGTACCTGCAGTGCCTCCAGCCATTTCTTGATATCATGTGAAGTGGATCAAATTGGAAGATCTAATGGGCACTTCTGGCTGTAGATTGCTGTGAATAATTTTAGCTTCTTCCATCATTGAGGGATAGGATATTTGTGGCGCCTCCTGCTCCAGTGAATGTTTTCTTGTCCAGCACCATGCACAACTGGATATGACAGGACTGCAGAGCTTAGAACTGATCTGATGATTGTGGGCTTGCTTAACTGTCTTTCACTTCCTACTTATGCTGTTTGGCACAGAAGTAATCCTCTTTAGTAGCTTCACCAGACTGATATCTCATTTTTAGGCATTCGTAGTGCTGTTCCTCACATGCCCTCCAGCATACTTCACTGAACCAGGGTTGATTTGGTGGCTTTCATGGCAATACCTGACCATGAGGTTGAAGATTATGTTGGAATACAATTGCTGCTACTGTTGATGGTCCACAGAGCTTTATGGATGCCCAGTCTTGAGTTGCTGGATCTGTTCAAAGTCTGTTGCATTAAGCACAGTGGCAGTACAGTACAACAAGATGGAGGGCATTCTTAATGCAAAGACAGGACTTCGTCTCCACAAGGACCGTGTGGTGGTCACTCTTACCAATGCTGCCATGGACAGATGCATGCACGACCAACAGAATGAAGTCAAGTACATTTTCCCTCTTGCTGGTTCTCTCAACACATGCGCAGACCCAGTCGCATAGCTATGTCCTTTAGGACCCGACCAGCTTGATCAAGAATGCTGCTGCCAAGCCACTCTTGATGGTAAACTTTGAAATCTCCCACCCAGAGTATCCTTTACACCCTTGCCACCTTCAATGCTTCCTCCAGGTGTTGTTCTTCAGCCGAGGGAAGACAGTACACGGTAACATTTCCTTGCCCATGTTTAACATGAAGAGATCATGGGATCCAGAGTCAATGTTGAGGCCATTTCAGAAAGCAGTTGAGTTTCAAACACATCACTGTGGGTCTGCAGTAACATGCAAACCAGACCAGATGAGGATGGCAGATTTCCTTAGCTGAAGGACATAAGTGAACCAGACAGGTTTTTCCAACAATCGACAATGGTTTCACAATCATCAGTAGATTCTCAATTTCAGATATTTCTTATTGAATTCAAATTCCATCATCTCAAACATAAGCCGAGTTTCTGGATTAACAGTCTAGCAATACTACCACTAGGCTCGCTAAATCAATGAGAAGAGTGGGGACAGAAGCATGTGAGAACTGGGTATGTTTGCTGATGATTGCACAACTTGTAGTCATTTGTGTCTCTCAAATATAGAAGCAGTCTGTTTCCACATGCAGCAAGACCTAGCTAATGTTGAGGCTTGATCTGATAAGTTGAGAGCTACATTCGAGCCACACAAGTACCAGACAATGGCCAACTCTCAAAGATTCCTCCACTCTCTGCTTGACATTCTGCGGCATTACCCTGCATTCCCCTCTGAAAACATAGTAAGTTTTACCATTGACCAGACACTGTACAGGCCTCGTTACTCAGGGTACAAGAGTAGATAGAGGCTATGATTTCTATGGCAAGTAACTCACCTCTTGAATCTCCACTGCCCGTCCACCCCTTACAAAGCGGAAATTACAAATGCAGTGGAATACTCCCCAATTTACCTACATGAGCAATGCAATGCTCAACAGACTCAACACACTCCTGGACAAAACAACCCACTTGACTGGCATGTTATCCACCACTTTAAACACTTACTCCATCCACTGCCGCTGTCCAGTTGCAGCAATGTATACGATCTACAAAATGCACTGCAGTAACTTACCAAACTTCACCACAGTAACTCACCAAAATTCTATCTTCTGAACCCACAATCTCCACCAACTAAAAGGACAAAGATACCACTCCAAGCCACTCATCTTCTGCCTTGGAACTATAGCTGTTCAATTGGAGAGTTAACTAAAGGCTTTTCCCAAAGTACTTAGTAATGAATGAATTACTTTCATAGTACAAGCAATATTGTTTCAAACACAGCTGCCAAATTCATTACTACCACGTTCCAACAAACACGATCTAAATATGGCCTAACTCAGCAGCACATCATCCAATTTACATCAAGCAGTACCTCAGGAAAAGGGCTGAATCAATCTTTTAAGTATTAACAATATAAAAATCTAATAGTATAAAAATCTAACAGTATACAATGGCAGTTCTCTTGACAGCACACCAACATCAGCCACCGATGGACAAAATAAGCAGCACAGTATTTTTTTTAAAAGTAAATATCATTCAGTAAATCCCAAAAGGTGTTTACCACATCCATTACATCATAGCTGATGCTACTTGTTTTGACTGTTCACTGCGACAGGTCCACTGGTAAACAAGCGTTACCAAGGTCTGTTAAGAGTGATGCTTGTACCCCCATCAAATCTCTCAATCTGTAGATGCAATCTGACACTTGAGAACTGGTTTTAAAAATATTTTTTAAATGAATCTCACGCTTTTAAAAAAATTCAAAAACCACATGATTTGATGAGACTGCTATCTACCACTTGTGATCATAATATTTATTCTCATCACAACCCTCTAACACCTCTGTCCTTCAATCTCAACCTTTTCATCTCTTCTGCCCAAACTCCGAGCTGCTCTAGTAGTTACCCCAGCCATGCTCCACAGTACAATCATGGATCACATTCTTTGAAAGCATTTCAACCACGACTGGAGGGCAAAATACAACCAATGCGAGCTCATAGATTACAATCCCAAACCAATCATTATCTGTCCAACAACAGGTTATGAATGTGCCAAAACTTCAACAGGGAGCATAATTTAAAAATAAGAGTATGCCACATACATCCAAGATGAGGATTTTTTTCTACTCGGAGGGTCATAAACCTTTGGAATTCTCAACCAGAGGGCTGTGGAAGCTCAGTCATTGAATATGTTTAAATTGATAGATTTCTAATGACCTTACGGAGATGGAGTGGTTAAAAGGCATTTAAGAGTTTGATTAGGCATAATCATACAGATTGGCAGGACAGGGCTATTAGACAGGACAATCAGAGTAGTAATCTCAGGATTGCTACTGGTGCACGGGCTAGTGAGTTGAGAAACAGAGAGTGAGTGCGGCTGAACTCACGGCTGAAGAGCTGGTGTAGGAGGGAGGGCGTCAGCTATGTGGATCACTGGGATACCTTCTGGGGAAGGTGAGTCTTGTACAATGAGGATGGACTGCATCTGAACTGGAGGTGTACCAATATTGGGGCCAGGAGGTTTGCTAGAGCACTTCAGGAGGGTTTGTACTAGTTTGGCAGGGGATGGAAACTGGAGCTATGGGTGAGTAGTTAGTGAACAGGCAGATACAGCGTGCAGAGAGTTTGAGGAAGGATAGACAGGTGATAAGGCAAAGTTGCAGTCAGTGTGATGCTTGAAGTGTCTATTTTAATGCAAGTAGTATCAGGAATAAGGGTGACGAACTTACAGCACGGATTTTACATGGAGCTACAGTGTTGTGGCCATTATGGAATCTTGGATATCACAGGGACAGGAATGGTTCTTGGATATTCCAGGGTTTAGATGTTTCAAAAGGAATAGGGAGGAAGGTAAAAGAGGTGGGGGAGTGTCATTGCTAATCAGGGATAGTATAACATCTGCAGAAAGGGAAGTCGTCGAGGTTTGTCTACAGAGTCAGTATGAGTGGATGTCAGAAACAGGAAAGGAGTGGTCACTTTATTGGGAGTTTTCTATGGACCCCCAATAGCAACGGAGAAAAAGATTGGGAGGCAGATCTTGGAAAGGTGCAGAAGCAACAGGGTTGTGGTCATGAGTGACTTCAACTTCCCTAATATTATTTGGAACCTCTGGACTATTTGCAGGAAGCAAATAGTCTGGACACACAATATCTGATTTCGTCAGGTGTGTCCAGGAAGGATTCCTTACTCAATATGGAGAGGGGCGAAACTGATGACTGCAGATGCTGGAGATTCCTGATGAAGGGCTTTTGCCTGAAACATCGATTCTCCTGCTCCTCAGCTGCTGCCTGGCCTGCTGTGCTCAATAAGTAGATAGGCCGATGAGAAGGGAGGCCATATTGGATTTGGTGCTCGGCAAAGAACCAGGTCAAGTGTCAGGTCTCTCGGTGGGAGTACATTTCTGTGATAGCGATCACAACTCTCTGACCTTGACTATGGTCACGAGGGACAAGAGCAGACGGTATGGGAAAGTATTCAATTGGGGGAGGGGGAATTACAATGCTGTTAAGCAGGAACTGTGGAGCATAACCTGGGAGCAGATGTTCTCAGGGAAATGCATGACAGAAATGTGGAGGCTGTTTAGGGAGCACTTGCTAGGAGTGCTAGATAGGTTTGTCCCACTGAGGCAAGGAAGGGATAGCAAGGTGAATATACCTTGGATGACAAGAGATGTGGAACATCTAGTCAAGAGCAAGAAGGAAGCTTACTTAAAGTTGAGGAAGCAAGGATCAGACAGGAGGGTTACAAGGTAGCCAGGAAGGAACTGAAGAATGGAGTTAGGAGAGATAGAAGGGACCGTGAAAAAGCCTTGGCTGGTAGGATTAAGGAATACCCTAAAGCATTCTACACTTACATGAGGAACAAGAGGATGACCAGAGTGAGGTTAGGGTCAATCAGGGACAATGGAGGTAACTTGTGCCTGGACTCGGAGGAGATGGGGAGATCCTCAATGAATATTTTGCTTAAATGTTTGCTAGTGAGAGAAACCTTGTCATTTGTGAGAATAGCGTGAAACTGGCTGATACACTCAGACAGGTTTATGTTAAGAAGAAGGATGTGCTGGAAATTTTGAAAAACATGAGGATAGACAAGTCCCCTGGGCTGGACAGGATATACCTTGGATTACTACAGTAAGTGAGGGAAAACAATTGCTGTGCCTTTGGCAATGATCTTTGCATCCTCGCTGTCCACTAGAGTAGTACCAGATGATTGGTGGGTGGCAAATGTTATCCCTTATTCAAGAAAGGGAGTAGGGATAATCTTGGAAAATACAGTCAGTCTTACGTCAGTGGTGGGCAAATTATTGGAGAGGATTCTGAGAGACAGGATTTATGATTATTTGGAAAAGCTTATTTTGATTAGAGGTAGTCAGCATGGATTTGTGAGGGGCAGGTTATGCCTCACAAGCCTTACTGAATTCTTTGGGGATGTGACAAAACACATTGATGAAGCTAGAGCAGTGGATGTAGTATACATGGATTTTAACAAGGTGTTTGATAAGGTTGCTTATAGTAGGCTCACTCAGATAGTAAGAAGGCACGGAACTTGGCTGTCTGGATACAGAATTGGATGGCCCATAGAAGACTGATGGTGGTAATAGGTCGAAAGTATTCGGCCTGGAGCTCAGTAACCAGCGGTGTTCCGGAGGAACCTCTGCTTTTTGTGATCTTTATAATTGATTTGGATAAGGAAGTGGCTTAGTAAGTTTGCCAATGACACAAAGGTTGGTGGAGTGGCGGATAGTGTGGAGGGTTGTTGTAGGTTGCAACAAGTCATTGACAGGATGCAGAGCTGGGTTGAGAAGTGGCAGATGGAGTTCAATCTGGAAAAGTGAGATTCATTTTAGATGGTCGAATTTGAATGCAAATTACAGGGTTAAAGGCAATATTCTTCGCAGTGTGGTGGAAATGAGGGATTTTGGGGTTCTGCGTTCATGGTTCCTCAAAGTTACCATCCAAATTGATACAGTTGCTAAAAAAAAAGGCATATGGTCTATTGGCCTTCTTTAGCAGGGGTATTGAGTTTTAGGGCCACAAGGTTATGCTACAGCTGTATAAAGCCCTGGTTAGACCAAATTTGGAATATTGTGTTCAGATCTGGTCACCTCATTATAGGAAAGATATGGAACCTTTGGAGAGGGTGCAGAGATTTACCAGGATGCTGCCTGGACTGGAGAGCATGTCATATGAAGAAAGGTTGAAGGAGTTAGTGTTTTTCTTATCGGAGCAAAGAAGGATGAAAGGTGACTTGATAGAAGTATACAAGATGATAAGAGGCGTAGATAGAGTGGATAGCCAGAAACATTTTCCCAAGGTGGAAATGATGGGGGGACATGATTTTAAGGTGATTGGAAGAAGGTTTGGAGGAGATGTCAGAGGTAGGTTCTTTACACAGAGTGTGGTGAGTGCTTGGAATGCACTGCCAGCGGTGGTAGTAGAGTCAGATTCATTAGGGACATTTAAGTGACTCTTGGATAGGCACATGGATGATAAAAATGTAGGGTATGTAGGTTAATTTGTCGGATAAAAGGTTGGCACAATATCGAGGGCTAAAGAGCCTTTACTGTGCTATACTGTTCTATATCCTATGAATGTTACTTGCCGAAGCTTAAGCCTGAATATCGAATAGTTCTAATTGCATTTGAACATGGACTACTTCAGTATCTGAGGATACTGAGGATCTGTAAATAGTACTGAACATTGTGCAATCTTTGACAAATACCCCCACTTCTGAGTGTACAATGGACGGAAGGTCATTGATGAAGCAGCTGAAGCTGGTTCATCCTCAGACATGACCCAAAAGAGCTCATGCAGAGATGCCCTGGAGCTAAGATGACTGACCTCTAATAGCCACAACAGTTTTTTCCCTCCTTTTGCAAATTGGTTGTGTATTAAAGAAATGAGAATTGTATCACTAGATGTACTTTAGGATTTGAGAAGATATTGGAAATAATCTTCTTTTGAAGAGGCTTTATTGGAATAACCTGCTGGATATACCACCTGAAAGTATTTTGGAAACAGATTGGTAATAATTTTCAAAGAATACATAGATTCATATTTTAAGGGGGAGAAAAACTGTACTAAGTCATCCCCTTGATTGAATTTCCCAGGGCACTTTCATATGTCTTCTAGCCATTTCATATCTTCAGCACTGATTCCATAGGTACAGCAATCATTTTCCTTAGTACCAGTTAACCTTGAATTGAATTTCCCATACTTTATCTGAGTAATGAATTTATCTATCCGGTCGTATTTCAACAGCAGCATCTTGCTCGTTAATACTTCATAAATTATTATTTTTGAAGTTCTGGACTCTAATTTAACTGCAAGTTTCTCTCAGTTAACTCCATCAAACATATCACTTTCCTAAAACTACCTATGTCATTTTTGCTTATGTGGACCACAATCATTGGAACCTCATCATACTGCATACTCTTCTTCAGACAGAAGGAATGTCTCAAACCTGAGCATAAAATGCAGCACAGCTAACTTGCTCTCACCAGCAGAGAGATGTCCACCTGTTGTGAGAGAAACTTTATTCTTATGTCTGTCTTAAATGGGTGACTCATTACTCTTAGGAGGTGACACCTTGGTTTAGTCTTTTCCAGAAGATAAAACTTCCTCTCCGCATCCACACTATCAACCTGCAAATTTCTCCCATAGAAAATAGTTGAGGACAAAACATTGACTGTTTTCAAGGAGGAGTTAGATATAGATCCTAAGGCTAAAAGGGTCAATTGAAATCAGGAGAATAGATTACTGAACTGGATGAGCAGCCGTGATCAAGTTGAATGACAGAGAAGGCTTGATGGATCGAACAACCTACACCTGCTCCCCTTAGCCATATACAGTGGAACCTCGATTATCCAAACGAGATGGGCAGGCACTATTTCACTCAGGCATTTGAGTGTTTGGTTAACCGATTCAATGCCTTTTCTCTGAGGCTCGGAGTTTTCTATTAAGTCTGCTCCCCGTTCAGGAAATAAGGCAGCAGCACAGCACCCCAAACCCCGTCCACGCCCCCCCCAAACACTGTCCAACACCCAAATCCCATCCAACCCCATCCCCTGCCCAACCCCAACAAACACTGCTCCCCCCGCCCAACACTGCTTCCCCACCTGCCCCAAACACCCCGTCTAACACCGCCCCCCCACCCAGCCCCAAACCCTGTCCAACAACCGCTCCCCGCCTGCCCCCCAAACATCGCCCCTGCCCACCCCCGGCCCCTCTCTGGGCAGCCAGACTGGAAACAAACAACAAGAGAGATGCTGCTGCTACTGCCTTTTTTTTGGAGGGGAGGGGGAAGAGACTCCAAATAGCGAGCGCATGCACACGTGCACACGCACATACCCACACACTGTTTTACAGCAACTTTTTGCAGGACAATGTTGGAGGGGTGGGGGGGGTTAGGGTACACACTTGTGAAGAACTCCAGGAAAAGTGTGGAAAGAGAGAGAAAGGGAGAGAGGTCAGTCACTTAGAGATGATGCCTACGCTCCCATCACTCCAGGACAGTTCTTGGCAGTACTTTTAATCACTGTAAACAAAAGACGTGATCAGTGTTGGAAATGTCTTTGATGCAAGCTTTCTGTCGGGACCTCGTGATCTTCTTTGCACAATCTGGTTTCCGGATAAATGATATTCGGATAATCTAGGCTCCCCTGTATTTTCTAACAGAAGGAGAAGTAAACTATAGGCCAGTTAGCCGAAAGTCTGTAATTTGGAAAAAGAAATAGCAGGACAGTTGGAAAATCTTAAAATAACCAAACAAAAAAGCCAGCTGGAATCAATTACAAGATTTCTCTAGCAATTACAGAAACTTAGAAAGAAGCTATCAAATGCTTCCAACTGAATGGAATTATCTAAAATCCTATCACTGACCAGCCAGTTATCCCAGATTTGCAAGGTTTTCGGGTGAGGGTGCACATTATAGAAATTAAAAAGTCTGAAATACTCATAACAGAACAAAATGGCAGCATGTCAAATTGAGAAGGGTTGTACAGGATATTGGTGAAGCCACTTTTGGAGTCCTGTGTACAGTTCTGGCTGCCCTGCTATAGGCAGAATATTCTTAAATTCGAGAGGATGCAGAAAAGATTTCCAAGGATGTTGCTGGGACTGGAGTTATAAGGAGAGGCTGGGACTTTACTTACTGCAACGTAGATGGTTGAGGGGTGACCTTATAGAGGTTTATAAAAGCACAAGGGACGTAGATAAGATCTTTTCCCTATGGTAAGAGATATTGAAGCAGGAGGGTGAGAATTCAGTTGTTCTGGTCCCTGTTCCGACAAACAACATATGCAAGGCTAGGAAGGAGGAACTGTTTGGGGATTATCAAGCAATAGGAAAGAAATTAAGGAACAGGTCCGCAAGGATCTTAATCTCCTGATTACTATCTGAGCCACATGCAAATTGGCTTCAGGACAAGAAAATCAGGAAAGTAAACTCGTGGTTTAAAGAGTGGTATGGGAAAGAAGGGGGCATTGGCATCAGCTTTGGAATTGGGAGGGATCTGTACCGATAGAATGGTCTCCAATGAACCAATCTGGAACCAGTGTTCTCACAAAAAGGATAAACAGGGTGGTCACTAGCACTTTAAACTAGCCATACAGTGATATAGTCAAGGAAAGGGTAAAACGGCAGGAAGTATAATGGTAAATAGAAAGGAAAGAAGCAGGTTAACGTGTGCTGGAGGGTTTAACTACATGGCAGACTATGAAGGAAGTTAAAAGGAAGAATCACTCAGGAGATATTATTAATGACACGTTAGAATTCAAAAAGCGGGTGTAAAAATTAGCATAAAGGCACTTTGGTTGCAGGATGGTCATGACTGGGAGTTAAATATCCAGGGGTATCAGCTATTCAGAAGGACGGACAGGAGTGTAAGGGATGTGGTATAGTTCTGGTATTTAGGGATGACATCAGGGCAGTGGTGAGAGACGATATAGGTTCTGTGGAGAAGAAGGTTGAATCTATTTGGGTGGAAATTAGAAATTCTAAGAACAAGTCACTGAGAGGCTAGTCTATAGGCCACCAAATAATAACATCACATTGGAACAAGCAATGAACAAAGAAATGACTAATGCCTGCAAAAACGGTACAGCAATTGTCAAGGGGGATTTTAATCAACATGCAAATTGGTCGAAACAGGTCGGTCAGGATAGCTTGGAGGAGGAGTTCATTGAATGTATCCGCAATAGTTTTCTTGAAATGCATGTAATGGAACTGACAAGGGAGCAAGCTATCCTAGATCGGGTCCTGTGTAATGAGACAGGAATAATTAATGATCTCATAGTAAGGGATCCTCTTGGAAGGAGCGATCACAGTATGGTTGAATCTAGAATATAGATGGAAAACGAGAAGATAAAATCCAATACCAGGGTCCTGTGCATTAAAAAGGAGACAATAACAAGATAGGGGAGGAGTTGGCTAAAATAGACTGGAAACAAAGACTTTATAGTGGGACAGTTGACAAACAATAGAGGACTTCCAAAGTAATTTTTCAAAGTGCTCAGCAAAAGTATATACCAGTGAAAAGGAAGGACTGTAGGACAAAGGGTAATCTGCCATTGATATGTAAAGAAATAAGATAGGCTATCAAATTGAAAGAGAAGGCATACAAAGTGGCAAAGATAGTGGAAAATTAGAAGATTGGAAAAACTTTAAAGGTCAACAAAAAGCCACAAAAAAGGTATGATGAAAAAATAGATTATGTGAGTAAACTAGCTCTGAATATGAAGACAGATAACAAAAGTTTCTACAAATAGATAAAACAAAAAAGTATGGCTACGAAAAACGTTGGTCCTTTAGAGGATGAGAAGGAAGATTTAGTAATGGGATATGAGGAAATGGACAGGGCATTGAACAGATATTTGGGTCGATCTTCACAGTGGAGGACACTAATAACATGCCAGTAACTGACAAGGAGACTAAGGCAGGTGACAACCACCTGATGAAGGAGCAGTGGTCTGAAAGCTTGTGCTTCCAAATAAACCTGTTGGGTGATGTTTAAGGTAGGTGAGGATCTAGAAACGATCATTATCACAAAAGAGGTTGTGCAAGCTAATAGAGCTAAAGGCAGACGAGTCTCATGGTTCTGATGGAATGCATCCCAGGTTACTATAAGAGATAGCCGGAGAAATAACAAATTCCCTTGTGTTAATTTTCCAAAATTCAGTGGATTCTGGGGCAGTTCCAGCAGTTTAGAACTGTTTAAAAAAGGGGGGTAGTCAGAAGATGGAGAATTGTAGACCAGTTAGATTAACTTCTGTGGTGGGGAAAATGCTAAAATCTATTCTCAAGGAAGAAATAGCAAGAACCCAAAATCTAGATGGAAATTGTCCCATTCGACATCACAGCATGGGTTCATGAAAGGCAGGTCAGCCTTAACTAATTTACTGGAATTCTATGAAGACATTACGAACCTGGTGGACAACAAAATAGATGGGATGTATCTAGACTTACAAAAGGCATTAGACAAGGTGCTGCACAAAAGGCTGCTGCATACGTAAAGATGGAATTATGGATAATGTTTTAACATGGATAGAGGACTGGTTAAATAACAAGAAGCAAAGAGTGGGGATAAATGAGTGCTTTTCTGGCTGACGACCAGTGGATTGTGCTGTGCCTCAGGAATCAGTGTTGGGACTGCAATTATTCACAATTTACATGGATGATTTGGAGTTGGGGACTACGTGTAGTGTGTCAAAGTTTGCGGATGACATTAAGATGAGTGGTAAAGTATGCAGAGCAAGATTGATAGTTTAAGTGAGCAGGCAAAGGTCTGACAGATGACATACAATGTTAATAAATGTGAAGTCATCCATTTTGGTAAGAATAACAGTAAAAAGTACTATTATTTGAATGGTAAAAAATTGTAGCTTGTTGCTGTGCAGAGAGACCTGGCTGTCCCTGTGCGTGAATCACAAAAGGTTAGTCTGCAGGTAATTAAGACGACAAATAGAATTTTGTCCTTCTTTGCTAAAGGGGCTGAGTTTAAAAGCAGGGAGGTTATGTTGCAGCTGTATAGGGTGCTGGTGAGACCACACCCAGAGTACTGCATGCAGTCTTAGTCTCCTTACTTGAGAAAAGGATGAACTAGCATTGCAGGAGAGGAAGATGAGGATCACTAGGTTGATTCCGGAGTTGAGGGGGTTGGTTTATGAGGAGAAACTGAGTAAACTGGGATTACATTCATTGGAGTGTAGAAGAATGAGGAGGGATCTTATAGAAATATAACAAATTATGAAGGGAATAGATAGGATAGAAGTAGAGAGAATGTTTCCAATGGTGGGTGAAACTAGAACAAGAGAGCATGGACTCAAAATAGGGCGGAGCAAATTTAGAACTGAGTTGAGGAGGAACTTCTTCACTCAGAGGGTTGTGAATCTGTGGAAATCCTTGCCTAGTGAAGTAGTTGAATGCTTTTAAAGCTAAGATAGATAATTTTTTTTTAACAGTAATGGAATCAAGGGTTGTGGTGAGAGGACAGATAAGTGGAGTGAAGCCACAAAAAGATCAGTGATGATCTTACTGAACAGCAGGATGGGCTCGAAGGGCCAGATGGCCTACTCATGCTCCTGGTTCTTATGTTTTTATATCCCAAACTAGAGGGCATATTTTTAGGTGAGAGGAGAAAGATTTAAAAAGGACCTGAGACTTTGCCCACAGAGGGTGGTTCATCTGTGAAATGAACTGCCCGAGTTATTAGTACAATTACAACATTTAGCAGACATTTGGACAGGTACATCAGCAGCAAAGCCTGAGAGGGATATGGGCCAAATGTAGGCAAGTGGTCCTAGTTTAATTTGGGAAATAGGGCTGGAATGATGAGTTGGACCACGAGATCTGTTTCCATGCTGTACGGCTCTATGACTCAACATGATTGTGAAAGTTTGACAAATTTGCTAGAGTTCTTTGAGGATATAACAAGCACAGCTGATAAAGGGGAACCAGTAGACACAGAACTTCCAAAAGCCAGATGTCACATTAAAGATTTTGCATAATGTAGGAGCACAAGATATTAGGAATAATATATTAGCATGGATTGAAGATTGGTTAGCATCCAAAATGTCAAGAGTGTTGGAAATTTTTTTTCCCCAGATTGGAAAGGTAAAACTAGTATAGTGTCATAAGTACTAGTCTTAGAACCTCAGTTACGATCTATACCAACAACTTGGGATGGGGGTTGAGCAGAGTATCATGCATCCAAATTTTTGGATGATAGAAAATAAGTGAGAGGGCATGGTCTGATGAGTGCATAAGTCATCTACAAAGGAATAAGATAGGTTGAGTGAATGGGCAAATTCTTGGCAAACAAGTTTAAACTGTGAGGTCATGACTTTGGCAGTGATATCAAAAGACAGATAATAATTAAATAGAAAGTGACTCCAAGCCATGATCTTGTTAATTGCAATGACAGACTTAAGGAGTTGAATGGCATGCACCTGCTCCTATTTCCTATGTTCTTCGGATTACTATAGCACTTCTGTTGCATATTTCACTAAATTCCTATTTAATGCCATCTCCAACTGTATTACAACTGTTCAGAGGCCCACAGAGAACTCTCACTGACATTATTACCCTTACTGCTTCTTAGTTCCACACAGTTAGATTACACACCTGGATTTCCTATACCAATAACCTTTTCTCACTCCTGTATTTCCCAAAATCACCACCTCACCTGCTTTTACATTTTTTGTCCTTCCTAAAGATTGAATACCCTTGGATATTCAGTGCCCAGCCTTGATCACTCTGTAGCCATGTCTCTATAATCAGAATCACATTTGTATCAGCTTACAAGTAAATGAACTGTTCATTTATCTACCTTGCTGCAAAGGCTCCATGCATTCAGATATAATATCTTTAGACTCAGAATTCCTGCAATGTGGAAAACTGTTAAACTTTCCTTCTGTATGCCAGTTTTCTATTTTTACTACTAACCCTCTTTCTTGTCTTCCAATTTTGCTTTCTACTTTTCCATCATTCATTTCCACGTTTATTTCTATCATTCATCTCCCTGCTGAAGTTCCTATGCCCTGCCATTAATTAACATAGACCACAAAAATCATTTGAACCAAAATGGAGTCCTGTGGAACACCACTGGAAATCACTCTCAAAGTCACAGACCAATTCAGCACATTAATACCATTTGCAAAAATATTTAATCATTACTTATTATTTCCCGACAGCCAATTTTGGATCCAATTCACCACACTCCTATGGGCTTTAATTCAAAAGTCATCCATGTCAATTGCCTTATTAAAACCCATGTAAACAACATCCCCATCACTTCCCTCATCAATCCTCCCTGCAACTTCATCAAACGATTCAACTAATAAAGTACAATCTTCTACAAAACTACACTGACTATCCTTGAATAATCCATGCAGTTAGAACAGTTAATTGTATCACTCAATATTGATTATCATAATTTGCCCAGGACCTTTGGCCAATCACCTCATCTACAACCCTTGTGATTTAATAAATCTCAACCCCCCTGATAGGCCAAATTACAGATCAATCCCTTGTACCTTGCAATCCTCATCTGTATCTAGTGAGGATTGGAAAATGATCCTCAAACCATCCTCAATTAAGAACAGAAGTCCAGTTCTTGCCTTCACACTGTGCTTATTTTAACCAATTTTTCACACTCCTCTCCAACTAAAATGTCTGCTTCACCCCCTCTCCTTTGTAAAAACAGAGGTAAAATATTCATTAAGAACCCTGCCCACATTTCTGCACATACCCACAAGTATATCAGGTTGTAGGTTTGCTCGCTGAGCTGGCAGTTGTTTTCAGATGCTTTGTCACCATGCTAGGTAACATCATCAGTGAGCCTCCGAGGAAGTGCTGGTGTTCTCTCCTGCTTTCTGTTTGTGTGTCTTAGTCTCTTAAGGCGGGTGATATAATTTCCTTTTCCTCAGAGGTTGGTGAAAGGGGTCCAAATCAATGTGTTCCTTAATGGAGCTCTGGTTTGAATGCCGGCCTTTCTGAATTCCCATGCGTGTCTCTGTTTAGCCTGTCCTACGATGGATGCATTGTCCCAGACAAAGTGGTGTCCTTCTTCGCCTGTATGTAAGTATACTAGTGACATGGTATCTAGTTGGTGTTCGTGTATCCTGGTGGCTAGTTTTCTGCCTGTCTGTCTGATGTAGTGTTTATTACAGTCTTTGCATGGTATGTTGCAAATGACATTCGTTTTGCTGGTTGTTGATATAGGGTCCTTCAGGTTCATCAGTAATTGTTTCAACGTGGTTTGTGGGCTACTATGATGCCAAGGGGTCGGACTAGTCTGGTAGTCATCTCTGAGATATCTTTGATGTATAGTAGTGTGGCCAGAGTTTTGGGCATGTTGTGTCTACTTGTTTGGGTTTGTTGTTTAAGAATTGGCGGACTGTGTTTATCAGTTACCCGTTCATCTTGAATATGCTGTATAGGTACTTTTCTTCTGCTGCTTGTAGTTTCTAGGTACTGCAGAGTGTTGTGGTCTGTTTAAACAATGTCCTCTTGCCGCTCCATTTGTGGGTGTTGGGATGATTGCTTCTGTAGTCAAGTATCTGGTCTGTGTGTGTTGCTTTCCTGTAGACCCTGGCCTGTACTTCCCCATTAACTATTCATTTCACTGTGACATCTAGGAAGGGGAGTCTGTTGTTATTCTCCTCCTTTTTTGTGCAATTTGTGCCAGTAAGGACGTTGTTGATGATGTTGTTGGTTTCCTCTAATTTGTTCCATTTTGTGATGACAAAGGTGTCATCCACATAGTGGCTAAAGTTTGGGTTGGATCACGGGGAGGGCTGTTCATTTGAGTCTCTGCATTACTGCTTCTGCTAAGAAGCTTGATATTGGTGATCCCATGGGTGTTCCATTGATTTGTTTGTAGGTTTTGTCACTGAAGGTGAAGTGGATAGTGAGGCACAGGTCTACTAGCTTGAGGATGTTGTCCTTCCTGATGAAGTTGGTGCTGTCTGGTATTTGTGTCCTGGGTTTGTTTAGTAGTGCAGTCAAGGATGATGTTAATTGATGTGAATAGGGTCGTTACGTCAGAGGAGACCATTATTTTGTCCTCTTCTCTCGGTGTCTTTGATGATGTTCAGGAATTCTTGGGTGCAATGGATGGATCAACATGAGTCTTCTACTAGTTTTACAGTTTTCAGTGGAGTTCCTTTGCTAGTCTGTGTGTCGGTGTGCCAGAGAGTGAGACTATGGGTCTGAGGGTGGCCCGTGGTTTGTGTACCTTAGGTAATCTGTAGAAGCAGGGTATGTTGAACCATCAGGTTTGATTTTTTGGAGTTCTGTCTTGTTAATTTGGGGCACTTGGGGCTGTTTTCATTGGAGAAAAGAAGGTTTAGAGGTGACTTGATAGAGGTGTACAAGATGATTAGGGGTTTAGATAGAGTTGACCATGAGAACCTTTTTCCACGTATGAAGTCAGATATTACAAGGAGGCATAGCTTTAAATTAAGGGGTGGTAGGTGTAGGACTGAAGTTAGGGGTAGATTCTTTACTCAGCGAGTCGTGAGTCCATGGAATGCCCTGCCAGTAACAGTGGTGGACTCTTTATGGGCATTTAAACAGGCATTGGATAGGCTTATGGAGGAAAGTGGGCTAGTGTAGGTTAGGTGGACTTGGATCAGCGCAACATCGAGGGCCGAAGGGCCTGTACTGTGCTGTATTTTTCTATGTTCTAATTTGGCCTGATTTATTAAGTTTCTTCAATGTAGTTGTGATATAGCCACCAGGATACACAAATACTAACTAGCTACCAAAAGACACGCTCCACTATCTCTAGTATCCTTACACAAAGACGGAGAAAGACACCACTTCGACTGGAACAACACATCCATCTGAGGACAGACTAAACAGAGACACACATGGGACTTCCTAGAAGCCTGACATTCAAACCGGAACTCCATCAATAAACACATCGATTTGGACCCCATTTTCCAACCTCTGAGGAAAAGAATTGGAAATGGTAACACCGCCTGAAGAGACCAAGATACATAAACAGAAAATGGAACTGAACACCAGCACTTCAACGGAGACTCACTGATGATGTTACCTAGCATTGTGACAAAACATCTGAAAACAAACCTGCCAGCTCAGCGAGCAAACTTACAACCTGAACCTCAACCAGAACTACAAATCTTCTCAAAAATCGCAAATTATCCTATATATCTCTGATATGCCCAATTCTTTTCTTTGGATGTTATGATAAAAAAATCTCTGCATTATCTTTAATTTCACCATCCAATAGTGTGTCATATCCTCCCTTTGCTTCCCTAATTTCTTTTCTCACTTCAACCCTGTACTTTCTGTACTCCTGTAAGCTTCCTAAACTATTACTTTCTTATGAGATTGTCATAAGCTCTATTTGTTCTGCTTTATCCTCTTCTGTATACTTCTGAATAATCGGGGGCTTTGGCATGAGAGTGTTACCCATTTCTTTTTTTAGAGAGATGTCTGCCAATTATTTTAAATCTGTACCCTCTTGTTCTCAAACCTCCTACCAATGACAATTTCTCCCTGCCCACTCTGAGCAGACATATAGATTTTGAACATCTCTAATAAGTTTCCATTTAACTTTCTGTTTTCCAAAAAAAACTGTCCCAACTTCTCCAATCTTTCTTCCCCAGTTCTAGAAACACACTCGAATTGCACACAGTTACTTACCCAGTGAAAGTTGCATCTTTAACCCATCAGTTCCCATACCAACCCCGTCCTCACCAGCCTCCCTTAATATCTCTTGACTCAAGCATAAAAATCAATTTATGTCAATCCTTGCCTGACAACACTCCATCAACCCTGACAATAAATTAAACTACTGTAATTGATTGCCCTGCTATCAAAGAACAGAAAATGATACAGCACAGAAATTGGCCCTAACAGCTCATAGGGGTTACCATTGACTTGAAATTGCCTGGACAAACCATATGAGTGCTGTCTTTGCACCATGTAACTCACCTCCAAAAGTCTCACTGCTTGTCCACCAACCACAAAGCACAAGTCAGGAGGATGATGGAAAATTCCACAATTACCTCGGTAGTGCAATTCTAACAGGACTCAAGACACTTAGCATCAAAGACAAAACAGCTTGCTTGACTGGCAACACATTCACTCCCTCAATCATTGACGCTCAGTGACAACAATGTGTACCATCAACAAGATGCATGACAGCCCTGCAGAAATTCACTAAGGCTTCAGACAGCACCTTTCAAATCTACTACCATTATCACCCAAGATGGCAAGAGTAGTAATTACACGGGGGCACCACCACTTGCAAGTTCCCCTCCAAGCCACTCAAAGAAATGCATCACCGTTCCTTCATTGTCACCGGGTCTAAATCCTGGACTCCCTCACTAACAGTATTGTGATTGTACCTCCAAAGTTTCAACTGCAATAGCTCACCACTTTGATAATGAAAGATAGGCAATAAATGTTGACCCAGATAGCCACATTAAATACATTAATAAAATTATCTCCACTTTACTTTTACAGCTCTGTGCTCTCACTTTCTGCTCACTAATTCGGGCTTTTCTTTCCTCCACCAGCACATCCTTCATTTTCCATTGGAAGTTACCCCCAGTTTCTGTCGATTTTCAAAAGCAAAGTGACTAATCCTTTAATCCCACTTTCTGCTTGGTAAATCTGTTCGACATCTTATTAATAAAAAAGCTCCAAGTATTTATAGATATCCCACCATCGTTCTTCAACTTCCTTTCTCCTGAACACAAACGTTATCCTTCTGAAAAATCCCACAGCCACTCAAAATTCTCCTGCGCTTCTCCCATCTCTGTCTTTTCACTCCAATTCCTCCTACTTCATCATTTCCATTCCAACTTTGCCACTTCAAACTCCTTTTATCATGCTTTGCCCATATTAATGCAGGGAGGAAGGAGGAATAATAAGTCGAGGTGAAGGTTGAGCGAGTTAGGCCAGTGCTCATTAGAATTTCAAAGGATAAATAGCATCTTAAAGGACTTGACAGGATAGAGTACAGAGTGGCTGTTTCCACTTTATGGAAGAGACTAGGTCTAGAGGGCATAATCTCAGAATAACTGGTTGCCCAATTAGGACAGAGATGATGGGGAATGCCTTCTCTCAGAGGGTAGCACAGAATGCTGTTGAGGCCAAATTATTAAAATAAATGAAGGCTGAGATAGAAAGAATTTTAATCAATTAAGATCTTAAGCAAATTGGGTGGATGGCAGGAAAGTGGAGTTAAAGATTATCAGTTCAGCTGCAATCTAATTGAATGGTGGAACAGGTTTGATGGACTAAATGGTGTACTTCCACTAATGTCGTATAATCTTATTTCTCCCAGACTCATTCATTCTCATTGATTGTTATCTCCCTTTTCAGAATCTCTAGTTCCCCCTCACAGTTGATGTCAGCCCAGTCTCTCTCTTTCTCTGTTCCTGATTCAACATTATTTCTTAAGTCCTCTTTCTTTCTCTTTCCTCAGTGCTATTCCTTTCTCCTTGCACTTTCTGCCCTGTCCTGATTCTCTTTCCCTCCAGTTATCTCCCCTTCCTCCCAAATCCCTCCATCCCCTCCCACTTTCTGGGTCACCCTCTCCTCTCTCTCTGTCCCCCCACCATCATTCCCCGTTACTCCTTCACCCCAAACCCTGATCATCATCTGCCCTCCTTGTTCCCCTACCTTTACCAGACACCCTCCTCCACTCCCCGCCCTAGCCCACACCCCTGCCCTTCCTTCACTTACCCCATTCCCAATCTTTCCACGTCGCAACCCCCTCCATGACCTTCCCTCCTCCCGGCCTTCTCCATCCTCCTGAACGCACCACACTCCTCCTTCTCCCATCCCTGTCCTAACGGTTCCCTTTGCCAGGCTCCCGCTCCCCCTCCCAGGCCGCCCCCGGGGCCTCACCTCTGCCTCCTCACTCTCCAGGCCGCTGAAGGTCCACACTGCCAAACTCTGCACCACCAGAATGGCGACTGCAGCGGCCGCGGCCGCCCGGAATCTCCAAGCGACTTTCCGAGGCCTCAACCGGACCACCATCTTCCCCAGGAGCGGGACCGCGCGCAGGCTCGCTCCCGCGGACACACAGCCGGCCCGCGGGTGCCCGAGAGCGCGGCCCCGTGCCAATTACCGCACGCCGCCGGCTAGAGGGCGCTCGCCCCAGTGCCTTCTCCTCTCCCCAATATGGCGCGCGCTTTGTCTCCTTGTTTACACCCCCCCCCAGGCTCGTCCTGTCACCCACACACCCTGACCTCCGCGTCCTGTCACCCCACACCCTGACCTCCGCGTCCTGTCACCCTGACCTCCCTGTCCTGTCACCCACACACCCTGACCTCCGCGTCCTGTCACCCTGACCTCCCTGTCCTGTCACCCACACACCCTGACCTCCGCGTCCTGTCACCCACACACCCTGACCTCCGCGTCCTGTCACCCCACACCCTGACCTCCGCGTCCTGTCACCCTGACCTCCCTGTCCTGTCACCCCACACCCTGACCTCCGCGTCCTGTCACCCTGACCTCCGCGTCCTGTCACCCACACACCCTGACCTCCCTGTCCTGTCACCCCACACACCCTGACCTCCGCGTCCTGTCACCCACACACCCTGACCTCCCTGTCCTGTCACCCCACACACCCTGACCTCCGCGTCCTGTCACCCACACACCCTGACCTCCCTGTCCTGTCACCCCACACACCCTGACCTCCGCGTCCTGTCACCCCACACCCTGACCTCCGCGTCCTGTCACCCTGACCTCCCTGTCCTGTCACCCACACACCCTGACCTCCCTGTCCTGTCACCCCACACCCTGACCTCCGCGTCCTGTCACCCTGACCTCCCTGTCCTGTCACCCACACACCCTGACCTCCCTGTCCTGTCACCCCACACCCTGACCTCCGCGTCCTGTCACCCACACACCCTGACCTCCGCGTCCTGTCACCCCACACTCTGACCTCCGCGTCCTGTCACCCACACACCCTGACCTCCCTGTCCTGTCACCCACACACCCTGACCTCCGCGTCCTGTCACCCCACACTCTGACCTCCGCGTCCTGTCACCCACACACCCTGACCTCCCTGTCCTGTCACCCACACACCCTGACCTCCGCGTCCTGTCACCCCACACCCTGACCTCCGCGTCCTGTCACCCACACACCCTGACCTCCCTGTCCTGTCACCCACACACCCTGACCTCCGCGTCCTGTCACCCACACACCCTGACCTCCCTGTCCTGTCACCCTGATCTCCGCGTCCTGTCACCCTGACCTCCGCGTCCTGTCACCCACACACCCTGACCTCCGTGTCCTGTCACCCCACACCCTGACCTCCCTGTCCTGTCACCCACACACCCTGACCTCCGCGTCCTGTCACCCTGACCTCCCTGTCCTGTCACCCACACACCCTGACCTCCGCGTCCTGTCACCCTGACCTCCCTGTCCTGTCACCCCACACCCTGACCTCCGCGTCCTGTCACCCTGACCTCCCTGTCCTGTCACCCACACACCCTGACCTCCCTGTCCTGTCACCCACACACCCTGACCTCCGCGTCCTGTCACCCTGACCTCCCTGTCCTGTCACCCACACACCCTGACCTCCCTGTCCTGTCACCCCACACCCTGACCTCCGCGTCCTGTCACCCTGACCTCCCTGTCCTGTCACCCACACACCCTGACCTCCCTGTCCTGTCACCCCACACCCTGACCTCCGCGTCCTGTCACCCACACACCCTGACCTCCGCGTCCTGTCACCCCACACTCTGACCTCCGCGTCCTGTCACCCACACACCCTGACCTCCCTGTCCTGTCACCCACACACCCTGACCTCCGCGTCCTGTCACCCCACACTCTGACCTCCGCGTCCTGTCACCCACACACCCTGACCTCCCTGTCCTATCACCCACACACCCTGACCTCCGCGTCCTGTCACCCCACACCCTGACCTCCGCGTCCTGTCACCCACACACCCTGACCTCCCTGTCCTGTCACCCACACACCCTGACCTCCGCGTCCTGTCACCCACACACCCTGACCTCCCTGTCCTGTCACCCACACACCCTGACCTCCGCGTCCTGTCACCCACACACCCTGACCTCTCTGTCCTGTCACCCTGATCTCCGCGTCCTGTCACCCTGACCTCCGCGTCCTGTCACCCACACACCCTGACCTCCGTGTCCTGTCACCCCACACCCTGACCTCCCTGTCCTGTCACCCACACACCCTGACCTCCGCGTCCTGTCACCCTGACCTCCCTGTCCTGTCACCCACACACCCTGACCTCCGCGTCCTGTCACCCTGACCTCCCTGTCCTGTCACCCACACACCCTGACCTCCCTGTCCTGTCACCCCACACCCTGACCTCCGCGTCCTGTCACCCACACACCCTGACCTCCGCGTCCTGTCACCCACACACCCTGACCTCCCTGTCCTGTCACCCACACACCCTGACCTCCGCGTCCTGTCACCCCACACCCTGACCTCCGCGTCCTGTCACCCACACACCCTGACCTCCCTGTCCTGTCACCCACACACCCTGACCTCCGCGTCCTGTCACCCACACACCCTGACCTCCCTGTCCTGTCACCCTGACCTCCGCGTCCTGTCACCCTGACCTCCGCGTCCTGTCACCCACACACCCTGACCTCCGTGTCCTGTCACCCCACACCCTGACCTCCGTGTCCTGTCACCCACACACCCTGACCTCCGCGTCCTGTCACCCGCACACCCTGACCTCCGTGTCCTCAGGCGAAAGTGGATACTGCAGATGAGAGTGGTGCTGGAAAAGCACAGCACGTCTGGCAGCTTCACAGGAGCAGGGGGATCGACGTTTCGGCAGGAGCCTGATGAAGGGCTCTTGGATGCTGTCTTATTTCCACCCCCCCTTTCCCAACTCCCACTCTCCTCCCTCTCCCCCCACTCCCCCTCTCTCCTCCGCCCCTCACCCCCTCTCTCCCACTCCCCATGTCTCCTCCCCCTCCCCCTCACTCCTCCCCCTCCCCCTCATTCCTCCCCCTCCCCCTCATTCCTCTCCCCTCATTCCTCATTCCTCCCCCCTCATTCCTCCCCCCTCCCCTCATTCCTCCCCCCTCCCTCTGCCCCCACTCCCCACCTCACTCCCCCACTCCCCCCATAAAGTTGGCAGAGGATCCCAAAATGAGAGCATAATTCCTCATTAATATCACCAATTAAATAGGGGCCATTGTCAGAGCATAGGCAAAAAGGAACACCAAAGGGGGGAAATAATCTTCTTGAGTAAAATATTTACAACAGTTTTGGCAGTAGCATTGGAAGTGAGATAAGCTTCAACCCATCTAGAAAAAACATCAACAATGTCCAAAACATACTTATAGTGCTGACACCTTTGCAACTCAATGAAGTCAAGCTGAAGGGTTTGGAAGGGCCCTTCAGAGAGGCCTTGGACCACAACAGCTTTTCAGAGTCAGAGGCATCATCCCGTAAGGTAACAACATCTTTAATGGTTGGCATTAATTTGTCAGAGGTCGACTCACCCTTGTCAGAACTTTCAGTCTGGCTCATCATCTCACAATCATAAGATGGCTGCGAGAGGCTTTTTTTGTGGCCTCATCATCAGCACAGCTACCAATGCCAACAGGGGATTGGCCAGTGATATGGGCAGCACATTTGATAACAGAAACGTGTTTTGGGAGCATGAGTGTGGTTAAAAGCTCCGAGATGAGCTGGCAGTGAGAAATGGGAGTACCTGAAGACATCAAAAACCCTCTATTTTTCCAGAGCTGACCAAAATCATACACAACCATGAAAGCATAGCGGGAGTCAGTGTAAATGTTAACACAAAGGCTCATTCTGAGGGTGCAGGCACGGATCAGGGCAAAAAGCTCAGCTTGTTCGGCAGAAAAGAGAGTCTGAAAAGAAACTGATTCCAGGCCGGAGCCATGGTCATCAACTATCGCTTAGCTTGAGAGGTGAGTACCTGTATGGTCAGTAGAAGGACTATCATCAGTGAACATATTGATGTCAGGGTCTGGGATAGGGGCATTAGAAAGATCTGGATGAATTTGGATGTCCTCATTGATGAGGAGAAAACAGTCATGATCTGGAGTGGATAAGGGTGGTGAGGGATATCAGCAGGATTAATGGTGGTACTTAAAAGTCAGCCAGGAGTTGTTGAGGAGGTAAACCTCGTAACACTTTTGGCGAAAAGTCAAGTGTTGAGTTTGCAATTGTCCTAACAGAGCGATCAGCGCATGAGAACTGTAGACGACGATGTCCTGCTGAAGTGTGAGGTTTTCTGCAGATGCAAACTAAGATAAATAGCGGTAAGGATCTGAGTACAACAGGGATGTCCTAAGGCAACAGAGTCAAGTTTAGAAGAGAGACAGGCAACTGGGCAGTGTCGGTCTTCATGTAGTTGAGTGAGAACTGAGGAAGCACAATCATCCAGAATAGTGCAGTAAAGCTGGAAAGGTCTGTCATAGAGAGATATTTCCAAAGCTGGAGCTTGTGACAAGGCTTGATCAAGTTTGTCAAAGGCTTGTTTTGCCTCTGAGGAGAGCTCGAAGGTACCTTCGTAGGAAGTAAAAGGGGTCAACATTTTAATGAGGAGGGCAGCATTAGGGATCCATTGTTGACAGAAGTTGACAATGCCCAGCCATTGGCAAACCTGTTTCACTGTTGTCGGGACTGGGAAGTTGACAATAGCTCTCTGTTCAAGAGAGCGTGAGTCAGCTGACAGGATGAAACCTAGGAATGATACCTGGCATTGTGCAATTGAGACATTTTTGGGAGACAACATAAGACAAGCGTTTCAGATAGTTGAGATGGAGAACGACATCAGAGCAGTTAGATTCTTCATCTAGACTGGCAACAAGGAGGTGGTCTACATATTGTATCAGTGCAGACCCACCTGTGAGGGTGAGAGACCACAGTTGTTTCTGTAAGGCTTGAGAGACAGGGTTGGAGAGTGTATGAAGCCAAAGTTAGTTGAATCCACGTCAGCTGCTGTCCATTAAAAGGTAAAGGCAAATAGGTACTGACTTGTCTTCATGAAGGGGTAGAGAGAAAAAGCATTTTGCAGGTCAACAACAGTGAAAGATTTAGCATCTGATGGTATCGAGGCTAGAATATGAGCTGGGATGCATTGGGACCAATGCATGAAGAGGCTATACAATAGCACTGATAGCTTTTAAGTCTTGAACCAATCTATACTGGTCTGGCTTGCCAGGTTTTGTGACAGCCATAATTGGAGTGTTACAGGGTGACTGGCAAGGTACCAGGGTGCCTTGGCAGAGAAAGACATCAATTAGAGCAGCGAGGTTTGGTATCGCCCATTGTTTCAGTGGATATTGGCAAATGGATGGTAGAGTAACATTTGGTTTTAGAGCAGTCTGAAAGGGTTCACATTCCGTAAGTCCAGCATGGGAGGGTGTTTCAGCTAATACATCAAGGTGGACTAAATCAAGGACATCCAGACTTTCATGGTGCAGGAGTGTGGCCTGATGAGGTAGGATTTTGATAATAGAGGATAGTCATCCCTTATTGGAGTGTTTGCAGGTCATAGCAGTGATCCTGGTGATTGCACGGTGGACCAAAGGGCCCAGGTCTTTAGCATGATGAGGCACATTGACCTTCCAGGTGATGTGAGGGGCTGAGGTATCTGCCTGTTGGCATAGGTGAGCGGGTATTTGAACAGAATCTGCTTCACCCTCCAGCCCGGTGACCCGAGCCAGGATCTGTATAGTCCATTCAGTGCCAATGAAATCCCTAAGAAAACCTTCAAGGGATTGGTCTTGGCCTATCCGATCATACGCAAGGGCAACATAACTTCCAGAACTTTGAGAGTCAACATCAAGTGACCACCGTTGAGGTTTAGTGGACACGTACAGCTGGCGTTCAACTGAGTCAGAGTCAAGTTGGACACCATCAGGGGAACAGACGAGTTTGATTTGAAAGGCACACAACAGATCTCGTCCCATTAGATTGTAGGATAATGTGGCAGTAATCACAAAGCGGTAGTGCAGGGAATAGCCTTGGAAATAGACAGGAACCAGATCAGAAACTGGATAACGGTGGGTTTCTCCTTGGTACCCAGATAATCTTTGGGTCTTCTTAGAGATTGGAAGGTTCATATCGGATTTCACTGAGGCTCCCGTGTCAATCAGAAGGGCATACCATCTGTTTTCATCTTTAAGAAAGACTGTAGGTTCCTGCTTGTAAGACACAGGCTGCAAAGGAAAGTTATGCAGTCATTGGGAAAAGGTTATTTTGCGAAAAATTAATGTGTTGCCCTCTGCCTCTCACTTGTGGCAGACGGTGATTATTATTCGGGAGTCTCCTCCAGTTGTCATAAGGGTCCTGTGGGATATAGGTAAAGTAGTGTTACTTCTGCAATCATAATTACTTATGCAAGGTAAATGCACTCACACCAGTGTGTAATTGTTTCAACCAAGAGCTGAGTCAACAAGAATAAAAACTATGTGGAGGAAGTATATAATTGTTTTTGTATTAACTAAAATGTGCATACAAGAATGAAACATGCTTGCAAACAATGATAGATGTTACAGACAAATAGATAAGGTGCTGTGAGGATGTAAGTTAAGCCAGATATGCCTGTACAAACAGTAGGTATAAGCATCTGTTTCCCACTTGTGCAAAAACACAAAAACAAACCCTAATTAAAAGATCATAATGGTTGGGGAAAGGGAGGAAATGTCACAGGTGGGGGAAGTAGATAATAGTGAAGGAGGATATACCTGACAATGGGCCACAGCAGGATGTGGTGAAATGGCCAAGTAAAACTTGTACTTTCTTATGCACAAGGCCGGATAAGGCAAGAGATAAACAATAGTAATGGTTTGGAGTAGTGAATCCTATATATGTACTTGCTAAACTCTGGGTGCCTTATTCCAGGCACTACGCTTGCAAGCGTGTAATAAACATACTGATTGCTTCAGATCTTGTCTCGGACTGAAATTATTGAAGTGAGTGAGCTTTGTTTCTCGCAGGTCCTGAGGGTAATTTCCATATCCGCCTCCTTGGCTCCCCTTGTTGCCCCTTTAGAAGCCCAATGAAAAGGATGGCCACACTAAAGCAGCCTCATGTTGGGCAGTCATGAGCCAAGTGATATGGGTTGCCACAATTTAAACAGCTCTGAGGGAGTTGTCTGGGAGGGACCTCCTGGCCACGCTCACAACCGTGTCCTCGCGTGGGTGTAGGGCCATCACTGCAATGCACAAGTAATTCTTGAGAAGTCTCTTCTTGGACAACAAATTCCGACTTTACGCGGATGGTGTCTTGTCTGCGCTCTGGTATTTCCACAAGGCCTTAATGGAACGATGGAGTTGATTCGGATGAGCTTCAACCCAGACGAGGTTATTTGTCTTGACTGCAATCAGCAGACAGTTCAATAACATGGAGTTATATTAGGAACAGCAATATGGAAACTCAAGGTCTGATCCTCAGAATAGGACTTATAACTTTCTTGGAAGCATTCAAGAAAGTCCTCAGCAGACTTCTTACTTTTAGGGCGAAGTTCGAGGATATGAAGTTAGGTCAATAGGTTTTGCCAGCATGGTGAATGCAACAGCAAGGATATCATCCTGTCACTGCTGATCCTGAGCTATGGCATTGGCAAGGACAGCAAAATCATTACAACCAATGTGTTCAGTGAAACGGGCATATTCAGTGCAGATAAGGATCTGTTGAATAAGGGCCCAAAGGCTTTGGGTAATGCCGTCATAAACTTTAATGGTGATGTTAGGGAAATTAACAAACTGCTGGGGAGCCTTGTGGTGGTCTGGTGCATTATTGAGAATGGACATAATTTCATGGGGTTTCCAGGGACAGTAAAAACGGATAGTGATCGGCAGTGCCAGCCTGTGGATTCAACAGTTCTATCATGGGGAACATGCCTGGAGCGGGTATTTCATCTCCCAAGTCCTCAGAAAAGAAACTCAATGGGGTTTCTGATCGTTGGACAAGTTGTGGCAAGGCAAGGTGAGACTTTTTAAGACGATTGGCGAAATCTCGATTTTTGTTGACTGCGAGTATTCCAAGCAACAGGGTCAGTAAACTAAGGAGGGAGCAGAGGAAGACTACAATATCAGCATACATCTGAGGATGAGCTGCAGCTGCCGAACTAACAGAGATCTGAGGAGTGTGGAGAAAAGCAGCGATAGTGGGGGTGAATCCAGTCAGGAGAACAATGAGCCAGCGGCAGGGGAACAACGGGGATTTGAGAACTAGGTGCAACAAGGTTGATAAGCTATGAGGAAGAGGCTGGGGCAGGGGGCACTTGACTTGTCGATCCAGCAGGGACTGGAAATAGCCGGCGCTGCATTAAAATTCGCTTGCAGGTTAGGTGGGGGTGGGCGAGGTGGTGGCAATGCGAGGCACGGATAGGAACACCAATCACCTAAATCTGAATTTTTGTTGTCTCCCCACCCAAACCAAGGCCAACCATCGAACTACATAGTCCTTTTTGTTAGTCACCGGTAAAGTTTTTTCATTTCTGTTGACATTTGACTCGAACATATTCGTTTTGGAGGACCTCAATTGATTTCATGGGACCATTATTAGTCAATTCAATTCCCAATGTGGTGGCAGTATCCTGCCATAAACACAAGACCAATTCTTTGTGACTTTCACAACAAAATTGCTGCCATAATCCAATCAATTCTTTTATTTTGAGCCCAGGTTTTGTCACCAAATCAATTCCAGGGCTGATTTAACCAAGTGAGTATTTTTAGGGCCACCTAGTGGCTACTGCTCATCACCCAATGTCGTGTTTAAGGCGCCAGAAAGTTTTTGCAGGCTTTCAGACTTTTCTGGATACTTTTCACATAGTTTCACTATTGAAGACAGATCTTCTGTCATGTCTCTATTATTACCCATCTTAAAACAACCTTCCTTCGATAATCCCAACTGAAGATCTTCACTATTCAACAACCCAGCAACAAACAACAAAACTAATGAGTTCCACAGACCTTCCTTGACTTTCCAAAACCCCCGACAGTCTCGTCATAATGTATCACAATACTTTCTTATTTAATCTTTCACACAACAATTTGGAAATCAATTTAGACAACACCAATTTGACCGAATCTGAATCCCCAACTCATTTGAAGTACTTCTTTATTCAAATCCCCGACCTGTTGTGGAGTCCCCAACTCTATTCTGGATGCCTAAACCACAAGTCCCAGACTCCTTTTCTTTTTACAATGAATTCTTACCAGAATCTATCCTTTTTGGATTGGAACTAGACAATAAACCACAACGTGAATGAGTGGAAAACCAAACGGAGAAAATACTCATGTCTGGCCGGCCGATTCCTCTACACTCAATAGGTGGAGGATTCAAAGCTCTTACACTGCTGTCCACAATCCATCTATACCATACCATACTGGCTGCACAGGTGGATAGAGTGACAAGAAGGCATATGGTATGCTTGCCTTCATCGGACAGGGTATTGAATATCGGCAAGTCACGTTAACATTGTACAAGACATTGGTTCGGCACATTACCAAAAGATTGTGGATGCTTTGGAGAGGGTGCAGAGAAGATTTATGAGGATGTTGCCTGGTATGGAAGGTGCTAGCTATGAAGAAAGGTTGAGTAGGTTAGGATTGTTTGCATTAGAAAGAAGGAGATTGAGGTCTACAAAATCATGAGGGGTATAGACAGGGGAGGGGGAAAGACAGAGAGAGAGACAGAGACAGAGATTCCCCCCCCCCACCCCACCACCACAGGGTGAGGGATTCAATAAGGAGAGGTGGAAAATTTAAGGGGATATGCATGGAAAGTACTTCACACAGAGGGTGGTAGGTGCCTGAAACGTGTTGCCAGCAGAGGCAGGCATGGTACAGTCATTTAAAGTGCGTCTGGACAGATGCAAGAGTAGGTGGGGAGCAGAGGGATACAAATGCTTAAGAACTGGTGATAGGTTTAGACAGTGGATTTGGATTGGCTCAGCCTTGGAGGGCAGAAGGGCCTGATCCTGAGCTGTAAATTTTATTTGATCTTTGAATCTGAGTCACGGAACCAGATGAAGATCTAGACACCTCCCACCCCCCACTCCCCCTCCCCAGCAGGGTCTCTCAGTTCCGCGATTGATCAATAAACACTTGCAATCAGTCTGGCTGTTAAGACTTCACTCTTTATTTTTCATCCGGTCAGGAACAGAGCATCCAGAAATACAGAGGTAATTCACTTCCGTGTTCCTTGGAGGAGCTGAGCACATGGCTTAAAACAAAGACATGTTTATATTTTTCTTAAAGAAGGGTACAAGCCATGATCACAAAGTACATTCAAACAATTACCAATCAATACACAATCCTGCTTTATTTGACAGTTACTTGGTCCAATGATACTTTATTTTCCAACACTTCGGCCACTCTTACTTCACTAACCGAGCCATTGCACCTGCACCTGACGGTCAGTTAGAAAAGCTAGAAATGTCTTATCCAGTCTAGTTATTTCTATGCTGTTATCTGCTAATCTCTATTGAAGCAGACTGTGGTTAGTCACTTATACAGCTATAGCAGAATTAGCAATTATTAACTGACAAGCCATTTTATGCAGCTGACTGCATCTGTGGGATATGCATCCCAATCCAGCTCCTTGAAGACCGCATTAGGGAACTGGAGCTAGATGAACTTTGGATCATTCAGGAGGTGGAGAGGGTTATTGAGAGGAGTTACAGGGAGGGAGTCACAACTCAGGTAAAAAAAGGTAGATGGCTTACCGTCAGGGAACAGAAAGGGAATCAGCAAGCAGTGCAAGGATCTCCTGTGGCCATTCCCATCAACAATAAGTACAGCGTTTTGGATACTGGTTTGGGGGTGTCAGTGAGGAGCGACTTACCAGAGTAAGCAATGGGACCCGGTCTCTGGCACAGAGTCTGTCCCTGTTGCTCAGAAGGGAAGGGGGAAGTTGTACATGGAGTCAGAGGAGATAGGGGAAGTGTTAAATGAATATTTTAGTCAATATTCACACCAGAAAAAGACAATGTTGTCAAGGAGAATACTGAGAAAAAGGCCACTAAACAGGATTGAGGTTCATGAGGTGGTGTTAGAAATTCTGTAAAGTGTGAAAATAGACAAATCCCTTGGGTTGGATGGGATTTATCCTAGGATTCTCTGGGAAACCAGGGAAGAGATTGCGGAGCCTTTGGCTTTGACCTTTGTCACTGGCTACAGGAATAGTACCAAAAGAGTGGAGGATAGCAAATGTTGTCCCCTTGTTCAAGATGAAGAGAAGAGAGAACTCTGGTAACTATAGACCAGACAGCTTTACTTCGGTTGTGGATAAAGTGCTGGGAAAGGTTAGAAGAGGGAGAATTTATAATCATTTAGAAAGAAAGAAATTGATTAGGGATAGTCAACAAGGTTTTGTGAAGGGTAGGTCATGCCTCACAAACCTTAGAGTTCTTTGAGAAGGTGACTAAACAGGTGGATGTAGGTGAAGCCGTTGATTTGGCATATATGGAATTCAGTAGAGCATTTGATATGGTTCCCCAAGATAAGCTACTACACAAAATATGGAGATATGGGATTGCAGGTGATTTGGCGGTTTGGGTCAGAAATTGGCTAGCAGAAAGACAACAGAGGATGATGGTTGATGGGAAACGTTCATCCAGGAGTTCGATTACTCGTGGTGTACTGCAAGGATCTGGTTTGGGGCCACTGCTGTTTATCATTTTTATAGACGACCTGGATGAGGGTGCAGAAGGATGTGTCAGCAAATTTGCGGATGACACTAAGGTCAAAGGATGTTGCAGGTTACAGAGTGACATACACAAATTGCAGAGCTGGGCTGAGAGGTGACAAATGGAGTTTAATGGAGAAAAGTGAGGTGATTCACTTTGGAAGGAGTAACAGGAATGCAGATTACTGGAAGAATAGCAAGATTCTTGGTAGTGTAAATGAGTAGAAATCTCGGTGTACATGTACATAGATCCCTGAAAGATGCCATCCAGGTTGATAGGGCTTTAGAAGGCACATGGTGTGTGAGCTTTTATTAGTAGAGGGATTGAGTTTCAGAACCATGACATTATGTTGCACCTGAACATAACTGTGGTGTGGGCCGCACTTGGAGCATTGCATGCAATTCTGGTCACTGTATTATAGGAAGGATATGGAAGCTTTGGAAAGGGTTCAGAGGAGATTTACTTGGATGTTGTATGGTATGGAAGGAAGGTCTTAAAAGGAAACGTTGAGGTGTCTCAATTGAGACACAAGGTAACCAAAGGGTTAGATCAGGTGGATAGTGAGAGTCTTTTTCTGAGGACATAAGGATAGCATAAGGGGGTATAACTTCATATTGAGGGGTGATATATATATATATAGGACAGATGTCAGAGGTAGTTTCTTAATCAGAGTAGTAGGGGCACGGAATGCACTGCCTGCAACAGTTGTATACTCACCAATTTTACAGGCATTTAACTGGTCACTGGATTGGCATATGGACAGTGGGCTTCAGATTGATTTCACAGGGTGGTGCAACATCGAGGGCCAAAGAGCCTGCACTGCGCTGTAATGTTCTACCTTCTAGATGAAATGTCTAATACCTGTACGAGGAGCATGCATTTAAAGTGGGAAGTGGAGGATTCAAAGGAGATGTGAGAGGCAAATTGTTTTTTTTTACACAGTGGTAGGAGTTTGGAACACACTGGAAGTGGTGGTGGTGGAGACAGATAAAATAGGGGTGTTTAAGGAATGTTTAGATAACACATGAATGTGCAAGGAATGGAGGGATATGAACCAAGGGCAGGCAGAAGGGATTAGTTTAATTTGGCATCATGTTCGGCACAACATAGTGGGACGAAGGGCCCAGTCCTGTGCTGTACTGTTCTATGTTCTCGTCACTCTACTGGATCCTAACCAGACTTTTGAATAATAAATCCCAGAGTTTTTTTAAAACCTAAGATAAACAACTTAATTATTTATTAAAATTAAACAATAGTCATCTGATTAACATCCGTGCTTGAAATCCAAAGCTTTTGTTTTCCATCCCCATTCACATAAAAGACAAACACAGTCAATGGAAAAATAAAGTTACAAAATCGGCTAAATGACTTTCATGTTGTGTTGTATCACAGGTATAACTGTGGATTCCTTGTTACTTTTCCTGAAATTTGACCTGGATCACCATCATTTACCTAGCCAAAGACAGCAATACATCTAACTCAGTTTTGTACTATTTGGGCTTTATTATGGGTAACATGAGTCCACATGGGCAGCAGCGGTTCAAGAAGGCACCTTACCATGACCTTCTCAAGGTCAATAAATACTGGTCAGTCAGCAACACCCACATTCCACGAGCAGATGATCCATAAACCGAACTTGGTAATATCTGGGAACATTTGTGAATATCTTCTGCACCTCTCTAATGTCGACACATCTTTCCTAAAGTGTGGTACTGTTGGGGATAATCTGTTATCGGGGTACCTACATTGGGGCTAGGGAGGGGAGCACCATTATTAAAGCAGACACTGTCAGATACCAGCTAAAACACAGCCATGTAAAGTAAATCCAGCCACTGCAGGACTGTCTGCCTGGGGCCACATTCCTGGGGGATTAGAACATGTCCGTCAGTTTCAGATCATCCTGTTACACTCTCATTGTTAATAAAGGAAACCGGTAACTATCGGATAGTGTAAATCGCACCGATACTACACTTGATTGATAAAGTACTTGCTAATGCCTCCGCTGACGTCAAACTCCTTCGGGTCCTGTGTTAAATGATAATACCTGTATATTCAACTATGGAGAACTATTGTGAACGCCCAGACAGCCAGACGCATGGCAATGAGGAGACCCTTCCCAACAATAAACTTTTAAATCACAAGATCGGAAACTGTTGAACCCAGGATGTCTACCCATTGTTCAGCACAGCAGGAGCTGGACAGGTATCTCGGGGCAGCCAATAGAGACACTAATCCCTTCACAGACAGGTGAACCGACCAATGAGAGAACCGAACGAGGGGAACCTGACCGGGAACTCGAGGAAGCGCGAAGTGTAACTGCACCAGATCCGAAGAGAAGGAGAGAACGCCTTCTCCAACGAATTTGCATGCTTTTGAATTCGTTGTATAGTTTGCCAGTCTTGATTCTGTAATAAACGGTGTTTTTGCTCCAAACTCTAGCCGGTTTGATCTCTCCTTCCAACGAACACGTGGAGACGAGACCATTCGGTTTCCGTCTCAACAGATGGTGAGCCTGAACGTGGGAAGGGAAAGAGACGACCGCAAGTTGGCCACGTTGGCGGACCAGAGGGCAGACAAACTTTCGGCCGAACTTTTAAAAGGTCAGGAAGCGCCTGTTAAAGCAAAGACTTCCAGTAGGTAAATTTTTTAGTTAGTCAGTCTTTGTCTGCTCCCTGATCCTCACCAACACAAACAGTACTTTTAAATCAGTTTGGCAGCAACGTTGCAGAGTCCATACTGGTAAGCTATTTTCTCACTTCTTCACTAATACCTGCCTGTTTTCGCGGTACTGAAGTGACTAATTGATCCATGGCTAGCCTTAAGTTAATGCGCAGTTTTTGAGTTGAGTTAATACGTGAATTTTGGATCCTGGACGCAGTTTTTGAGTTGAGTTAATACGTGAATTTTGGATCCTGGATGAAGTTTTTGAGTTGAGTTAATACGTGAATTTTGGATCCTGGATGAGGTTTTTGAGTTAAGTTAATACGTGAATTTTGGATCCTGGACGCAGTTTTTGAGTTGAGTTAATACGTGAATTTTGGATCCTGCACGAGGTTGTTGAGTTGAGTTAATGCGTGGATTTCGGATCCTGGATGAAGTTTTTGAGTTGAGTTAATACGTGAATTTTGGATCCTGGACGCAGTTTTTGAGTTGAGTTAATACGTGAATTTTGGATCCTGGACGAGGTTTCTGAGTTAAGTTAATGCGTGGATTTCGGATCCTGGACGCGGTTTCTGAGTTTTTAAAGTGTGTTTTTCCCGGAGGTCACAAGTGGTTCCGGCAGCCCAATTTTCAGAGGTGACAAAGTGCTCTGACGGGCAATTTTCAGAGGTGACAAAGTGCTCTGACGGCCAATTTTCGAAGGTAACAAGGTGCCCTGATGGACTGTCTTCAGAGGTAACGAAGGCTCTGACACGCGAGACGTCCAGTACTGCAGTAATTTTCTTCTGAATGGGGGATTTTGTCGGGCCCGACGCGCTAGTGGGGAAAAAAAACTCTGGGTCTGAGTTAAGGTACAGCGTGGCTTACGGAGCCTGGACGCTTTTTGAAATTAATTAATACAGCGCTGACCGCACTTGACTGATTAGATCCTTTCTCTTTTTAATAAGCACTTTAACTCTGACAACTATCGATAGACACACTCGCTGCTAGCATCCTAAGGGGACAGAGGGCGGATCTCATCTCCTGGTTAGGGTTTACCTGCACAGGCGTTTGCCTTAGACCGGTTGTTAAGAGCAGAGATCTGCCACGCGAAGGTCAGGCTTTTGAAAAACGCTCTGTTTTTAAAGCGGTACCCACCAGGTGAGATCCGTCATGGGGGACTTGAACTTTGGACCACCAAAAATGACCCAATTTCGACCATCACGCCCCGGAGTGCCCTGGTGACACCTCACGGTTGGCACAGACGTAACTTGGCATGCCCATTTATTACTGGACAGTGTAGCAGTGCACAAGACAGCACTGGATCAAGTGTTTAACCAAGCGCCCGCCCAAAAAGACCTGATATTGACGAGACTAAAAGAGACCTTCACAGATACGGCGCTAATGACCAAGATTTTAAACGGTCTCTTACTCTCGCCGCAATATTCAGTGCAGCAAACAATAGCCCTAGGGAAACCCCCTACTGATTGGGCACCACCGACCGCCGATAAATCCCCGGGGTGGAAGACGAAACTGTTAGTCACATTCAACCCGCAGTGGCAAGGGGGCCACTGTACCTCCACCACAGCCCCAGCCATTTCGGACGCCCCCGACCGAGATTTGCTACGATTTCACACAGATTGTCAGTTTCTGCGAGGATATAATGCCTCGAAACATGTCACTAAAACTAGGGACAAGGGACTGCGACAGGCTGAGACGAGAGTACGGACACACCGACAGTATGCGTGGATTGGCATGTATGTGGATGAAAACCAGTGTGGGGCCGGCCCAGTGAGAGAGGGAGTGAGTGAGTGAGTGCAGTGATTTTTAACAGACGTGGCGAACGGAGATGACGCAGCAAATGTTTCATCCCAGGTCTCGGTGTACAGTGGACCGGCGCCGACAGCCTGAGTGACGGAGAGGGACCGTGGGAAGCCGCCCGGCAGCCGAAAACAGTTTTACTGCTGTCGGAGTACGTGAGTGTTGTTCTCTACACTTAGCGGTTTGGGATTGATCACTTAATGGTCTGGGATTTTTCTCCATAGTCTCGTCTTGATTTTTAGGATTAAATACCGCTTGTTCCCCCACTATCACTTTTAATTACTCTTATACTTGGAAAGGAATACCTGGATGTAGGGAGGGGGCGCAGGAAGGGATGGTGGAGCTCTTTATTTTAAGAACACTACGGTTGTGGAATCCTACGACGGTAAATCCCGGGGTGTCCCGTGCTCACCCTAGTTTTGGCGGGTCACCCTTCTCTGGGCGGGTCACCTTAGTTCTTGGCGGGCTTTCTTGCTTTTGGCGCGAAGGCTCAGGTTGGGCGGGGCCAGCTGACTTTTGGCGCGAACGCTCAGTTGGGGCGGCGCCCGTTCGCTTTTGGCGCGAATGCTCACTCTTGGCAGGATTGCACAGTCTACAAGGGGCTGCTCGCCTGCGGACGTTCCGCGACCCTATTAGCTCAACTACCGCGCCACCACTACACCGATGGGTCTCTCAAGCGTCATTGCCCTACTCCATGGGATTACTCGATGAACAGGTCCTCTTCAGTTACTGGGATCTCGATATGAATCATGCCTCTAACCACATCTTGGTTGACAGGTTGTACCTTTTACTTTTAACTATAACGTCCCGACCAACAACATGCGCATTGCCGTCTCGCCATACTGTGCGTTTTCATTTACAATGTTTTGTATGTCCAGTGTTTGGCCGTCCCACTGCCCAAATATCCCCCAACCCACTTATTTTTGTCTCTCTCTCTTTTTCCCCCGCTGGTCACAGGCCTCAGGCCTCCAACTAGGACGTGCTACTCAGCACACAGCAGGGTGCTTGGCCCATCTCTTTTCCTCGCGGCCGCTCACTCATCTTTTTGTCCGCCGACATGGGTGTTTAGGCCATCCCTTTTCCCCTTCTGTTCACAAAGTGCCAAGAACGAGGGGGGGCCCACCTACTCCTTCTTCCGTCTATGCCCTCCAAATTTTAATGCCCCTTCTCACGCACCCATTTTTATCTTTTCTCCCAAGTCCACAGATTTTTTCTTTCGCTAAAGCATTATGGACGCTCATTTTAAAGCAATTTCCTCCTGCTACTTGTCCGCCCCCCTCCTCAAGTTTGCGGCTAGGGAGGGTTGAGCTACTGCTGCCACAGACACTGCCATTTCCAGTCCCTAAAGCGGGTATTGGCAACCATGCGGGGTGAAGATGCCAGCCAGTCTACCTGTCTGAGGCTACACTCTCCAATGCTTTGAACATGCAACCTGTAACTGCCAGTCAGTACCAAACCTTCCCATTGAAATCTCGTACAGACTCCTCTTGCCGATTGTACTGCCCTATCCTACACCCCCGCTCCCCATTCCCCACGCCATAGTCACGCCCCTTCATCGTTTTGTCCCAAACCCACACACTTTATGTTCACCGCCGGATCTGAGGTCGTCTTAGTTCTGTCTTTCATTCAGCTTGCAGGAATTCAACTGGGTCTTGCTGAATAGAAGATCCGCGGATCCTTACGCTCCATCTCTTTTAAGGTTTTCAGCTCCCTGAGGTTTTCTACCAAGACACAGTAACTCATCTTCTGGCCTCATCTCTCCATTAGGGCATTTCACTCACTACGCTTCCACTGCCGTGCTCTGCGCCCCATCTTCTTTCCAAAGTCTTATGCTCCCTGAGGTTTCCTACCAGGGTTCGGCACGTCGTCTCCAAAAACTAAATGGCTTCTTTCCCCAATCTCATGCTCCCTGAGGTTTGCTACCAGGACTTTCCCCACTCTCATGCTCCCTGAGGTTTGCTACCAGGATTCATCACGTCATCCCCAAATAATAAATGGTGCCACCGCCACTGCAAACTTAAAGGTTCCCGACCCCTCTGTTGCACTGTGGGCGCTCACGCCTGCCTTTCATTTTTCTCTGTTACACTCCTGGCCAACGCTCTCTTTTGTCCTCCACCGCACCTACAGTATCGGCAGCACTTTGCCGTCGCCTTTTGCTTGAAGGCATTATACATACAATCGCCTCCCACAGGGATCAATACTCAGCTCCTGCCCAAATCCTTCAGTCTCTTCAACTGCGAGTACTCCTCTCCAACTCATCCGTTCGTATCTTTTGCAAGGCGCTGGTTCGCGCTGACAACAGCAGGGTCACCAGGTTCCTTTATGATTCTTTTCCCGGGGTATCTTTTAAAGGCTGTCACTTCCCTCAAACTGATCAAATCCTCAAGTGTCAAACGGAGGAAAGTGCTACACAGACAATTTCTGTCCTGACCTGTCTGACCATCCTTTTATGATTCTCTCTCTCTCCCTCTCCTCTACACAGGGATGAAGTCCGATATGCCCGCAGCACCTGCGCATTCTCTTTTGGCTATGACACACGGCCCTTCACACACACAGATTCTTGCATACACAAGGATTATACTTGCACCTCTCGTTCTGTATCTCGTTTGGGGGGACAAGTCCCCTCAGGCAAACAGTCCAATTTCGTCCCACCGCAAATCTCCTAATTGCCCAGAGTTTTACATTGTCCCCCTCTCCATAATCATCATCATCATATCTTATACTGAGCTGGCTGGAAACACATAGGCCACCGCACGCACCACTTCTCTCATTGCTCCAGGTCAGCACAACCTAATATATCCCTAAAGTCACTCGATGAGACGGGACCTGACGGGGAGGTGCAGAAAGAGAGGGGATCATGCAACCCCACCTTGGCACGGTTTCTACGTAGGGTTTGGGTTGCTGCCCTTCTACACCGACATGGGTCTGTTTCACTGATATCTTTGCTCTTCTTGTACTTTATTCTGCTGTCTAAACTCTTCATTGGGCCTTCTCTTGGGAGGTCCACCTTGTTTATCATAGACTCCGCTTCGAGCGGGCAAATAGCCGCCAGGATAAGTTTGTGCCCTTTAGCTGGTGGCTCAACCCCTTTTTGTCTACATTGGTCTTTCTCCATTGTATAGGCGCCTTTCCTGATGTTACCAATACTTTCTGCCTCACAGTCGCGGATCGCTCCAATATTCTACCCAAGTGTCTGGGGGCGACAATCCCGCCCTGCTTGCTAAAGGGGGTTCCCGGCTACCTTGCCGCTTATTCTGCGCGCCCTGTGAGGCTAGGGGCATCTCCTGCGCTTTGTCTTCCCTAACCACACACTGGAATTTCACCTGCTCTATTGTCCTATTACCACAGAGTTGATGGGGATCCTCATCATTTCCACCTTTATACTAAACGGTCTCCATGGGCGCCTCATCGAACGATTGTCCTACGACAACACCATTGGTTGTGCCCCCCGAGCACCGGCAGTTCCCCGGTGTGCTAATCGAAACTACTTGTGTCCCTTACTGTGCATTATCAAAGCGTACCGTTTGCCTTCCCCTATGCAGTCTATTGTGGTTCCCTTCTCACTATTACCAATCCCACTTCCCTCTCGAGGGACTTACTCCATTTTTTTTCGACACAACTCCTGGACGAATGTTTTTGCTCTTCACACATTGCGTTTTAAAACATACAGGCGCCTGTGCTCCTGCAGCTGCTAGCACACATTCCCACCGAGTCATAACTGCCACTCGTACTATCTTGCATTTGTATCAGTGTCCCGACTTTCATCTACCCCGTGTAGTGCTGCTGCTCAAATTGACACCGATTATCCTATTAATTGTCTTCCACAGTCCGCGCACACTTGATTTTAACTTTGTCAGAATATTGCGACTTGACACCTTTTGCGTGACTGCTCCCCGCAATTACCTCACCGACACTGGACCAGTGTCATGATTACGCTTTTTACATTTTTCCTCTGCCTCTTCGTAATTCGACGAACATTAAAACACCTATAGTATAATCTGGCTACCCCTGCCTCGACTGCCTTTTTGTGGCAGCCCGTGCTGGGGAGCTTTTTTTCTCTGATTTGAGATCACGAATCCCTCTGACTTCCTTTGTGTAAAGTTGTACCCCTTCCCTTACGTGAAACCACTCCTTCTACCTCACACAGAGTTCTCTCTATTTTATGTGACTCCTTTTGGTGGATATTTTTCATTGAAATACTGCCACGTACAGGTCCGCAACTCATAAGAATGGTTAAGGCTTTCAGACTACCTTCATTATTTTCACCATTGTCTTTTTATATCTGCCCCCATTCCTCTTACACAAATGGTTGAGTACACTCTTCCTGGTTGCATTTGACAGTCCACATGAGCACAGACCTTATGTTCAGGAGTACTGACTGGAGAATTTGGGGACTGCCTCCCGTCCATTCCGGTCTCCCAAACATGCCACCCCAAAGACCCTATACAACACAACACTTTATTTCCCATTGTAGTCACATAGTTCCTGACTGACCCTGCCATATATCACCCTGGTGATGCGGGGACTCCTTTTTACTGCATTCCCACAGCCCCATCTCACTGATTTAAAGGTGATGAGGTATCATTACTTTTCAACCAGACCCCCATACGTTGAGCTCCACCAGGAGACGCCGCTGCCACCAACTCCGACAACACGACAGCCTGTGTGTGACCTCCTACAAACGGACAGGGACACATCCAACACATGCTGTAATGCGACTTCCGCTCGTGAGCCATGGTACCGGGTTTTTTGCTTGCGGCCGGTTGCATTAAGGGCGGGTGATGGGGGACCTGCCAGTTAGTCTCTCCACTGGTCTACTACCGCCTTTGCGTGAGCTCGCGATTTGGGCGTTGTACATGCTATCTCTCCGGTGCATGTCAGCTCTCTCAATGGTTTTCTTCCGAATTCATCTGATCCTGTTGTACCCATGACTGACTTTTCATCTTCATCCACATGAATGAAGCCTGGTTGTCCAAAGAGCCCCTACTCATTTATTTTGCCCGTCTAAATTGGGGTATGTCAATTCATCCTTCCATAACAGCGGGTGGGTGAAATGTACTGTGTGCCTTGGCAATTGAGACACTGCTGTTCTCGCAAGCGGCCTTTGCGGACTGTCCAGTATTCCTGACTGGCCTCAGCCACCCTCGGAGGCCACTGACCATGCTACTGAGCTGCCCATGCCTGTCCTTGGGGTGGTGAAACGGATGTCGGCATCGATTACTCAATGCAGCACGACTGGTTAGCCAATGACGGGTAAGATCCCTCGGGCGAGGGACAACCTAAGACAGGCACAGTCGCGCATTGACATCGGAACGGGTGGCCTCCGTTCGTCTCCCTTTGATGAGATTTCTGCCTGCTTGCATCCGTGTCGGACGGTTGGACAGCACTGCTGCTCTCTGGAACATACTGATCTACGGGACCACCGGGGCACAGTACAGTTTCACACTGGGCTTCACATCTCTAGCGGGTACCTACCTGCTGGTACCAGGCTGTTCCTACTCCCTTTCCAAACTTACAACGCCTATTTACATTTGCCGGCTCTTTGGACTACAGACTTGCGTTTACTAAATGACTTACTCACTCTAACGCACTCGCGTACATTTCGCCAGCTCTGAATGACTTATTGCAATGCTTGTCTAATCCTGTGCTTTTCGTTATTTCTGCAGACACTGCCTCAATTACTTCAACTATTAGTTTAGCTTAGCATGCAGCTGTGACTATCTATTGCTTAATTGTGTAGCGGCGCGTTTTTCAGGGCACCCTTCATCCCCATATGACTGTCTCCTTAGAACCGGTGAGTCTGGTCGATACAACACCGGTCACCGGTCGCCTCGTGGGGTTGCGTTCCTTACGGGATAAGGGGGTGTGGCCTCTTTCGAGGCCAAGAGAGGGAATGTTGGGGATAATCTGCTATCGGGGTACCTACATTGGGGCTAGGGAGGGGAGCACCATTATTAAAGCAGACACTGTCAGATACCAGCTAAAACACAGCCATGTAAAGTAAATCCAGCCACTGCAGGACTGTCTGCCTGGGGCCACATTCCTGGGGGATTAGAACATGTCCGTCAGTTTCAGATCATCCTGTTACACTCTCATTGTTAATAAAGGAAACCGGTAACTATCGGATAGTGTAAATCGCACCGATACTACACTTGATTGATAAAGTACTTGCTAATGCCTCCGCTGACGTCAAACTCCTTCGGGTCCTATGTTAAATGATAATACCTGTATATTCAACTATGGAGAACTATTGTGAACGCCCAGACAGCCAGACGCATGGCAATGAGGAGACCCTTCCCAACAATAAACTTTTAAATCACAAGATCGGAAACTGTTGAACCCAGGATGTCTACCCATTGTTCAGCACAGCAGGAGCTGGACAGGTATCTCGGGGCAGCCAATAGAGACACTAATCCCTTCACAGACAGGTGAACCGACCAATGAGAGAACCGAACGAGGGGAACCTGACCGGGAACTCGAGGAAGCGCGAAGTATAACTGCACCAGATCCGAAGAGAAGGAGAGAACGCCTTCTCCAACAAATTTGCATGCTTTTGAATTCGTTGTATAGTTTGCCAGTCTTGATTCTGTAATAAACGGTGTTTTTGCTCCAAACTCTAGCCGGTTTGATCTCTCCTTCCAACGAACACGTGGAGACGAGACCATTCGGTTTCCGTCTCAACAGTACCCAGAACTGGTTGCAGTACTCCAGTTGAGACTATTCCCATGTCTGCATGGGTTTCCTCCGGGTGTTCCGGTTTCCTCCCACAGTCCAAAGATGTGCAGGTCAGGTGAATTGGCCATGCTAAATTGCCTGTAGTGTTAGGTAAAGGGGTAAATGTAGGGGAATGGGTGAGTTGCGCTTCGGCGGGTCGGTGTGGACTTGTTGGGCCAAAGGGCCTGTTTCCACACTGTACGTAATCTAATCTGGTCTAATCTAATCAGTGTTTTATACCAGATAATGTAAGAGGTTAATTTTAGAAGGTAAACTTCCTTGTTTTATATGTTGTGCACCTATTAATGAATCCTAGGATATAGCATGTTTTATTAACTGCACTTTGAACCTGCCTCGACACTTTCAATGATCTATTTTGCCATGATTATCAGGTTTTTAGATTAGATTCCCTACAGTGTGGAAACAGGCCCAACAAGTCCACACCGACCCTCCGAAGAGTAACCCACCCCCCCCCCCCGACTAACGCACCTAACACTTTGGACAATTTAGCATGGCCAATTCACCTGACTTGCACGTCTTTGGATTGTGGGAGGAAACCGGAGCACCCAGAGAAAACCCACGCAGACACAGGGAGAAAGTGAAAACTCCATGCAGACTGTGGCCTGAGGCTGGAATCAAACCTGGGATCTTGGTGCTATGAGGCAGCAGTGCTAACCACTGAGCCACTGTGCCGCCCACATTTAAAGTTAATGTTTTCAAAAGGGCACAAAGAATCTTACAAAATGATTCCCAGATTCACATAACCATCCTTGTGGATTCTGCAATATCACTTGAATTGGCACACCACACAATTCAAACTCTGCTGTGAGTAACTGAGGATTAGGACAAAGTGAGAAGTTGTTCATCCTCTTAACTTGTTTCTAACAACATATAAAACACAAGTAAGGTGTATCGAGTCTGTGTGGAATATTACAAGAGAATTTGTACTATTTTAACCTTTTCAGTCTGCTCTTAATTTTATGAAGATATGTAAACAGAAATTAAGGTTACCTGTAAGCTCAACTAGTTATGTGGGGATACAATAAGATTGCAATACAGTGTTCAGCAAAACCAAAGTAAAAGAGGGGATGAGTGTGACAGTCTGATTAAAGAACACATTGGAGTCAAAAATTCTGTTTGGAATTGAGAAGCAAAAAGGGGGCAATTGACACTACTAACAAATGTCTTAATCTCAAAACAGAAAGAGAATAATCTGTATTGAAGTCACAAATCAGCAAGGATTAGAGAACTTTAAAACTTTTTATTTCAAAAAGGGCACCTCTACCCCAAAATGTCAATGTCCTTTGTGCCCCACTCCCACCACCCATACTAATACACACACATTTGTTGCCTTCCCACCTGAAAAATTCGAGACATACCTCACCCCAATCACGACTGTTGTTTTCACTGAGATGGTTGCAGCCTCAGCAGTGGTCTGTTGAGACTACTAGAATTGCTGAATTAACTAAGATTGGCCAGCAGTCCTTGCAGTCAGGATTTACTGTTCACAAAAGGTCCAATGCTCAACAGTTTAATTTTCCTCCCCCCCCTCAATATGTCACTGCTGTAGGGTAGGCTTTTTAATATCAATTCATTTGAAACACACTTTTCTTCCAAGGGTGGTTTGATGAACAGGTCAACCCAAATAAAGTTTAGCCCAGTTGGTTTCAGTTAGTAATAGAAAAGTATAACTTGTAAATTTGAGAAGTACTATTCTCCATCAGATGAGAGGGAATAATAGCCAGGGTAAAATGGAACCAAAGAAAAATCCATAACAACAATGATCTTTAAAGAGGTCACAGTTCAGATACAGAGGGCTGCATTTCAATAACAGAAATCAGAAAAAACAGGGCTTATAATTCAAATTAGTGGAGCTAATCCAAACAGCATTTCATCTTATCCTTTTGCAATGAGCAAGAACCTGGATGGCTTAAATCAAACAATTTTTCTGCTAGCAACTTCAACCTGCTCCTATATTCTAAATGCTTATGGTTGGACTTAGGAACTCCATCAAATCCATACATTGCTCCCCACCAAGCCGCAGCTATAGTGCCAGTAGAATCACTATCACCTCCGTGGAAAACCGCTCGATTACAAAGCTCTCTCCAGGAATTGCCTGAGCCCAAGATGGCATCATAAGCAATCATGGGAGCATCATGCCCGCTTGCCCCACCCCAGCCCGAATAGCTAACAGAGGTATAGAATTTGTCACGTTCCATCACATCGTACGGAACTGGGAAAATTGGCTTGGATACCCCATCCAGAATGCCTCGATCCTGAAGGTATTTCTTCCAATGGTTTTCAAAGTATGACCTGAAAGGAAAACAAATGTGATAAGATATTCAATATTCAAAAGATTTTATTCTCCCTAATGATGTATATCAAGAAAGACCACAATTTTCACAAATTCTGGACAGCACAAAACATCAAAAATATCTCATTGATTGTAAGAGGTGAATGGGGAAACAGTGATGAGGCGGCATTATTACTGGACCAGTAATCTAGGGACAGGTTTTAATTTTACCATGGCTGCTGGTAGAATTTAACTTCAAATATAAATTTGGAATGGAAAGCTAGTCCTGGTAATGGTGACTATGACAATAATCATCAATTATTATTCACCTACATCCTTTAGGTCAAAAAGTTTAGGTTACAGTCAAATGGATTTATTTGAACAAGCTTTCGAAGTGAAGAGAGCATCTAGGCATAGACTTTATAATCGGAGACATCAAAAGATCTCACAAATAGTGTGAGTGGAGTGTTGACAGGTAGGATAATAGATCTTTGCAGATGATCAAGAGTGTTGGTGTGAGTAAAGTGTCAACAACTGAATAACAAGTGAAGGGATGACCTATCATACATTCTTTCAGGAAGGAAATCTACTGTCCTTACCTGGTTTGGTCTACATGTGACTGCAGATGTTTGATTCTTAATTGCCCACTTGCTTCAGATCAATTAGGGGTGCCCATTTCCAATGAAAAAAAAATAAAAGTCCTTTGTCACACAGGAGACGTGACAGCCAATTTGTGGCTAGTTGAATGAAGGATAATGCCTGGAGCCTGAACTGAATTGCAGTATTGGTTCACTTATGACCATTCAAGAAAAGGTAACTAGAACCTCATTTCAGTGTCTCATGCAAAAATGTCAACCCTTAGCAGCATATCAACCACCACTCAAACCTCCCCAAACCCCACCACAGAAGAATACAACAGGATATGGAATGCACTGCCTAAAATTATGGTGGAGAGAAATGGCCTCCTGCCATGCAGTAGTAACTCTGTGATTCTAACACTGAATTGATATGCCAGTTTTGATTTGTGTGGCGGAGGTGGGTACTGCAGACGCTGGAGATTAGAGTCAAGATTACAGAGGCGCTGGAAAAGCACAGCAGGTCATGCAGCATCCAGGGAGCAGGAAAATCGATGTTTCGGGCAAAAACCCTTCATCAGGAATCAATTTGATTTGTGTGTTCATGTCTGCCTGACAGGACCTTTGCTAAAATGTTTATCCAAAGAACACTGCCTGTGAAAAAACTACATCTTTACAATTCAGCTTAGATTGCTAGCTGGCATCCATTACCGCAATGATCTAGATGTTACAGTACAGACCTCTGAGGAGTTGTCGTTCACACGAAGGAAAGGCACATTTTTGCATTTCAATTTCATCTGTCTGGCAAATCCAGTAATTCCAGAGAGATGAAGAAAGCATTAGGAAGCAGATTATTAAGAAGCATGTTAACACCATGAGTCCATGCAAATATCAGCCTCAAGCCTCTCACAGAGCACTTACAAAACAAAGAATGAATACTACACATACCATTCAGCCAGATTTTCAGAAACATAGTGCCCAGCATTTTCTACGTAACTCTTTGTTTTCTCCAACACTTCCATCAGGCCTGCTCCCCAACTTTCTATGGGTTTATCATTCACTGCATAAGCTGTGAACAAAGCTGCAACTACTGAGCCCAGGTAGCCAGTTGGATGATGGTGAGTCATTCGGCCACTCTCGACAGCTATTTCAATCAGCATCTGTAACTCATTGGGATGAGGAAATCGCAGTCCAATACACATAGCCCTCATTGCTGCACCACATCCGCCTCCTTTAGGATTGAATGGGATTTTCCAGCCATCTGAACAACCTGGCCTCAGTGACCCGACTGCATTCATGCAAGTCAAACCTGGCAAAACATAATAGACATAGTGCAGAACATTAACTCCAGTTGTGAATAGTTAATTCTTATTACTAATGACAGAAACCCCAATATATAGATAAAAAAGTAACCTGTCATTTTCCAGTTATTTACCTTAACCAAACTGAGCAACTTGTTCAAAGTGACCCAATGGAAACCAAATTCAAAAAATGATTTCAGAACATGAAGATAGTATCAATGAGATATACATTTTTTTAAAAGGAATTTCTATTTTTAATGGGAGTCAGTTGGCTGAACAGCTGATTTGTGATGCAAATGTGTTGCTGGTCAAAGCACAGCAGGTTAGGCAGCATCTCAGGAATAGAGAATTCGACGTTTCGAGCATAAGCCCTTCATCAGGAATAAGAGAGAGAGAGCCAAGCAGGCTGAGATAAAAAGTAGGGAGGAGGGACTAGGGGGAGGGGCGATGGAGGTGGGATAGGTGGAAGGAGGTCAAGGTGAGGGTGATAGGCCGGAGTGGGGTGGGGGCGGAGAGGTCAGGAAGAAGATTGCAGGTTAGGAGGGCGGTGCTGAGTTGAGGGAACCGACTGAGACAAGGTGGGGGGAGGGGAAATGAGGAAGCTGGAGAAATCTGAATTCATACCTTGTGGTTGGAGGGTTCCCAGGCGGAAGATGAGGCGCTCCTCCTCCAGCCGTCGTGTAGTTGTGTTCTGCCGGTGGAGGAGTCCAAGGACATGCAAGTCCTCGGTGGAGTGGGAGGGGGAGTTAAAGTGTTGAGCCACGGGGTGATTGGGTTGGTTGGTTCGGGCGGCCCAGAGGTGTTCTCTGAAGCGTTCCGCAAGTAAGCGGCCTGTCTCACCAATATAGAGGAGGCCACATCGGGTGCAGCGGATGCAATAGATGATGTGTGTGGAGGTACAGGTGAACTTGTGGCGGATATGGAAGGATCCCTTGGGGCCTTGGAGGGAAGTGAGTGTGGAGGTGTGGGTGCAAGTTTTACATTTCCTGCGGTTGCAGGGGAAGGTGCCGGGGGTGGAGGTTGGGTTGGTGGGGGGTGTGGATCTGACAAGGGAGTCACGAAGGGAGTGGTCCTTGCAGAACCCTGATAGGGGAGGGGAGGGAAATATATCCTTGGTGGTGGGGTCCGTTTGGAGGTGGCGGAAATGACGGCGGATGATACGTTGTATGTGCAGGTTGGTGGGGTGGTAGGTGAGAACCAGTGGGGTTCTGTCTTGGTGGCGGTTGGAGGAGCGGGGCTCAAGGGCGGAGGAGCGGGAAGTGGAGGAGATGCGGTGGAGGGCATCGTCGATCACGTCTGGGGGGAATCTGCGGTCCTTGAAGAAGGAGGCCATCTGGGCTGTGCGGTGTTGGAATTGGTCCTCCTGGGAGCAGATGCGGCGGAGACGAAGGAATTGGGAATATGGGATGGCGTTTTTACAGGGGGCAGGGTGGGAGGAGGTGTAGTCCAGGTAGCTGTGGGAGTCAGTCGGTTTATAATAGATGTCTGTGTTGAGTCGGTCGCCCGAGATAGAAATGGAAAGGTCTAGGAAGGGGAGGGAGGAGTCTGAGACAGTCCAGGTGAATTTCAGGTCGGGATGGAAGGTGTTAGTAAAGTTGATGAACTGTTCAACCTCCTCGTGGGAGCACGAGGCAGCGCCGATACAGTCATCGATGGAGCGGAGGAAAAGGTGGGGGGTGGTGCCAGTGTAGTTGCGGAAGATGGACTGTTCCACATATCCTACGAAGAGGCAGGCATAGCTGGGGCCCATGCGGGTGCCCATGGCAACTCCTTTAGTTTGGAGGAAGTGGGAGGATTGAAAAGAGATGTTATTCAGGGTGAGGACCAGTTCAGTCAGTCGAAGGAGGGTGTCAGTGGAAGGGTACTGGTTGGTGCGGCGGGAAAGGAAGAAGCGGAGGGCTTTGAGTCCTTCATGATGGGGGATGGAGGTGTACAGGGACTGGATGTCCATAGTGAAAATAAGGCGTTGGGGACCGGGGAAGCGAAAATCCTGGAGGAGGTGGAGGGCGTGGGTGGTGTCCCGAACGTAGGTGGGGAGTTCTTGGGTCCTAGACCTTTCCATTTCTATCTCGGGCGACCGACTCAACACAGACATCTATTATAAACCGACTGACTCCCACAGCTACCTGGACTACACCTCCTCCCACCCTGCCCCCTGTAAAAACGCCATCCCATATTCCCAATTCCTTCGTCTCCGCCGCATCTGCTCCCAGGAGGACCAATTCCAACACCGCACAGCCCAGATGGCCTCCTTCTTCAAGGACCGCAGATTCCCCCCAGACGTGATCGACGATGCCCTCCACCGCATCTCCTCCACTTCCCGCTCCTCCGCCCTTGAGCCCCGCTCCTCCAACCGCCACCAAGACAGAACCCCACTGGTTCTCACCTACCACCCCACCAACCTGCACATACAACGTATCATCCGCCGTCATTTCCGCCACCTCCAAACGGACCCCACCACCAAGGATATATTTCCCTCCCCTCCCCTATCAGTGTTCCGCAAGGACCACTCCCTTCGTGACTCCCTTGTCAGATCCACACCCCCCACCAACCCAACCTCCACCCCCGGCACCTTCCCCTGCAACCGCAGGAAATGTAAAACTTGCACCCACACCTCCACACTCACTTCCCTCCAAGGCCCCAAGGGATCCTTCCATATCCGCCACAAGTTCACCTGTACCTCCACACACATCATCTATTGCATCCGCTGCACCCGATGTGGCCTCCTCTATATTGGTGAGACAGGCCGCTTACTTGCGGAACGCTTCAGAGAACACCTCTGGGCCGCCCGAACCAACCAACCCAATCACCCCGTGGCTCAACACTTTAACTCCCCCTCCCACTCCACCGAGGACATGCAAGTCCTTGGACTCCTCCACCGGCAGAACACAACTACACGACGGCTGGAGGAGGAGCGCCTCATCTTCCGCCTGGGAACCCTCCAACCACAAGGTATGAATTCAGATTTCTCCAGCTTCCTCATTTCCCCTCCCCCCACCTTGTCTCAGTCGGTCCCCGTCAACTCAGCACCGCCCTCCTAACCTGCAATCCTCTTCCTGACCTCTCCGCCCCCACCCCACTCCGGCCTATCACCCTCACCTTGACCTCCTTCCACCTATCCCACCTCCATCGCCCCTCCCCCTAGTCCCTCCTCCCTACCTTTTATCTCAGCCTGCTTGGCTCTCTCTCTCTTATTCCTGATGAAGGGCTTATGCTCGAAACGTCGAATTCTCTATTCCTGAGATGCTGCCTAACCTGCTGTGCTTTGACCAGCAACACATTTGCAGCTGTGATCTCCAGCATCTGCAGACCTCATTTTTTACTTAGCTGATTTGTGATGTTGACCCCAATCATGTGGGCTCAATTCCCACACTGGCTGAGGTCACAATGAAGGTCGAATCTGCTCACCTGAGGCATGGTGATCCTCAGGTCACCATCAGTCATCTATCTTTCTCTTTCTGTCTCTGAAAAAGCAGCCCAGTAGTCCTTTAGAACTCTAGGAACTTTATCTTTTTTGTCTTTTTGAACAAGATGGAGGGTGGGAAAAATGAATGGCTGTAACAGCTGCACCTTTCTTTGAGGTATTTTAGGTGCTGGGGGTGATTTCCTCTAATTCCAAGAGCAGCAATTACTGTTTTATATGCTGTTGCATTGTTTTGGAAGTTTGGGGAAAAAAAAGTTAAAACAACAGCAGTTTTAAAAGGGAGAAGGACAGACAAAGGAAGCACATGGTGAGGTCAATGTGGGGGGGGGGGGGGGGGAGGGGGAGAGAGAGAGAGAGAGAGAGAGAGAGAGAGAGAGAGACAGAGAGAGAGAGAGAGAGAAAGAAAGAAACTGACAGAGCAATGAACCTGCACAGTTACTGCCTTTGCTGTTTGAATTCATGTATTGCTGGACATCGGAATGCATCTGGGAAAATTAGCAAAAAGTGAATTTCGTAACTAATCTTAGAGGAACCTGTTTGGGCGAAGTTCACAACACAAAATCAGAAAAGTTAATCATTGTTTTAAGTCTGTCCAACAGAAAGGCTGCAGCAGTGAGAAGAGTGGGTTTTTTCTTGATTGTATGTTTTTGGAGATAAGTCTCTTGATTAAACTTAAGATATAAGCCATAACTATTAATTTAACCTGGGGCAGTGTTTTGTAGAGGAATAAGACGGTGTTATTTTCTGGGTCTGTAGATTGTGAAGGAGCAAAAATTGTCTTTACAATAATATGTACTTGTCAGATGTGGGAGTTTAAAAGAGAGCTTATGGGTTACTGCGGATTATATCTGCAATAAATGCTGTTGGATGCGAATCTTATCAGATGGAATGGATCAGTTGGAGACACACAGTTAGAAGCAATGAGGAATTTGCAACAGCAACAGTGTGGGGGGGGGGGGGGGGGGTGAGCTCAGATATAGATACATAGATGGGTTAACTCCAGGAAGGGTAAGAGAGGTCCGCACCTAGGGCAGGAGTCTTTTGGGGATATACCCATTTCAAACTGTTTTGGAAAATGTAGAGGGTGATGCACTAATAGCTAAGTTTTTGGTATGGACACTGGCTCTAATGCAACAAGGGGTATGTCAGCTTCCAATTGTGTCAGGGGATTCTATAGTCCAAGGTACAGACAGATGTTTCTGTGGTCAGCAGAGAAAAAGCAGAATGGTGTGTTGCTTCCCTGGTGCCAGGATCAAGGATGTCTCAGAGAGGGGACAGAATGTTCTCACAGGAGAGAGGGGCCAGCAAGAGGTCATTGTCCACATTGGAAGCAACGACATTGGAAGGGAAAAGGTTGAAATTCTGAAGGGAGATTACAGAGAGTTAGGCAGATATTTAAAAAGGAGGCCCTCAAGGGTAATAATATCTGGATTACTCCCAGTGCTGCGAGCTAATGAGGGCAGGAATAGGAGGATAGAGCAGATGAATGTATGGCTGAGGAGCTGATGTATGGGAGAAGGATTCACATTTTTGGATCATTGGAATCTCTTTGGGGTAGAAGTGACTTGTACAAGGAGGATGGATTGCACCTAAATTGGAAGGGGAATTTACTAGAACTGCTTGGGAGGAATTAAACTAGTAAGGTGGGGCGGGGGGGGGGGAAAACGGGGACACCCAGGGAGATAGTGAGGAAAGAGATCAATCTGAGACTGGTACGGTTGAGAAGTGAGTCAAACACTCAGGGTAGGCAGGGACAAGGTAGGGCCAATCAATTAAACTGCAGATATTTCAATGCAAGGGGCCTAATAGCGAAGGCAGATGAACTCAGGGCATGGTTAGGAACATGGGACTGGGATATCTTAACAATTACAGAAACATAGCTCAGGGATGGGCAGGTTAATGTTCCAGGATACAAATGCTACAGGAAGGATAGAAAAGGAGGCGAGAGAGGAGAGGGAGTGGCATTTTTGATAAGGGATAGCATTACAGCTGTGCTAAGGGAGGATATTCCCGGAAATACATCCTGGGATGTTATGAGTGGAATTGAGAAATAAGAAAGGGATGATCACCTTATTAGGATTGTATTATAGATCCCCTCATAGTCAGAGGGAAATTGAGAAACAAATTTGTAAGGAGATCTCAGCTATCTGTAAGAATAATAGGGTGGTTATGGTAGGGATTTTAACTTTCCAAACATAGACTGGGACTGCCATAGTATGAAAGGTTTAGATGGAGAGGAATTTGTTAAGTGCTTACAGTACAATTTTCTGATTCAGTATGTGGATGTACCTACTAGAAAAAGTGCAAAACTTGACCTACTCTTGGGAAATAAGGCAGGGCAGGTGACTGAGGTGTCAGTGGGAGACCACTTTGGGGCCAGCGACCATAATTCTATGAGTTTTAAAATAGTGGTGGAAAAGGATAGACCAGATCGAAAAGTTGAAGTTCTAAATTGGAGAAAGGCCAATTTTGACAGTATTAGGCAAGAACTTTCAAAGCTGAAAATGTGTTGCTGGTTAAAGCACAGCAGGTTAGGCAGCATCCAAGGAACAGGAAATTCGACGTTTCGGGCCAGAGCCCTTCATCAGGAATGAGGAGAGTGATGAAGGGCTCTAGCCCGAAACGTCGAATTTCCTGTTCCTTGGATGCTGCCTAACCTGCTGTGCTTTAACCAGCAACACATTTTCAGCTCTGATCTCCAGCATCTGCAGACCTTACTTTTTACTTGAAGAACTTTCAAAAGCTGATTGGGGGCAGATGTTCGCAAGTAAAGGGACAGCTGGAAAATGGGAAGACTTCAGAAATGGGATAACAAGAATCCAGAGAAAGTATATTCCTGTCAGGGTGAAAGGAAAGGCTGGTAGGTATAGGGAATGCTGGATGACTAAAGAAATTGAGAGTTTGGTTAAGAAAAAGAAGGAAACATCTGTCAGGTACACACAGGATAGATCAAGTGAATCCTTAGAAGAGTATAAAGGAAGTAGGAGTATACTTCAGAGGGAAATTAGGAGGGCAAAAAGGGGACATGAGATAGCTTTGGCAAATAGAATTAAGGAGAATCCAAAGGGTTTTTACAAAAATATTAAGGACAAGGGTAACGAGGGAGAGAAGAGGGCTCCTCAAAGATCAGTAAGGCGGCCTTTGTGTGGAGCCGCAGAAAATGGGGGAGATACTAAAATGAATATTTAGCATCAGTATTTAATGTGGAAAAGGATATGGAAGATATAGACTGTAGGGAAATAGATGGTGACATCTTGCAAAATGTCCAGATTACAGAGGAGGAAGTGCTGGATGTCTTGAAACGGTTAAAGGTGGATAAATCCCCAGGACCTGATCAGGTGTACCCGAGAACTCTGTGGGAAGGTAGAGAAGTGATTGCTGGGCCTCTTGCTGAGATATTTGTATCATCGATAGTCACAGGTGAGGTGCCAGAAGACTGGAGGTTGGCAAAAGGGCAGTAAAGACAAGACAGGGAACTACAGACTAGTGAGCCTGACCTTGATGGTGGGCAAGTTGTTGGAGGGAATCCTGAGGGACAGGATATATATATGTATTTGGAAGGGCAAGGACTGATTAGGGATAGTCAACATGGTGTTGTGCATGGGAAATGATGTCTCACAAACTTGATTGAGTTTTTTGATGAAGTAACAAAGAAGATTGATGAGGGCAGAGCGGTAGATGTGATCTATATGAACTTCAATATGGCATTCGACAAGGTTCCCCATGGGAGACTGATTAGCAAGATTAGATCTCATGGAATACAGGGAGAACTAGCCATTTGGATACAGAACTAGCTCAAAGGTAGATGACAGAAGGTGGTGGTGGAGGTTGGATTTCACACTGGAGGCCTGTGACCAGTGGAATGCCACAAGGATCGGTGCTGCGTCCTCTACTTTTTGTCATTTACATAAATGATTTGGATGCGAGCATAAGAGGTGCAGTTAATAAGTTTGCAGATGACACCAAACTTGGAGGTGTAGTGGACAGCGAACAGGGTTACCTCAGATTACAACAGTCTTTTCCCTGGGGTTGGAGAGTCCAGAACTAGAGGGCATGGGTTTAGGGTGAGAGGAGAAAGATATAAAAGAGACCTAAGGGACAACTTTTTCACGCAGAGGTTGGTACATGTATGGAATGAGCTGCCAGAGGATGTGGTGGAGGCTGGTACAATTGCAACATTTAAGAGGCATTTGGATGGGTATATAAATAGGAAGGGTTTGGAGGGATATGGGCTGGGTGCTGGCAGGTGGAACTAGATTGGGTTGGGATATCTGGTCAGCATGGACGCGTTGGACTGAAGGCTGTTTCCATGCTGTACAGGTCTATGGCTCTAAGAAAAATCATTATTGATCCATGTATTGGTATGTCAAGTGCCCAAGTGGTGGCATAGGAGGAGCAGCTATTCAGCCGCTCAAGCCTGCTCCACCATTGAATAAGATCATGTTTGATCTGTGGGCCAACGCCATATGCCTGCCCCAGGCTCATATCCCTTGATATCCTGATTTAAATTTAACAATTGAATTAGAATCAACTGCCATTTAAGGAAGACAGTTCCAAACCTCCACTACGCTTTGCATGTTGAAGTGCTTTCTGACATATCTCCTAAATGGTGTAGCTCAAATTCTTAGACTATGCCCCCAGATCGAAAATCAAACATTGAAAATTATTCCAACTTTGTTATTTTCCTATTCATCTTTGGAATGTATGTATTGCTCGCTGGCCAGCATTTATCGCCCTTGAGAAAGTGATGGTGAGCTGCCGTCTTGAACCATCTGCTATGGGTTGACCCACAATGCAGTAAGGGAACAAATTCCAGGATTTTGACCCAGCAACAGTGAAGAAACTTCCAAAATCAGGATGGTAAGTGGCTTGGAGGGGAATTTGTAGATGGTGGTGTTCCCATGTATCTGCTACCTTTGTCCTTCTAGATGGAAGTGGTTGTGGGTTTAGAAGGTGCTATTGGAAGATCTTTGGTGAATTTCTACAGTGCATCTTGTAAATAATCCACAATACTGAGTATTGCATATTAGTGGTAGAGGGAGTGTGGTTTGTGCATGTGCTGCCAATCAAGCGGGCTGTTTGGTCCTGAATGATATCAAACTTCTTGAGTATTTTTGGAGCTGCACCCATCCAGGCCTGACTTGTGCCTTGAAGATGGTGGACAGGCTTTTGTTGATGAGGCGGGAAGCTCAGGAAATGAGTTACTCACCACAGCATTCTTGGCCTTTGACCTGCTTTTCTAGCCATATGTTTATGTGGTGGGTCTAGCTGAGTTTCTGACTAATGGCAATCCCCAGGATAAAATGCAGAACCATCTAGCACAGGAACAGGCCCTTCAGCCCACGAATGATTAGAATCATAGACTCCCTACAATGTGGAAACAGGCCATTTGGCCTAACCAAATCTACACTGACCCTCCGAAGAATAACCTACCCAGACCCACTCCCCTACCTATATATTCTAAATTTACCCCTGACTAATGCACCTAACCTACACATTCCTGAACACAGTGGGCAATTTAGCTTGGCCAATTCACCTAACATACACATTTTTGGATTGAGAGAGGAAACCAGAGCAGCCGGAGGAAACCCACGCAGACACGGGGAGAATATGCAAACTGCACAAAGTCGCCAGGGGCTGGAATCGAACCCAGGTCCCTGACGTTGTGAGGCAGCAATGCTCACCACTGAGCCATTGTGCCAACCAAACCTGGCAGCAAATTAAACTAATCCTTTTGTCTGCCCTTGGTCCATATCCCTCCTTTCCTTGCATATTCGTGTATTTATCTAAAAGTCCCGTAAACACTCCCATCATATCTCACTCCATCACCACCCTGGCTGTGCGTTCCAGACTCCTACTACACACTGTATTAATAAATATACCCCTCACATCATTTTATAGACTTCTATCAGGTCTTCCCTCAGCCTCTGCCACTCCAGGGGCAAAAAAATCTAAGGTTCACTAGATAATAGATCATCTATAATGCAGGCAGCATCCTGGTAAACTTTTTCTGCATTCTCTCCAATGCCTCCACATTTTCCTGTAATGTTGCGACCAGAACTGAATGCAATACTCTTAAATGTGGCCTAAACAAAGTCTTATAAAGCTGCAACGTGACATCCTAACTCTTGTACTCAATTCCCAGACCAATAAAGACAAGTGTGCTGTACACCTTCTTTATTACTCTATCTACTTGAGTGGCCACTTTCAGATAACGATGGACTTAAACCCCAAGATCCCTCTAAATATCAATGCGTTTCAGGGTCCTGGCATTAATTGTACACTTTTCCTTAACATTTGATCTCCCAAAGTGCAGCAACTCACTTACTCCATCTGCTCCACTCATATCTGCAGCTGATCTATAACCCATTGTATCGTTTTACAACCAGGATGTTGATAGTAGGGGATTCCATGACAGCAACACCATTGAATATTAAGAAGCAGTGATTATATTGTCTCTTATTGGTGATAGTCATAGCTGCTATACATGGAACATGAATTTTACTTGCTACTTGTCAGTCCGAGTCAGAATATTTCCAGATCTTGCTGTATTTGAACATGGACTGCTTCAGTATCTGAGGAATCGCAAATACTGCTGAACACGTGCAATTGTCAGCAAATATGCTGAGCTTATCATGGAGGGAAGGTCATTGATGAAGCAACTGAAGGTAGTTGGGCTAAGGATACTACGGAGGAATTCCTGCAGAGATGTCCTTGAGCTGAGATGGTCATGATTGTTGAAGATCAGCCATCTTCTTATATCAGGAGAAAGTGAGGACTGCAGATGCTGGAGATCAGAGTCAAAAGGTGTGGTGCTGGAAAAGCACAGCCAGTCAGGAGCACGAAAGTCGACATTGAGCATAAGCTCTTTTTATATGCCACGAGTGGAGAGCATGCCTCCGATACCAGCTTTGCTAGGGCTTCTTGATGCCACACTTGGTTGAATGTAGCCTTGATGTTAAGGACTGTCACTCTCACTTCACCTCTGGAACTCAACTCTTTTGTCCATGTTTGGACCAAGGTACTAATGAGATCAAGTGCTGAATAGCCTTGGTGGAACTTAAACTAGATGTCACTGAGCAGGCGCTGCCTGATAGCACCTTTGATGACAATTTCCATCGCTTTACTGATGATTGAGAATAGACTGATGTGGTGGTAATTTGCCAAATTGAATTGGTCCTGCCTTTTATGTACTGGGCATAATTGGGCAAGTTTTTACATTGTTGGATGGATTCCAGTGTTATAACTGTCCTGGAACAGTTTGGCTATGACAGCGACAAGTTCTGAAGCGCAAGTCTTGCTGGAATATTATCAGGATCAATAGCCTTTGCAGTATCCAATGGCTCCAATTGTTTCTTGATATCACACATATTGAATCAAATTGGCTGAAGACTGGTATCAGTAATGCTGATGACCACTAGAGGAGGCATATAAAGATAATCAGAGGGTTAGACAGGGTGTACAGCGAGAACCTTTTTCCTCAGATGGTGATGATTAGCACAAGGGAATGTAGTTTTAAGTTGAGGGGTGATAGATATAGGACAGATGTCAGAGGTAGTTTCTTTAGTCAGAGAGTAGTAGGGGCGTGGAATGGACTGACTGCAAAGGCAGTATACTCGCTTACTTTAAGTGTGTTTAAATGGTCATTGGATAGACATGGATGAAAATGGAGTAGTGTAGGTTAGATGGGCTTCAGATTGTTGCACCAACTTGTGAAACCACCGAGGGCCAAATGGCCTGTATCACACTGTAATATTCTAATGTTCTGAGGCTGAGATTGATCAGCAACTCAGTACTTCTGGTTGAAGATTGCTGCGAATGATTCAGCTTTATATTATGTAGTTATGTGCTGGGCTCTTCCATTATTGGGGAGGAGGAGATTTGTGGAGCCTCCTACTCCAGTGAATTGTTTAATCATCATTTTTAACTGGATAAGGCAGGACTGCAGAGCTTAGATCTGTTGGCTGTGGGATAGGATTGCTTAGCTCTGTCTATCACTTACTGTTTATGTTGTTTGGCATGTAAGTAGTCCGGCTTCATAGGTTCACCTGGTTGACACCTCATTTTTAGACGTGATCTGTGTGGAATTCAGGGTGGTGTTCGACAAGGTTCCTAGTGATAACCGGTCAACAAGGTTAGATCACGTGAAATGCAGGGAGGACTAGCTATTTAGATACAGAACTGGCTCAAACAGGGATGTTGGAGGGTTGCCTTTCAGACTGGAAGTCTCTGACCAGTGGTGTGCCACAAGGATCTGTGCTGGGTCCACAGTTTTTCATCATTTATATAAATAGTCTGGATGTGAACGTAGAAGGTATAGTTAGTAAGTTTGCAGATGACACCAAAATTGGAGGTGCAGTGAACATCGAAGGAGGTTACCTTATAGTACAAGGGGACATTGGTAAGATGAGCCAATGGTGAAAATGTGTTGCTGGAAAAGCGCAGCAGGTCAGACAGCATCCAAGGAACTGGAGATTCGACGTTTCGGGCATAAGCCCTTCTTCAGGAATGAGGAAAGTGTGTCCAACTACAAGGGATGAACTCAGATTTTTCCAGTTTTCTCATTTCCCCTCCCCCCCACCTTGTCTCAAAATGGGGAGTTGCAATGAAACTTGGGTATCCTCTTACATCAGCTGCTGAAAGTAAGCATACTGATGCAGAAAGTGAAAAAGGTAAATGGTACAGAATTTTAATAAAACCTCAGATTCTGGAGATTTGAAATAAACAAAAACAGAAATCGCTTGAGAAACTCAACAGGTCTAGCAGGATCCGCAGAGAGAAAACAGAGTTGACGTTGAGTCTAGGGACCCATCTTCAGATCTGATATGTTGACCTTTATAGCAAGACTGTACAAGGGCATTGGTAAGACCACACCTGGAGTAGTAGCGCTTGGTCTCCTCATCTGAAAACAGATGTTCTGGCTATTGAGCAAAGAACGTTTACCAGACTGATTCCTGGGATAATGGGACTGATGTATGGGGAGTGACTGATTGGTTAGAATTGTAGAAATCATAGAATCAGGTAATTTGACCCAACAAGTCCACACCGACCCACTAAAGAATATCCCACCCAGAACAACTCCCCAATCCTATTATTCCATATTTACCCCAGACTAATGCATCCAACCTACACATCCCTGAACACTATGGGCAATATATATGGCCGATTTACCTAACTTCCACATCTTTGGACTGTGGGAGGAAACCGGAGCACCCGGAGGAAACCCACAGAGACACGAAGAGAATGTGCAAAATCCACACAGTCACCCATGCTGGAATCGAACCCAGGTCCCTGTGGGAATACTGAAAAAGGACCATTATAGATTGCTAGGCTTGCTGGGGCATTATATTTCATCAACTTAGAATTAAAGCTTAGTTCAACAACTAATATCAATTAAGCTGTCAGCAGTTGTAACTATTGCAAAGGCCACCTCCATTCCTAGCTTCAAGTGTAACCACAATGAGGGTGACACCAGATACTGAATTATAGCAAAGGAGACAATGAAAGGTTAGTTCCTATAGTTAATCCTGATAAGACAACATTACTCAAAAATGAATGTTAATTGTATAATATTATTCTTCTTATTGACCAGATAATACTAACAGTATTGAGGAGGCAGTTGAAAAGTGATGAACTCTATTCTATGATGCAAGCCATTTTAATCATACTAAGAAAGAACCATTACATATGGTCACATGGAACTTGTTTATGAGAGTGTATAAAAACCCTGCTGTAACTGATGATCATTGGAAATGCTAGCCTAGCTTTTGACTGGGCACTCTCCTCTTGAATACAAGCAAAAAAGGGCAGCATGGTGGCTCAGTGGCTAGCACACTCGATTTCAGACTTGGGTGGCTTGGGGGGAGTTTGCACATTCTCCCAGCGTCTGCATGGGTTTCCTCCGGATGCTCCAGTTTCCTCCCACAGTCCAAAGATGTGCAGGTCAGGTGAATTGGCCATACTGAATTGCCCACAGTGTTACGAGTATTAGTCAGAGGGAAATGGTTCAGGGTGGTTTACTCTTTGGAGGGTCAGTGTGGACTTGTTGGGCCAAAGAGCCTGTTTTCACACTGTACTGTAGGGAATCTAAAGTAATCTAACCTAATCAAAATAAAAGCAATCTCACAGTCACGTATCCTTTACATGTGCGTTAAGGGTCAACCTCAGTCGAGATTTAACAGTAAAAAGCAGGTACAAGATACTGAGTTGGATCAGAACAGAAATTCCTGGGGAAATTCAGCAGGTCTGGCAGCATCTGTGGGAAGAAAGCAGAGTAAATATTGAGTCCATTGGCTCTTTATCAGAACAGTTAACAGCTAGGAAAACACTGTTTATACTGAAAGTGCAGTTGAGTGTGAGGCTGGGGAGAGAAGTGGTTGAATAAATGAAGGTGGAATCCAGAAAGACAGCGATATGAATGGGGTATACAAACTAGATTATTGAAAGCAGACCAGGACAGACAAAAGGCTGAATAACTTAATAAGAGTTAACAGAAATGAGTGAGCTGTATTGATTGCAAACTATATAACATGATAATACTCCTAAGGAGTATGACCATGCTCAATGTAACCCGTCATAACAGGACCAGATGCGGGGCCAGTAGAAAACATGGAAGAATGGAATCAGGTTCAAAAGTTATTTGATTCAATGTTGAGTCCAAGAGGTTGTAGGGTCCTCAAGTGGAAAATAAGATGTTGTTCTTCAAGCTTGCATTGAGGCTCACTGGAACACTGCAGCATGCCTGTGACAGAAAGATTGGCCAGAGAACACTGTGATGCATTGAAATGTCAGGCAACTGGAAGCTCAGAGTTATTTTTTGGACAGAACTTAAGTTTTCTGCAAAGCAGTACCCAGTCTGCATTTTGTATCTTCACCTATGTTTTTCCGTTTCTGTTTCAGGTGTCCAGCATCCACAGTTCTTTGTAGTATTTTACTGAATCAGATGATCAGTCACGATCTTGCTGGAAGGCAGATAGAGTCATAGAGATGTACAGCACAGAAACAGACCCTTCGGTCCAACTTGTCCATGCCGATGAAACATCCCAACCTAATCTGGTCCCACTTGCCAGCACCCAGCCCATATCCCACGATATTTTAATTACAACAGCTTGCAATACCTGGCATATGTAAACAACAGCAACACAGTTTAGATAAACCACTAAGGTTATCTAGAAATTAAGTTTTGAGAGGAGGTATATTTTACAACTAAGAAATCTAGAATAACAATCTCTGAAAATGATTGTTGGTTCAAGAGATTTTATTCTTCAGGGAGCTTAGAAAAAAACTACAAAAATATTTTGAACAACCACTGTATTTGCTCTAACAAGCAAAAAGTCGTTAACAATAAGCTCCTGCCCAATGACATACAGGGAAGAGAATGCACATTCCATACCACAGCATTGGAGACATTTTACATTCTAACAGCAAAGGCAATGCATTTGATTCCAATTCTATGCCCTCGTCCTCTCCTCAACCCCAATTATCAGAAACAACCACTTCACAAAATGCAAAACTAATAATATGGAAGATGAGTTAATCAATCACATTGGTCAAGTTCAAAACAAGATAAATTTTATCATCTGTGCTAGCCTTATTGAATAGACTTAATTATGAAGGATACTGATCTGAGTTTCTCCATATTTACTCCATCTTCACTGATTGGAGGATTGGTTACCAGATTATAGAGATTTAAGATAACTAACACAAAGCCAAAGAAGACAAATACAAATTTTTCTGAAGTTACGATTATCAGTAAAATACTGCCTGAAAGGTCAGTGGAAGTAGACTCTGATAATTTTCAAAAGTGAATTAGACATACACTGCACAAGAAAAAAAAAGTGAGCACAATGGGAGAGGAGCAAGGAAGTGGGACTAACAACACCTTAAAGAGCCTACAACCGCATGATGAGCTGAATGGATCCCTATTGTTCTGTACAAATAATTCAATGGAAAATATTATCACTGGACTTTATCAAGTTGAAAGGTTTTGGGTATTGTAAGCTATTTGAGAACTAAAAACCACAACACCAGGTTACAGTCCAACAGGTTTATTTGGAAGCATTAGCTAGTGGTTCCAAATAAGCCTGTTAAACTATAATCTGGCGTTGTGTGATTTTTAAACTTTGTACACGCCAGTCCAATATCGGCATCTCCAAATTATTAATTCAGAATGAGCAATAGTCAGAAATTCATTCCATCACAAATCATAAGATGAAGTCAGAAAAACAAACTAGCAAGGTTGCAGTGATACTGCACTGTGTTTCCAGTGGATGAAGCTCAAGAGCCAACTGTGCCAAAAGCAAAATAAAAATGTTCAAAAGAACAATTCTATTTGCATTCTTGTGAGAAAACTGTGTGGCATAAATGAAAACAGATTGTTGTTAGCAAACCAAAATAAACCCAATTGCACAGATTAACAGAAATAATGAAACGTCAAGACAATAGGTACCAGAGCAACAAGCAGGAAATTAAAACAGGGATCAGTGAAATTTATGTAAACAGTATGATATTCCATATCAGTGAAATATTGCAACATTATTAACTCAGCAATGTTGCCTGAGTGGACAACAGGGGTAAAAACAATGACTGTAAATGCTGGAAACCACGTCCTGGATTAGTGGTGCTAGAAAAGCACAGCAGTTCAGGCAGCATCCGAGGAGCAGTAAAATCAACGTTTCAGGCAAAAGCCCTTCATCAGAGAGTTAACTTGTATTAGACATTAGTTTCAACCACAATGCATGCCAATTCAGAAAAAATTCTGAAGAAATAAATTAGCGACAACTTCTCTCTTGCCTGTTGCAACAAGATCATCCTAAGATAATTTCACAATAGCAGGACAAGTTGACAAGCCAGTTATGAAAGTGCATGGGTACCTCATTTATAAATAGAGAAATAGAATGGAAAAGGGTGGACACCATGCTACAATAATTTAATCATGATCACCACAGCTGGAGTATTGTGGAAAATTCTAAGCACAACATTTCAGGAATGCATCAAAAGCCACATAAAAGAAAGTCAAAAGTAGTTTATGGAAACAAGGGGCTCCAGCAATTTTAAAATTTTAGAAACGTGAGGACAATTCCCTTTGGACAGGATATTAGTAAGAGGTGATCAATAAAGATTTTCATGATGATGAGAGGCTTTGATTGAGTAGAAAGAGAAACACTATTCCCTCTGGCGATAGATTTAAAAATCACTGGTGGAGCAGCAACTGTGGAGATAAGAAATTTTATTCTCAGTTGTCACGATCTGCAACACTATCTGAAAAAAAGTAAAATCTAACTACTTGGACATTTTAAAAGCCAGATCCAGAAGTACCTCAGCATAAGAAACTTACTGGAGTATAGACAAAAAGCAACATATAGGATGAACTATGCTTCTAAAACAAAAAGCTGTACAAACATGACAAATTGATTGGACTCCTTCACATTTAAGTAGAAAGAGCTGTGGAATAGGATCTGGGTTCTACAATAGGAGGAAGCACATGGAGTCCGAAGAAAACTAAACCATGCTGTTACAGAGAATTTTTTTACATGTTTCAGAAGCAAGCATCAAAAGATAACAAGCACATTCAAACATCGTGGAATTAGAGGATGTGTTTGTACATATTTCACCAGATATCAAAACCCTTCCCTGCCTAAAACCGTACAAATAATCTATAGCATCCACTAAGTTAAAAGGCACTATGTGGGAGAAGGTTGTGCCCCACAGGACAAGGAATGCCCTGCATTTGATATTTTTATAAACACTCTTCAGGGTGACAGCAAGTGCTGAAACCTAACTTCTAAACTGCTAGCTGTTTCCTTACAAATGCAAGGTGATTCCACAGATACCGAAATGTATGAACCTGTGATACCAATTCAAAATACTGTACTTCAATAGAAAAGGAAACTATTAATTTTTGAATAAACTACACTCCAGTACTTACTATCCACAAGCACATCCCAGCTCTGTATCATTTGGTGGGTCATAAAGTATATTTTTTACATAGACTTCACTATTGCATAAGTAACATTTATGCTTTTATATCTTCACCTTAATTTACAACCAAAAAGCCACAGTCAGGAGGTTTAACTGTATTGAGGCATATCTTGCCAGTTAGTGGATAAAAACTACAGTGCTTTTCCAAACAGTACTTTCCAAGAACACTGGTGGGACACAGTATTGTTTTGAATCGGCTTCTGTCGCATATTTTACTTAACCACACAATGACTTAATGCTTCTTAGGTTATTAGATTAATTCTTAGGGAATTAGTAGTCTAATTGCCCAAGTAGTCAGGTCCTCAAAGAGCAACAAGCCATAACAAGGAAGCAATTTTACACAAAAATATGGTATTATTAATACTTCTAGCGGACTATGTACTGGTTTAACAAAATAAACTGGAAATTTTTCTACAAAACACTTTTGTCTTGGCGGAGGCACTTCAGTTGAGGGTCTTTCCTGTTAATCTTTATTCAAAATTCTCATTAGAAAACTATATTTACTTGGTATGACAACAGAAAAATACACATCAGCAGAATTGGAAAGCAATTTGAACAATGATGGGTGAAACGAAAACTATTACTTGTGTGAATTTTTAAAACAGAACTAATGTAATGTTCAGGGTCTAGATTCGAGTGGTGCTGGAAAAGCACAGCAGGTCAGGCACCATCTGAGGAGCAGGAAAATCGACATTTTGGGCAAAAACCCTCTATCAGGAAATGATGAAGGGCTTTTGACAGAAACGTCGATTTTCCTGCTCCTCAGATGCTGCCTGACCTGCCATGCTTTTCCAGCACCACTCTAATCTAGACACTGGTTTCTAGCATCTGCAGTCCGTGTTTTTACCTAGTTGATGTAATATTCACTTAGGCTAACATCTAGCCATTATTAGTAGCATGATTACTACAGGAAATGAGATGCAATTTCTGGGATTTAAAAGCTCGCCACGACCAGCATTTAAGATTTTGTGGGAATGTTTTGTTGAGATAAGAGATGCACACTTTACACCATCCATATTAAATGACACTTTTTTTTTAATAAGAAGAGATTTCTTCAATGGAAGGAAAAGTAAATAGAATGCTTTGTATGAGTATTTCTGCAAATTGCAGAAGTGCTTGTAGATGTCTTCTAACCACTTGTTCAAAAAATATGATTACACACCTCCAGCGTAGGTGGGACTTGTTACTGAGGCATTAGCCTGTTAAATTAAGAAATCAGCCAGTTTTAGCTTGGATACAGTTGATTTCAATATCTGTAGAACTGAAGAAGGAAATTTTCTCCTGATTTTCACCCAGCAAGCCTTATTGCAAAACACACAACTGATACTGGGCAACTGTTTGGGCCAGGCTGAATTGGTCACAACAGTCAAACAGAATGAAAATACTCAATGTCTAGACTCGCATGAAAAATGACCACTCTGGCAAATGATGAAGGGCTTTTGACAGAAACGTCGATTTTCCTGCTCCTCAGATGCTATGGAATGACAACTCGGCTTAAAACAAAAACTACCTGAGGAGAATAAAGCATTGCTAATGTAAAACTATTGTCTGTCTATACCATTTGAAAAAATGCCTCAGTTTTTCAAGAGATAAATAAAGAAAATTGTATGTAAAATAAACAAGCATGCCCTCCTTTTCCCTGAGGATCCCCAGCCGCTTTTCCTGTTACTCCCTTCTCCCCGTTATCCCTCTGACCCCTAAATCTCTGCTTCCTCTCCCACCCCCTCCCTCTGCAAACTCGGATACTCTCCCGTCACCACCACTCTGAAATATCACACTCACCAAACCATAAGCTCCCTCCCCGACGTAACTGAGATTAGTGTATTGCGGCCCGGTGTTGAACACTTGACCTATAGAACGGACTGAGCGCAAAAGTGAGATCGACGTCTGGTGATACCAATTGTTCTTTCTCTTCGTTTAAATATAACTATGTTTTTATAATTAGAATGGACTCTTTGAGGTCCTTTGCAGTACATGTTTGATGGCCACAGAGACTGCTGTGCAGTGAATAAGTAACAATGCTTCCAAAGTATAGAGAACAACCTGAAGATGTGATTTTTTCCGTATGGTTTTTGGAACGTTCTGCCTGCCACAACAGGCCAAACTCATTGCCTGTACTTGCAAAACTGTTCCTGCAGCTGTGTAACATGCCCTAAAATGTAAAGGCAGATACAGCAGCATTGGCTGTTGCAACACCCAGGTGGGAAGAAAATTACTGAAAATATGTGGGGTGGGGGTAACATAGAACATAGAACATAGAACAATACAGCACAGAACAGGCCCTTCGGCCCACGATGTTGTGCCGAACATCTATCCTAGATTAAGCACCCATCCATGTACCGATCCAATTGCCGCTTAAAGGTCGCCAATGATTCTGACTCTACCACTCCCACGGGCAGCGCATTCCATGCCCCCACCACTCTCTGGGTAAAGAACCCATCCCTGACATCTCCCCTATGCCTTCCACCCATCACCTTAAATTTATGTCCCCTTGCAACACTCTTTTGTAGCCGGGGAAAAAGTTTCTGACTGTCTACTCTATCTATTCCTCTGATCATCTTATAAACCTCTATCAAGTCACCCCTCATCCTTCGCCGTTCCAACAAGAAAAGGCCGAGAACTCTCAACCTATCCTCGTACGACCTATTCTCCATTCCAGGCAACATCCTGGTAAATCTTCTCTGCACCCTCTCCAAAGCTTCCACATCTTTCCTAAAGTGAGGCGACTAGAACTGCACATAGTACTCCAAATGTGGCCTAACCAAAGTCCTGTACAGCTGCAACATCACCTCACGACTCTTGAATTCAATCCCTCTGCTAATGAACGCTAATACACCATAGGCCTTCTTACAAGCTCTATCCACCTGAGTGGCAACTTTCAAAGATCTATGTACATAGACCCCAAGATCCCTCTGTTCCTCCACCTGACTAAGAACCCTACCGTTAACCCTGTATTCCGCATTCTTATTTGTTCTTCCAAAATGGACAACCTCACACTTGGCAGGGTTGAACTCCATCTGCCACTCCTCAGCCCAGCTCTGCGTCATATCTAAGTCCCTTTGCAGCCGACAACAGCCCTCCTCACTGTCCACAACTCCACCAATCTTCGTATCATCTGCAAATTTACTGACCCACCCTTCGACTCCCTCATCCAAGTCATTAATAAAAATTACAAACAGCAGAGGACCCAGAACTGATCCCTGCGGAACTCCACTTGTAACTGGGCTCCAGGCTGAATATTTACCATCTACCACCACTCTCTGACTTCGACCGGTTAGCCAGTTTTCTATCCAATTGGCCAAATTTCCCTCTATCCCATGCCTCCTGACTTTCCGCATAAGCCTACCATGGGGAACCTTATCAACTGCCTTACTAAAATCCATGTACACTACATCCACTGCTCTACCCTCATCCACATGCTTGGTCACCTCCTCAAAGAATTCAATAAGACTTGTAAGGCAAGACCTACCCCCCCCCCCCCCCCCCCCCCCCCCCCCCCCCCCCCCCCCCCCCCTACCGCCCCCCCCCCCCCTACCCCCCCCCCCCCCCCCCCCCCCCCCTACCCGCCCCCCCCCCTACCGCCCCCCCCCCTACCGCCCCCCCCCCTACCGCCCCCCCCCCCCCCCCCCCCACAAATCCGTGCTGGCTGTCCCTAATCAAGCAGTGTCTTTCCAGATACTCATAAATCCTATCCTTCAGTACCCTTTCCATTACTTTGCCTACCACCAAAGTAAGACTAACTAGCCTGGAATTCCCGGGGTTATCCCTATTCCCTTTTTTGAACAGGGGCACAACATTCGCTACTCTCCAGTCCCCTGGTACCACCCCCGTTGACAGTGAAGACGAAAAGATCATTGCCAACGGTACGGCAATTTCCTCTCTTGCTTCCCACATAATCTTAGGATATATCCCGTCAGGCCCGGGGAACTTGTCTATCCTCAAGTTGTTCAAAATGTCCAACACATCTTCCTTCCTAACAAGTATCTCTTCTAGCTTACCAGTCCGTTTCACACTCTCCTCTTCAACAATACGGTCCCTCTCGTTCGTAAATACTGAAGAAAAGTACTCATTCAAGACCTCTCCTATCTCTTCCGACTCAATACACAATCTCCCACTACTGTCCTTGATCGGACCTACCCTCGTTCTCGTCATTCTCATGTTTCTCACATACGCATAAAATGCCTTGGGGTTATCATTGATCCTATCCGCCAAGGATTTTTCATGCCCTCTCTTAGCACTCCTAATCCCTTTCTTCAGGTCCCTTCTGGCTATCCTGTATCCCTCCACTACTCTGTCTGAACCCTGTTTCCTCAACCTTATGTAAGTCTCCTTCTTCCTCTTTACTAGACATTCAACCTCCCTCGTCAACCAAGGCTCCCTCACACGACCATTTCTTTCCTGCCTGATAGGTACATACATATCAAGGACACGTCGTATCTGCTCCTTGAAAAAGTTCCACATTTCCACCACATCCTTCCCTGACAGCCTATGCTCCCAACTTATGCTCCTCAAATCCTGTCTTACAGCATCGTAATTTCCCTTTCCCCAATTATAAAATCTACCCTGTTGTGCGCACCTATCTCTCTCCATAACCAAGGTGAAAGTCACAGAATTGTGGTCACCATCACCAAAATGTTCACCCACTAACAAGCCCATCACTTGTCCCGGTTCATTACCGAGTACCAAATCCAATATGGCCTCCCCTCTGGTTGGACAATCTACAGACTGAGTTAGAAAAGCTTCCTGGACACACTGCATAAACACCATCCCATCCAATCTACTTGATCTAAAGAGCTTCCAATCAATATTTGGGAAGTTGAAGTCGCCCATGACTACGACCCTGTGGCTTCTGCACCTTTCCAATATCTGTTTCCCAATCTGTTTCTCCACATCTCTGCTGCTATTGGGGGCCTATAGTAAACACCCAACAAGGTAACTGCTCCTTTCCTACTTCTGACTTCAGCCCATACTACCTCCAAAGGCAGATCCCCCTCAAACTTCCTTTCTGCAGCCGTTATACCATTTCTAATTAGCAATGCCACCCCCCTCCTTTTTTACCACCCTCCCTAATCTTACTGAAACATTTGTAACCAGGAACCTCCAACAACCATTCCTGTCCCTCATCTATCCACGTTTCCATGATGGCCACAACATCGTAGTCCCAGGTACCGATCCACGCCTTAAGTTCACCCAACTTATTTCTGATACTCCTTGCGGTGAAGTAACCTTGATAAATTTATTTTTAATTAAAATTTTCTTTATATATCTCTTGAAAAACAGTCTTTTTTCAATGGTTATAAACAGACAATAATTTTACATTAGCAAGCTTTACTCTCCTCAGGCAGTTTTTGTTTTAAGCCTAGTTGTTATCAGGCTCAAAAGGTCTCATGGCCTATTTCTGTTGCTTTATTCTAAATTTCTATATACTGGCTCACAATCAGTGAGTATCATTTCTCACCATTGTCAGATATAGAGAACAAAAACAGAAATTGTTGGAGAAACTAACAGGAACATACTGTCTCTGATATCTCGTTATCTCATTTTTGAAAGCCTCCCATTTCCAGTCACCCCTTAAACTGCACTCTATCCCAATCAGCATTTGAAAGTTCCAGTCTCATACCATCAAAATTGGCTTTACTCTGATTTAGAACTTTTATACAAGGCCTATTTTAAAACTAATAAAATTGTGAACATGGGTCCTGAAGTTCTCCCCCATTAACACTTCTGTCACTTCACTCGGCTTGAAACTTTTTCTCTCCACAGATGTTGAGTTTCTCCTGCAATTTCTGTTTCACATCTTCAGCATCTGCTGCTCTTTTATTTCAGTGAAACATTCAATGTGCTCTGCACCCTCCTGGCCCACACAGTTAGTTACGGAGACAACGGATGCAATAAATGATATTAGTGGATGTGCAGGTAAAACTTTGATGGATGTGGAAGGCTCCTTTAGGGCCACATCCATCAAAGTTTTACCTGCACATCCACTAATATCATTTATTGTATCCGTTGCCTCCGTAACTAACTGTGTGGGCCAGGAGGGTGCAGAGCACATTGAATGTTTCGCGGAAATAAAAGAAAGAGCAGATGCTGAAGATGTGAAACAGAAATTGCTGGAGAAACTCCTCTACATTGGGGAGACTGGGCGCCTCCTAGCAGAGCGCTTTAGGGAACATCTCCGAGATACCCGCACCAATCAACCACACCGCCCCATGGTCCAACATTTTAACTCCCCCTCCCACTCTGCCGAGGACATGGAGGTCCTGGGCCTCCTTCACCGCCGCTCCCTCACCACCAGACGCCTGGAGGAAGAACGCCTCATCTTCCGCCTCGGAACACTTCAACCCCAGGGCATCAATGTGGACTTCAACAGTTTCCTCATTTCCCCTTCCCCCACCTCACCCTAGTTCCAAACTTCCAGCTCAGCACTGTCCCCGTGACTTGTCCGGACTTGTCCTACCTGCCTATCTCCTTTTCCACCTATCCACTCCACCCTCTCCTCCCTGACCTATCACCTTCATCTCCTCCCCCACTCACCCATTGTACTCTATGCTACTGTCTCCCCACCCCACCCTCCGCTAGCTTATCTCTCCACGCTTCAGGCTCTCTGCCTTTATTCCTGATGAAGGGCTTTTGCCCGAAACGTTGATTTTGCTGCTCGTTGGATGCTGCCTGAACTGCTGTGCTCTTCCAGCACCACTGATCCAGAATCCACACAGTTAGTGCCCGCTCTCCCCGATAGTCGGTGTTATTTTACCTGCTGCTCTCCCGGTCATGTCCTTCATGCTTTCTTGGTATTCCACAGCCAGTCTGCTGTAAAGCTCCTGTCGGTTTTGCTCCGACAGTGAGCTGGCCGTCAGAGCCTGGGCTGTGGCCAAGTGCATGACCGTGTCATCACTAACCCTCCAGCCAGACACATTGATGTTGTCCAAACCACCCAGCTCCTGCAACTCTTTGTGAATCTGCTGACCGCTTGCACAGAATTCCCAGCTCTCATTCCGGAAGCCCAGTGCATCTCCAACGCCGCTCAACACCATCGCAGCAACATACCGCTGTAGTAAAGGATCCATCTTACCACCGCCCCCGCAAAGGACGCGACCGAGCATGCGCTCCATCGGGAGGCTGCCGGACCGAGCACGCGCTCCACCGGGAGGCTGGCGGACCGAGCATGCGCCCCACCGGGAGGCTGCCGGCGACCGAGCATGCGCCCCACCGGGAGACTCCGGACCGAACACGCGCTCCACCCGGAGGCTGACGGACCGAGCATGCGCCCCTCCGGGAGACTCCGGACTGAGCATGCGCTTCTCCGGGAGACTCCGGACTGAGCATGCGCCTCACCGGGAAGCTGTCGCTGTGTGAGTTGTGATTGTGATAAATGTGGTGTATTCGCCTGGTCCTAAAGAGAAAATGCTGGAAAATCTCAGCAGGTCTGTCAGCATCAGAAAAGAGCTGACGTTTCGAGTCTAACTGACTAGTTAGACTCTTTGTGAAAGCTGGTCGCTGGGATTCCATCTGCTCTCAGCCAGCAGACTGACTCTGCCCAGTGTAATTCTCCATCTCATTTAACAGGGTTCCTGAGGAGAGGAGCTGTCCTTTTGAATCTTCGATTTAAAAAATGAGGTCTGCAGATGCTGGAGATCACAGCTGCAAATGTGTTGCTGGTCAAAGCACAGCAGGTTAGGCAGCATCTTCGATTTCTCAGGCAATTCCTGAAGATTATATTATGCCAGTGATTACTCCCATGACAGGGACAGAATGGGATTAGAGATAAAGTGAAGCAGCTTCTATTTTTTAATACTGAAATTAAAGCTACCTTGATAGTGTCACATCAAACACTCCGAAGACACAGACAGCACACGGTTAGATACAGAGTAAACTTTACTGTATTAAAGTGAAAGGAAAGCTCCTTTAAACTGACCCTATCAAAAACTCCTAGGACAGGGACATCAGGAGATTAGATACAGAGTAAGGCTTGCTCTATTAAACTGATAATGAAGCTATCTTCCACTTCCAGATCAACTCCAGTGCAGATTTGATGTAAAACTCCTTTTAAACTGAATGTGAGAGACCCACTTTTCTTAAGCTGAAAATAAAGGCCCCTCGACACTGACGTCATCAAACACTCCACCGACAGCAAGGGGGTAGATTTACAGAGTAAAGCTGCCTCTATTTTTTACATTGAAATCAAAGTTGCTCTCCAGAATGTACCCATTAAACAGAGACAGCTTGAAGTTAGACACCGATAAAACTTCCACCTTCTCTTTTAAACTGAAAGTAAAGCTTGCTGGATGCTGTCACAATCAAACACACCCAAGAAGTTGAACAGCACTGGGTTGGTGTTGAATGTAGCTCCTCTAAATTGTCCTCATCAAACATGCCCAGGACTGGTGCAGCACAGGATGAGATCAAGAGTGAAGTTCCCTCTTATCTTTTAAACTGAACTAATGCTCCATCCACTTTCTCCAAATCAAATACTCCGAGTACAGGTACAGCACGGGATTAGACACCGAGTAAATCTTTCTCCTTTAAAATAAAATAACCCTCAATTATTTTAAACTGAAAATCATAGAGTCCTACAGAACAGAGACAGGCCTTTACCCCGTTTGGTCCATGCCAGCCAAAATGTGCGTACCCTCTAACTCTATTTTCCTGCACCTGGCCCATAATCTTACAAATCTTTCCTTTCCATGTATTTGTCCAAATGTCTTTTAAGTGTTGTTCATGTACCCGCCTCAATCACTTCTGCTGGCAGCTCATTCCATATGCATACCACTCTCTGTGTAAAAACGTTGCCCCTCAGGTTCCCTTTTATTCTTTCCCCTCTAGCTTTAAACTGATGCTGTCCAATCCTTGATTCCCCAATCCTGGGAAAAAGACTGAATGCAGTCAACCTATCCATGCCTCTCATGATCTTGTACACCTCTGTACTGTTTCCCCCCCTCAGTCTCCTATGCTCTAAAGAAAAATGTCCAATTTTGTCCAAATTCTTCTAACTCAGACCTTTGAATTCTAGTAAATTTCTTCAACACATTTCCAGTTTAATACCATTCTTCTACAAAAAATTGACCAAAACCAAACACAATACTCCAAGTTTGGCCTCACTAACATCCTGTACAACTGCAACTTAACAACTTCTATACTCACTGCCTTGACCAATGAAGGCCAGTGTGCCAAAAGCCTTCTTCACCGCCCAGTGTACCTGTGACTCCACTTTCAGAGAACTGTTCCACTACACACCTTAAAGCCCTACCATTCACCAAGAAACTCCAACCATGACTATCCAAAATGCAAAATCTCACAGTTATCTGTACTAAACTCCATTTGCCATTTCTTGGCCCACTCCCCCAAGGTCCTGCTTCAATTTCTGATAACCTTCCATACTCTCCATGATACTGCCTACTTCAGTGTCATCAACAAACTTACTAATCATGCCTAACTTTCCAACTCAATGAGCAAACCTCCAACCAGAACCTCAACCTGAGCTACGAATCTTCTCAAAACTCTCTAATGCCTTCTGCATTCTTATCCAAATTATTGATATAGATAACAAACAGTAATGTGCCCAGCACCAACCCCCTGAGGCACTCTACTCATCACACGACTCCAGTCCAACAAGCATCCTTCCACTATTACTCTCTGCTTCCGACCATCAGAATCAGAGGTGTGGGCGCAAGTTTTACATTTCCTGCGGTTGCAGGGGAAGGTGCCGGAAGTGGAGGTTGGGTTGGTGGGGGGTGTGGACCTGACGAGGGAGTCATGAAGGGAATGGTCTTTGCGGAATGCTGATAGGGGAGGGGAGGGAAATATATCCATGGTGTTGGGGTCCGTTTGGAGGTGGTGGAAATGACGGCGGATGATATGCTGTAGGCGGAAATGACGGTGGATGATACGTTTACTTGTCTACAACTTACTTTTATTGAATTACTTTGAATACATTGTTATGAATATTATCTAATAATAGAATTTAGTAGATGAACTGAAACCATCCCAACAACTGATACTGCTGCCATAACAGTGGTGGACAAGTGGAAAATATCTATATCAGTTAATCAAAACTCTTTAAAGTTTACATTCACAGGTATACCAAGCCTAAGAATTAGGACCGGGGCAAATTGAAGTCTAGGTGGAAAGGCCTATTCCTAGTCCTGCTGGTCACCTGTTCAGCAGTCAAGGTCAAGGGGAGGCTGCATGGATGCACGGGATGTGATGAAAAGAGGTCCACCCCCGGAGGAACACCAGAAGACCCTGTCAGAGACACCTGTTCAGCATCTGTCCATCAATGGCTCAGCCTGATCGTTCTGCCTTTTCACTACTCTCTTTCTTATCTTTCTTTCATAATGTTTGCTTGGGGCACTATAGATAGCTTGATAACTTCCAGTAAATAGGAATTACATTTTAATACTTTTCTTTATGCACAGAAGGTCAACCACTGTAGCTGCTGGGTATGTGTCCATATCTACATCTGTCCCAAACTCACATCAAATGAGCCTTTACAGAATTTGAGTGACTTGCAGCTTTCTTTTCCCCTGCCTTTGGAACTGCCCAACTAGAAATTAAGTAACCCTGCAGACAATCCTGTACTTGGTTCAGTTCATTGTTGTGGCCCTCCTCTCCAGCGATCTCACAGATGCGTAGATTCCCTTTCCTGATGAAACCCCTGATGGAGATTCCCAGTCCCTGGAGCCTTCTGCCCCTTTTGGACTATCTGTCCAATCTCCCACCCTCACCTCTGACAATCCCCTGGCTCTGGGTATATTCCAGCCTTTTGCTGACACCTCCAATCTGTTCTTTTGAAAAAAAAAGGAAGGATTGTGGAAGAAAATTTGACCAGAATTGACACATTTCATAAAGAATCTTTGCAGTAAACGTAGTCTGCAAATTGCTGTTTGTGCCCTGGCTGAGGAATCTTGTTTTGATAACATGACCTTGCAGCTGCAGGCTGACTCTGCTCCTTTGGCCCCTTAGACACAGCTCTGCTTCACAGATTATGTATTGTTCTTTAAGCCCTTATCAGTTGTCTTTGCCTAGCTGAACCTGCAATATAAGATAACATTCACTTTTGTAGACATTAAGATTTTTATGTCTCGATAATGTATGTGGATCTTACAACTACTAAATAAACAAACTACTTCAAACAGATTCATTGGCAAGATTGGTTTGCGGCTCCAACAGCGCAGAATAGAATTGCTGCGACGTAGACTTTGTTCTTATTCATTCTGCACTATCAGTTTACAGAATCTTCTTGCCTTCCATAGATTCAAACACCCATTAACGAAGAATCAATCTTTTAGGGGACCTGTATTTTTTCAGTCCCTTCACTGAATTCACATTCATGAAACCAGGAGAGGCACTGCGAAACCTACAAATTCCAACGGAGATAGATAAGCAGGGGCTGGTAGAACACAGCAAGTCAGGCAGCATCAGGAGGTGGAGAAATCAACGTTTCAGGACACTGCAGTTTTGCTTTTGTCTCTCACTTGCATTGCAGCATCTGCGGTGATTGAGTCACTCGCCAAGTCCCAAACAGACCCAGCTGATTGACAGCTACTCCAGGCTCAATACCAGGAATGTGGGAGGGGCCACATGAACGTGCCGTCAGCTGCTTCTCCAACCAATCGAGGTGAAGAGGGGCGGGGCTATTTGGTGACGTAGCCATTCCGACGAGCGTCTGCGCAGGCGCAGCGGTGTGCGTTTGAGTGTGAGTGAGAGAGAGGGAGTTGCTTGAGAATGAAGAGTGGGATGTAAATGGCGGCCGCGTCATGTGGGAGGTTTCATAGGGATCCAGTATAGGCCTCCAGGCCCGAACTAGAATATTCCGGTCCTGCCTTCGCAGCAAACAGGAAAGCGGCCGTGGGCTTCAGCCCTGGAACAGCCACCATTTTTATTGGGAGCAATGTTGCGCTGGATGTATCCGAGCTCGCCATCTTTATAGGGGGCAGGGGGCAGCGGAGTAGTGGGCAGAGGGTAGGGGGCAGCGGGCAGGGGAGTAGTGGGCAGGGGGTAGGCGGCAGCGGCAGCCCTCATTTGTGTGGGGCTAACAGGGAGGAGAGAACCGGTGAATTCTTTATCTTTCCTGGAATATAGTGAAGGATTCTTTCTTGTAAAATGATCTCCTAGGACATTGAATGTGAAGGATTTGCAGACAGGAAATTCAAACCAAACAGCGCGTCAAGATCTGACGGTCACTTGATTTATTAGCATCTGACTTACATCATTGGCTTATTTGGACGGAAAAAAGGTTTGTCTGTTGTGTCGCTGTAAAAAAGAAATCATGCCACTATATCTTTTTCCCAAAACACTAAATGTGCATCCTCTAATCTTCGTGTTACCATCTATTAGAAACAGATTTTTCTTTGTCTACCTTCCCTAACATTGTTGATATCTTGTAATCTCTATCAGATATCTCCTAAACTCCTTTCCTTCAAGCAGAACCAAGCCAGTTTGCCAAACCATCCTTGGAATTGTTCCCCTTTTCCAGAAACAACTCTGGTAAATATCCTCTCGTGAACCCTCACATCTTCCTGAAGTGTAGTGACTGGAACTGGATGTAATATTTGGGTTGTGTCCTAATTAGAGCTTTATGAAGGGTATCTATCTTTTCCCTGAGTTTGTCTCATTACTTCTATTTCTGAATCTCATGATCCCATAACATTTGCGCATTGCTTTCTTAGTATGACCTGGCACCCTTAAAGATTTGTGCACATTAGCCCCCAAGTATCTCTGACCTTTCATGCTCTTTCAATCTGTGCCATTTGGTATTTATTCACTCTCCCCTATTGTGCCTTTCAAAAATGCACATCTGTGTATTCCAAATAAGAGTTATAATCAAACAAATCTGTGTTTCTCTTTCCACAGATTCTGTCAAACTTCAGTGAGATTTTTTCAAGCACTTAGTGTTTTAATTTCATGTGAGGAATATATTTCTGAAATTTAAAAGATTGAGAGGCAATTTGATCAATGTTTGCTTGCTATTAATTTAAGCTGGTAGGATCAACAGAGAGAAACTATTTCCATTGTTTGGAGAAGGCCATGGTCTGAAAATAAGAGCCGAGCATTTAAGAAGCAAAAGAGGAAACAATTTGTCTACGTTAAGCCAGTACAAGTTTGAAACTCTATTCATGAAATGGGAGTTCATATGGGGCCAGTGTTAAGTTTAAATTTAACATTGATAGATTTTTTCAACAGAAAGGGTCAAGAGGCAAGTGTCACACATCAGCTCTGGTGGGAGAGGTTCAAGTAGCTAACTGGCTAACTCCCAGAATCTTAGAAACTTACAAGATGGAGAGAAGAATTCAACCCTTTTATGTTGTGCTGTCTTTGGAAGACAGCAATGTTTAGCCCCACACGCCCATTTTCTTTTTTTAACCGTATACATTCCTCATTCTTAAATACCTGTCAACTCTTTTTTTTCAAAATTAGTTATAGATTGTTTTCTGCACCTTTTTCTGGTCAAACGTCCCAGATCCTCTCAACTCTCTGTTGCTAAAGAAGTTAGCGAGCTCCACATTGAATCTGGAAGTTTATAAACTGAAAGGTGAGCTGCTGTTCCTTGGGCTCCCATTCACTCAAACAGTTTAGGAGCCTAAGGATAGAGAGGTCAGAGTTGGACTGGAGCAGAGAATTAAAATGACAAGTGACTGGTATCTCAGGATTTTCAATCTGAGCCATGGTTTTTCAATTAAATGACCATTTAATCTGTGATTGCTGCTCACAATATAGAGAAATCCACTTTGTGACCATTGAAAATGTAACTGGACTGCACAAAATACAAATAAATCACTTCAATTTCAACTTTCCAAATCTTGAACAATCTGAAAAAGCCTATATTATATAAAAAATAAATGCTAACAATGTAAGATAAATTACTAGGATATGCAATTCTGCCCCAGTTGCTGACTTTTTAAAAATATCAGCAGAAATAAACTGCAACCATTTGAGTCAGCACAATTTATTCCTGGATGTCAGTTACGGCAAAATCCAACTTCAATCCTCAATGATAAATTTGTTGCTGTCCACTAAGGTTGGATGTTTGAATAAATACTTTTGAGCACTCTTGAACTGTGATTGGTCTGTCTCCAGTGTGCTGTGTCTTGGCTGTAATACATGCACAATGTTGGAGAAACTCAGCAGATCTACCAGAATCTATGGAGACAGAAACAGCTATTCCTGGGCTTCTAAAGAAATGTCATATCAGACTCTGTCCTTTATCCCAGGAATAGCTGTTTCTCCATCCACAGATAGAGATAGAGTCAGAGTCAGATGCTAACAGACCTGTTGAGTTTCTCCAGCATTCTGTGTTTGTTTCAGATTTACAGCATCCACAGTATTTTGGCATTTGTCCTGTGTCTTGGATGTGATGGGTTCTCCAGGCACTTGCTGCTCTTGACTTTCTATGTGGACGGTTTAGGTGGTCCTGACCAATACTTGATGGAGTTGCAATTGGAAAAATCTGTCATCTTTTCTCCTCATCTCTTGCTCATACTTTCTCTCCATGAAGGTCCAAGTCCGTTGCAATTCCAGACTGGATGGTAGCATGATGGACATGAATGAACTAGTTGAGTTTTTATGATAATCCAGCTGTTTTCAAGGTTATTTTCCTTTTGTTAAATTTGTTTTACAGGGAATTGAATAGGGAAGATTTTCATGTTAGAAGTTCAGACTGAAGCGCCCAATACGTCAGGACCGGAATGTCATTGGATTTAGATTATGGAAAGCAAGAGCACTGTTCACAGTGAGGAGAAAACATACACATGTTCTGTGTGTGGTCGAAGATTCATCCGATCATCTGGCCTGTCAAGACACAAAGTCTCTCACATTGAGGCAAAACTATGGAAATGTCAGGACTGTGGGAAGGGATTCAGTTACCCATCTGAGCTGGAAGCTCATCGACGAAGTCACACTGGGGAGAGACCATTTATCTGCTCTAAATGTGGGAAGGGATTCATTCAGTCATCTCACCTGCTTACACATCAACGGGTTCATACTGATGAGAGACCTTTTAAATGCTCTGACTGTGGGAAACATTATAAAAGTTTCAAGGAATTGATGTCCCATCAAGGCATTCATACTGACAAGAAATCATTCAGGTGTTCTCACTGTGGAACTGGGTTCAGACGATCATCTCAACTCACTGTACACCAGCGCATTCACACTGGAGAGAGGCCATTCACCTGCTCTGAGTGTGGGAAAGGATTCATTCAGGTATCCAACTTGCAGAGTCACCAGCGAGTTCACACTGGGGAGAGACCGTTCATCTGTTCAGTCTGTGGGAAGGGATTCATTAATTCATCTAATCTGTTGATACATCAGCACGTTCACACTGGGGAGAGGCCATTCACTTGCTGCACCTGTGGGAAGGGATTCATTCGATCATCGCACCTGTTGAGGCACCAGCGAGTTCACAAATAATGACATTGATGGGGTTTTATTGCGAATTACATTTGGGACTAAATCATAGTAATAGAAGCAGGAGTAGGCCATTTGGCCCATTGGGCCTGCTCTGCCATTCATGAGGATCATGGTTGATCTATCTATTGTCTCAGCTCCTCCTACCTGCATTACCCCAAACCCTTAATTCTCCTTCCATGCAAAAACCCATCGAACTGTGCCTTTTTCTATTTGATGAAGCTATCTCAACTGCTTCCTTGGGCATAGAGTTCCATAGATTCACTACTCTCTGGGAAAAGCAGTTCACTACTCTCTGGGAAAAGCAGTTCCTTTTCATCTCTGTCCTAAGTCTACTCCCCCTAATCTTGAGGCCATGTCGCCTTAGTCCTAGTCTCACCCATCAGTGGAAACAACTTGTCTGCTTCTATCTTATCTATCCCTTTCATAATTTTATATGTTTCTAAAGATCCCCTTCTCATTCTCCTAAATTCTAGCGAGTATAGTTCAGATGTCTCAAACTCTCCTCGTAGCATGACCCCCTCATCTCACGGATCAACCTTGTTAACCTCCTTTGCACCATCTCCAAAGCCAGTATATCCTTCCTCAAGTAAGAAGACCAGAAGTGCACACAATACTCAGGTGCAGCCTCAGCAACACCTTGTAGAATTTCAGCAGAATCTCTCTGCATGTAAATGCAATCCCTCCAGCAATGAAAGCCAATATGCTATTTGCTTTCCTGATTACCTGTTGCACCTGCAAAACAATTTTTAGTGATTCATGTATGCGTACTAAGTCCCTCTGCATAACAGCATGCTGCAATCTTTCACCATTTAAATAATACTGTGACCTACTATTTTTACTTCCAAAGTGGATAACCTCATGTTTGAGGAGAAAGTGAGGTCTGCAGATGCTGGAGATCAGAGCTGAAAATGTGTTGCTGGAAAAGCGCAGCAGGTCAGGCAGCATCCAAGGAACAGGAGATTCGACGTTTTGGGCATAAGCCCTTCTTCAGGAAATTCCTGAAGAAGGGCTTATGCCCGCAATGTTGAATCTCCTGTTCCTTGGATGCTGCCTGACCTGCTGAACTTTTCCAGCAACACATTTTCAGCCATAACCTCATGTATGCCAACACTGTACTCCATCTGCCAGACCCTTGCCACTCACTTAACTTATCTAAATATCTCTGCAGACCCTGCACATCCTCTGCACAGTTTGTGTTTCCACTAAATTTAGAATTAACAGCAAACTTGGATATGTTACACTCGATTTCCTCTTCAAAATCATTGATGCATATCATGAACAGTTGTGGGCCCAACACTGACCTCTGCATTACCCCACTCACCACTGTTGTCCAACCAGGGAAACACCAATTTATCCCAACCCTCCACTTTCTATTAGTTAACTAGTCCCCTATCCATGCTAGTGCATTCCCTGCAACTCAATGCATTCTTATCTTATAGGCTAACCTTTTATGCAGCACCTTATCGAATGTCTTCTGGAAATCCAAGTATACAACATCACCTGTTTCCCCCCCCCACCCCCATCCACGATCCTTGTTACATCTTCAAAGAACTCTAGTAAGTTTGTGAAACATGACCTTCACTTCCTGAATCCATGTTGTGTTTGCCTAATGGAACCCTTTCCATCCAGATGTCTCACTATTTCTTCTTTAATGATTGCCTCCAGCATTTCCCAACTACAGATGTTAAACTAAACTGGCCTTTAGTCACTTGCCCTTTGCCTACATCCCTTTTTAAATACCGACGTGACATTTATTGTTTTTCAGTCTCACAGGATCTGCCTGGAGTCCTGTGAATTTTGGTAAATTACCACTAGCGCATCAACTATAACCATCGCCATTTCTTTCAGCAACCTGGGATGCATTCCACCAGGACCTAGCGACTTATCCACTTTTCAACTCTCAAGTTTGCTCATCACTTCCCTTTTAAAGATAACAATTGAATTTTGGTTATCACTTCCCATCGTATTCTTAACATCATTCTTTGGCATGTTTGGCACATTTGCCACTGTGAAGACTCAAGCCTTTGGCTGTTACAGCATTATCCAGTATTGATTCCCCTTTGACATCTTGCAAGGGTCCTATGTTCAGTTGAGCCACCCTTTTCTGTTTTATACATTTTTAAAACCTTTTCCTCCCTGTTTTTATATTCTGTGCTGGTTTGTATTCATCACCTACCTTTCCTTTCTTCATTCCGCGCTTCGAGGTTCTTTGTTGCTTTTTAAAGTTTTTCCAATCTTCCTGTTTCCCATTTCTCTTCACTACTTTGTAAACCTGAGCTTTTAATTGGATGCCTTTCTTTATTTCCTTGGTTATCCAAGGCTGGCTGTTCCTACCCTTGCTAACCTTGTTTTTGACCAGAATATACTTTCATTGAACACTGTGAAAAATCTCTGAAAGTCTTCCACTGTTCCTCAACTGTTCCAACATATAACTTGTGTTGCCAGTCTTAATTTAGCCAACTCCTTCCTCATTCCATTTTAGTCTCCATTGTTTAAGCATAACACGCTGGATTTGGATGATAGTGTGAAGGTTTGCTCGCTGAGCTGTAGGTTTGATATCCAGATGTTTCATTACCTGGCTAGGTAACATCATCAGTGGCGACCTCTAAGTGAAGCGAAGTTGTTGTCTCCTGCTTTCTATTTATATGTTTGTCCTGGATGGGGTTACTGGGGTTTGTGGTGATGTCATTTCCTGTTCGTTTTCTGAGGGGTTGATAGATGGCATCTAGATCTATGTGTTTGTTTATGGTGCTATGGTTGGAGTGCCAAGCCTCTAGGAATTCTCTGGCATGTCTTTGCTTAGCCTGTCCCAGGATAGATGTGTTGTCCCAGTCGAAATGGTGTTCTTTTTCCTCCTTGTGTAGGGCTATGAGGGAGAGAGGGTCATGCCTTTTTGTGGCTAGCTGGTGTTCGTGTATCCTGGTGGCTAACTTTCTTCCTGTTTGTCCTACGTAGTGTTTGTGGCAGTCCTTGCATGGAATTTTGTAGACGACGTTGGTTTTGTCCATGGGTTGGACTGGGTCTTTTAAGTTTGTTAGTTTTGTTTGAGAGTGTGGGTGGGTTTGTGTGCTACTAGGATTCTGAGGGGTCTTAGTAGTCTGGCTGTCATTTCTGAAACCTCTTTGATGTATGGTAAGGTGGTTAGGGTTTCTGGCTGTATTTGGCCTGCTTGTCGTGGTTTGTTCTTGAGGAATCTGCGGACTGTATCTTTTGAGTATCCTAAACCTCAACCTGAGCTACAAACCTTGCAAAAACCTATGGTGCAACGCGCTACAACTTGCCCGAAGATGGGAAAGGAATGCCATCCGAGAGGGTTACACCCGCAAACAACTGTACTTCCTGCATGAATATTTGAGAAAACAGATACTGCCAAAATGTCTTCAATACAAACCGCCAATAAAAACACCTCAAGCCAGAAGTTTAACAGAATGAAACAGCCGCAGAACGCTCCGAGAACTAATCAATGACGCCCACCACAGGCTCTGAAAATACAACCGGGAAATTGTGCACCAAAAGCTGTTATTCATCAAGCAACAAATCAAGAATGGACAGACGCGGTAGAATGAGCTATAAACGCCAAACAACGACAAACACAAAAAAAGAAAAATCGGGACCTGAAGAAAAAACTTGACAAACTCACAAACTAAGAAAGACCGATAACGCAGGGGCATGGATAAAGAACTTATCAGACCGAACCCTATCAAACACAGAAAAAGTGGTACTAGTAAAAGGACTAAATTTCAATTCCCGAGACGTTGACAAGAAGGATTTCCTAGTGGTATTAGAAACCACATTGAAGGGCAACAAACTCACAGAGGAAACACAACAAATGATCAGACAGACAGTTGCACCTACTCTGAGCCGAAACAGGGAAGGAAACAAAGAGTCATCCTGAACAGAAGGGACTACATCGAGAAAGCCAATGCACTACTCGCAGACACCAACTCCTACCAACAGGTGGCGTTAGACCAGACCCCACAACTAGGAAACAAAATTACATATCTCCTAAGAAAATTACACAATTCCGGACAATTAAACAAAACGGAATTCCAAAAAATGAAACCAGCCGGGACCAACACCCCACGATTCTACGGATCACCAAAAATTCATAAACCAGGAGCCCCCCCTCAGACCCATAGTCTCACTACCGGGGACACCAACTTACAGACTGGCCAAACAACTACGTGCAAGACTGAAATACCTAGTAGAAGAGTCACAGCACTCCATCCACTCCACCCAGGGATTCCTAAAAATCGTCAAAAACACCAAAATAGAGGAAGACAAAACAATGATCTCATTCAACATAACAGCACTGTTCACCTCCATCAACATCGACCTGGCAAAGAAAATGCTTACCACACTTTTACACACACCCCAACCACCATTAATCACATTACCAACGAAAACATCATGAAGCTAGTGGACCTGTGCCTCACCACCCACTTTACCTTCAACAACATAATCTACAAACTAACCAACCGCACACCGATGGGATCGCTCTCAGGATTCATAGCAGAAGCGGTAATGCAAAGACTAGAACAAACAGTCCTACCAACCATCAAACCAAAAATCTGGGTCCGCAATGTGGATGACACCTTTGTCATCACAAAATGAAACAAGATAGAAGAGACATTTAACATCATCAACGACACCCTCACAGGCATAAAGTTCACCAAGGAGGAAGAAACCGGCAACAAACTCGCATTCCTGGACGTCACAGTCAAAAGAACGGACAACGGAGAACAACAAACCTGCGTATACAGAAAACCGACAAACACTGACCAAATACTTAACTACAACAGCAACCATCCCAACACACACTAACAAAGCTGTATCAGAACACTATTCCAATGAGCTACCTCACACTGCAGCACAGACGAACTTCGGAAAGTAGAGGAGAACCAACTATACAAAGTATTCAAGAAGAACAGATACTCAAAAAATACAGTCTGCAGATTCCTCAAGAACAAACCACAACAAGCAGACCAAACACAGCCAGAAACCCTAACCACCTTACCATACATCAAAGAGGTTTCAGAAATGACAGCCAGACTACTAAGACCCCTCGGAATCCGAGTAGCTCACAAACCCACCAACACTCTCAAACAAAACTAACAAACTTAAAAGACCCAGTCCAACCCATGGACAAAACCAACATCACCTACAAAATTCCATGAAAGGACTGCCACAAACACTACATAGGACAAACAGGAAGAAAGTTAGCCACCAGGATACACGAACACCAGCTAGCCACAAAAAGACACGACCCTCTCTCCCTCGTAGTCCTACACATGGAGGAAAGAAACCACCATTTTGACTGGGACAGCACATCTATCCTGGGACAGGCTAAGCAAAGATATGCCAGAGAATTCCTAGTGGTCTGGCACTCGAACCACAATGCCATAAACAAACACATAGATCTAGATGCCATCTATCAACCCCTCAGAAAACGAACAGGAAATGACATCACCACAAACCCCAGTAACCCCATCCAGGACAAACATATAAATAGAAAGCAGGAGACAATAACTTCGCTTCACTTAGAGGTCGCCACTGATGATGTTACCTAGCCAGGTAATGAAACCTACAGCTCAGCGATCAAACCTCAACCTGAGCTACAAACCTTCACAAACCTTGCATTTGGATGATACTATTTCACTCTCCATTTGTATCAAAGTTTAATCACTGTTTCTGAAATGATCCTTAACTATGAGATCATTAATTTTACCTGTCTCATTACACAGGACCATAGAGTCATAGAGATGTACAGCATGAAAACAGACCCTTCAGTCCAACCCATCCATGCCAACTGGTTATCCCAACCCAATCTAGTCCCACCTGCCAGCATCCGGCCCATGTCCCTTCAAACCCTTCCTATTCATATACCCATCCAAATGCCTCTTAAATTGTACCACGTCCTCTGGCAGCTCATTCCATACCCGTACCACCCTCTGTGTGAAAAAGTTGCCCCTTGGGTCTCTTTTATATCTTTCCCCTTTCACTCTAAACCTATGCCCTCTATTTCTGGACTTCACGACCCCACGGAAAAGACTTTGCCTATTTACCCTATCCAGGCCCCTCATAATTTTGTAAACTTCTATAAGGTCACCCCTCAGTCTCCGATGCTCCAGGGAAAACAGCCCCAGCCTGTTCAGCCTCTCCCTATAGCTGAAATCCTCCAACCCTGGCAACATCCTTGTAAATCTTTTCTGAGCCCTTTCTAGTTTCACAACATCTTTCCGATAGGAAGGAGACCAGAATTCACACAATATTCCAACATTGGCCTAACCAATGTCCTGTACAGCCGCAACATGACCTCCCAACACCTGTACTCAATACTCTGAACAATAAAGGAAAGCATACCAATTACCTTCACTATCCTATCTTGCTGCGACTCCACTTTCAAGGAGCTATGAACCTGCACTCCAAGGTCTCTTTGTTCAGCAACACTCCCATTAAGCGTATAAGTCCTGCTAAGATTTGCTTTCCCAAAATGCAGCACGTGACATTCAGATGAATTAAACTCCATCTGCCACTTCTCAGCCCATTTGCCCATCTGGTCCAGATCTTGTTTTAATCTGAGGTAACCCTCTTTGCTGTCCACTACACCTCCAATTTTGGAATCATCTGCAAACTTACTAACTGTACCTCTTATGCTCGCATCCAAATTATTTATGTAAATTACAAAAAGTAAAGGGCTCAGCACCGACCCTTGTGGCACTCCACTGGTCACAGACCTCTAGTCTGAAAGACTCCACCATCATCCTCTGTCTTCTACCTTTGAGCCAGTTCTGTATCCAAATGACTAGTTCTCCCTGTATTCCATGAGATCTAAACTTGCTAATCAGTCTCCCATGGGGAACCTTGTCGAATGCTTTACTGAAGTCCACATAGATCACACCTACAACCAGCTCTAAGATTGCACGCTCCCTTGTATGTTTGGTAACATGCTGTTCAAGAACGTTATCATGGATGAGTTCGATGAACTACTCTTCAAGACTGTCATTCCATTCTTACATGTGTCAGAATATTCATTGTTACCTGTTTCTGCTGAAATTAATAAAGAGCAGACAGTTAGAGGAAGACTTTAGTGAAAGAAATTAGCATTAAGTAAGGTATCAAGGCTGGTTGGAATCTTTATTAGTTTCATTCTTAAGGGTCTCTCGCTCCCTAGCCTCCATCATCCACAGCTACAACAACAACAAGGAAACAAGCTCTTTGGTCCAACTTGTACATGCCGACTAAGTTTCCCAAACCAAACTAATCCCATTTGCCTGCATTTGACCATATCCATCTAAATCGTTTCTATTCATGTACCTGTCCAAATGTCTTTTAAATATTGTAACTAATCCTGCATTTACCACTTCCACTGGCAGTTCATTCCACATTCGAACCACCCTCTGCATGAAGACTTTGCCACTCCAATCCCTTTTAAATCTTTCTTCTCTATTAAAATTATGCCCTCCAATTCTGCACTCGCCTACTATAGGAAAATGAACTTTGCTACTCACCTTACGTCTGCTGCTCATGATTTCTCAAAAATCGTGAATTTCATAAAGCTCTATAAGGTAACACCTCAATTCCTACACAACAGTGAAAAAAAGTCCCAGCTTGTGCAGCCTCTCTGTATAACTCAAACACACCAGTCTCTGTAACATCATTCTAAATGTTTTTTTTGTATCCTTTCCAATTTAATAATATCATTCCAAGGCAGAGTGACCAGAACTGTGCATAGTACTCCAAAAGTGGCCTCACCAACATCCTGTAGAACCTCAACATGACATCCCAACTCCTATATGCAATGGTCTGAGCAATGAAGGCAAGTGTGCCAAACACCTTCCAAACCACCCTTGTCTATGTATGATGCAACTTTTAATGAACTACATACATGAACTCCTAAGTTCAACAAAGGTCCTCCCATTAACTGTATAAATCCTGCCCTTGTCGGTGTTACAAAAATGGAACATCTTATTTTTGCCTAAATTAAACTCTCTGCCACTTCTTGGCCCAATTGATCAAGATTGCTTTGTAATCTCAATTTGGAGACACCGGTATTGGACTGGGGTGTACAGAATTAAAAGTCACACAATGCCAGGTTATAATCCGACATGGTTACTTGGAAGCACTAGTTTGCGGAGCGCTGCCATTTCATCGGCTTTTCCACAACCTTTTGGACTATAACTAGGTGTAATTTGATTTGTAATCTTAGGTAGCCTTCCTCACTCTATTATACCATCAGTTTTGGTGTCATCTGCAAACTTACTAACCATGTTTCCTATATTCTGTGAAATCATAGAATCCCAACAGTGTGAAAACCGGTCCTTCAACCCAACAAGTCCACACCAACCCACTGAAGAGTAACCCAGAACAACTCCCCTACCCTAATATTCTATATTTACCCCTGACTAACGCACCCAATCTACACATCCCTGAACACCATGGGCAATTTAGCATGGCCATTCACCTAACCTGCACATTTTTGGATTGTTGGAGGAAATCAGAACACCTGGAGAAAACCCACGCAGACACAGGAAGAATGTACAAACTCTACACAGTTACCCGAGGCTGGAATCGAACCCAGGTTCATAGTGCTGTGAGGCAGCAGTGGTAACCACTGAGCCACCATGTCATCCTAAATCTCCTGCAAATCATTCATATAAATTACAAACAACAGTGGACCCAGCATGGATGCCTGTGGAACACCCTGCTCACAGGCCTCCAGTCTGAAAAACAATCTACTACTACCACCTTCTGTATCTTACTGCCAATGTAATTTTGTATCCAATTGGCAAGCTCTTCTTGAAACTATCTTTACTAAGCAGTCTACCATGTGAACCCTTGTAAGTCTGTGTAGGCAGTGTTGAATATGAGAAGCTCATGAAGCTCCTTTGTCACCAAGATTGAAATGATCTGATTAGTTGCCTTTGCTGTTTCTCCTTCTCTTGCCCAACAGGCCAAACTCTGAAATTCCTCCTTTCCTAAGCCCTAAGCTCTCATCTTTCTCCAGTATCTCTTCTGTTTCCAGTCATGTGTCGACTATTCACAATTAACTGCTGACTATCTAAATTTCTCATGCCAGATTTGTACCTGCCACACAGTGTATTTAAATTCTCATATTCAGCAAAAGAACCGTGCGTTGACTCTTATAGACAATATTATTTGTTTATTGAACATAACTAATATTAGAACAATATAGTATAAAAAAGAAGAAATTAAATCATATCCTGTCCTGCGAGAGCTTGGCCAGGCTCCACATGGTGATTTCTTCTTGCGATGGTCTTGGAGGTGTCTTTTCTTTCGGTGGTTATTCTCAAGTTACCATTCTCCAGTTACTGCTCGAGTTCCTGCTACTGAGGGTGATTTTGCAGTGATTCCTTTACTCCAGTTTTCATGGCCTTTTGGGAGAGTCTTGACTATCTTCCAATGGATCGATCAGGTTCAATCACTCATGTATTGGCACACTGATGGCAGGGTGGTCCTTAAGTATCCATTCCTGGCAGTGCTAGGTGCATGTAGCCCCCTCCAAATCAGGGTGCGAGGTGCCTCCGAATCTGATACACACCTTAATGTTTCCGATTGTCCCCAAGACGACATTCCATTGTCCCATTCAAAGCCAAATTCAGGTGTGGATTATAGGGTCTGCAGCTACCAGTTTCCTTGCAAATTCTCTGTGGGGAGCTGCAGCCTGTCTGGATTCTGCAGCATGTTGGTTGACACAATCACTTTAGTTAAGGCTAGCTTCATTTCCCAGCATGCTTTAGTCCTTGTCCACTTTTTCAAATTCATCATAAATTTATCACTGTCCAGCCACAGTGACTAAAGCTGTCTTTGCAAAAACATAGTAATGAAGATGTGGAAATCTGAAATAAAAAACTAAAAATGATGGAGAAACACAAAAGGTTTGGCAGCATTGTGGGGAAAGAATCAATGTTATCATTTTGAGTTCAGTATGACTGTTCTGAAGTCGAATTGGACTTGGTTCTCTTTTTTTCAGACCTGCTGATTTTTTCCAGTATTTTATCTCTATTTACTGATATCCTTAAAGTTATGATTAGTTTAAGAACTAATCTCTTCATTTTCTCACTGTCATCACCCATCCTAAAAAAATCCTGATTCAAGTCTTTACAAATTACCATCCTCTCTCTAAACTCCCTTTCCTCTCCAAGTCCTCAAAGATCTCTTATGTAATGTAAGATGTGTGATTTATACATATCAAAATGTCATTTATTTTTGAGTTTTGACTTTTGAATTTGAATATAGTTTTGTTATCTGAAATATTTCATTTATTTATCTGAGCCATTGTGATTTCTTTTAAAACAGATTGTAAGAGAAAGTCAAAAATAAAATAAAGAACTTCAAATATTTGAGATCTGAAACTAAAACAGAAATTGCTGGTGAAACTCAGTAGATTTGGCAGCATTTACGTGGAGAAGGTGAAGTTAACAATTCAAGTCTGTTGACTCTTCAGGAGAGTTTCCCATGCTAGCCAAAATAGAAACTGTCTTTGCAAGAGTGACGTATTGCAGGTGGTGACCTGCAATTTCTGTTTTTGTGAAAGATTTCGGAGAATATTGTTTTTGCTTACAAGCAAACAAACTAAACAAGGGTATATTCAGCTTGGGAAGTGTGGAAAGTCCATGGTTTACTTCTTCTTTCGATTCGGGAAAACACCCATTTCTTGTGGTTTTTGTTTAATTACAGTTAGATTAGATTAGATTAGATTAAGGGTGGTAAAAAAGGAGGGGGGTGGCATTGCTAATTAGAAATGGTATAACGGCTGCAGAAAGGAAGTTTGAGGGGGATCTGCCTTTGGAGGTAGTATGGGCTGAAGTCAGAAATAGGAAATGTGCAGTCACCTTGTTGGGTGTTTACTATAGGCCCCCCAATAGCAGCAGAGATGTGGAGAAACAGATTGGGAAACAGATTTTGGAAAGGTGCAGAAGCCACAGGGTCGTAGTCATGGGCGACTTCAACTTCCCAAATATTGATTGGAAGCTCTTTAGATCAAGTAGATTGGATGGGGCGGTGTTTGTGCAGTGTGTCCAGGAAGCTTTTCTAACTCAGTCTGTAGATTGTCCAACCAGAGGGGAGGCCATATTGGATTTGGTACTCGGTAATGAACCGGGACAAGTGATGGGCTTGTTAGTGGGTGAACATTTTGGTGATGGTGACCACAATTCTGTGACTTTCACCTTGGTTATGGAGAGAGATAGGTGCGTACAACAGGGTAGATTTTACAATTGGGCGAAGGGAAATTACGATGCTGTAAGACAGGATTTGAGGAGAATAAGTTGGGAGCATAGGCTGTCAGGGAAGGATGTGGTGGAAATGTGGAACTTTTTCAAGGAGCAGATACGACGTGTCCTTGATATGTATGTACCTATCAGGCAGGAAGAAATGGTCGTGAGAGGGAGCCTTGGTTGACGAGGGAGGTTGAATGTCTAGTAAAGAGGAAGAAGGAGGCTGACATAAGGTTGAGGAAACAGGGTTCACACAGAGCAGTGGAGGGATACAGGATAGCCAGAAGGGACCTGAAGAAAGGGATTAGGAGAGCTAAGAGAGGGCAGGAAAAATCCTTGGCGGATAGGATCAAGGATAACCCCAAGGCATTTTATGCGTATGTGAGAAACATGAGAATGACGAGAACGAGGGTAGGTCCGATCAAGGACAGTAGTGGGAGATTGTGTATTGAGTCGGAAGAGATAGGAGAGGTCTTGAATGAGTACTTTTCTTCAGTATTTATGAACGAGAGGGACCGTATTGTTGAAGAGGAGAGTGTGAAACGGACTGGTAAGCTAGAAGAGATACTTGTTAGGAAGGAAGATGTATTGGACATTTTGAACAACTTGAGGATAGACAAGTCCCCCGGGCCTGACGGGATATATCCTAGGATTATGTGGGAAGCAAGAGAGGAAATTGCAGTACCGTTGGCAATGATCTTTTCGTCTTCACTGTCACAGGTACAGGGGACTGGAGAGTAGCGAATGTTGTGCCCCTGTTCAAAAAGGGAATAGGGATAACCCCGGGAATTCCAGGCCAGTTAGTCTTACTTCTGTGGTAGGCAAAGTAATGGAAAGGGTACTGAAGGATAGGATTTATGAGTATCTGGAAAGACACTGCTTGATTAGGGACAGCCAGCACGGATTTGTGGGGGGGGTAGGTCTTGCCTTACAAGTCTTATTGAATTCTTTGAGGAGGTGACCAAGCATGTGGATGAGTGTAGAGCAGTGGATGTAGTGTACATGGATTTTAGTAAGGCATTTGATAAGGTTCCCCATGGTAGGCTTATGCGGAAAGTCAGGAGGCATGGGATAGAGGGAAATTTGGCCAATTGGATAGAAAACTGGCTAACCGGTCGAAGTCAGAGAGTGGTGGTAGATGGTAAATATTCAGCCTGGAGCCCAGTTACAAGTGGAGTTCCGCAGGGATCAGTTCTGGGTCCTCTGCTGTTTGTAATTTTTATTAATGACTTGGATGAGGGAGTCGAAGGGTGGGTCAGTAAATTTGCAGATGATACGAAGATTGGTGGAGTTGTGGACAGTGAGGAGGGCTGTTGTCGGCTGCAAAGGGACTTAGATATGACGCAGAGCTGGGCTGAGGAGTGGCAGATGGAGTTCAACCCTGCCAAGTGTGAGGTTGTCCATTTTGGAAGAACAAATAAGAATGCGGAATACAGGGTTAACGGTAGGGTTCTTAGTCAGGTGGAGGAACAGAGGGATCTTGGGGTCTATGTACATAGATCTTTGAAAGTTGCCACTCAGGTGGATAGAGCTTGTAAGAAGGCCTATGGTGTATTAGCGTTCATTAGCAGAGGGATTGAATACAAGAGTCATGAAGTGATGTTGCAGCTGTACAGGACTTTGGTTAGGCCACATTTGGAGTACTGTATGCAGTTCTGGTCGCCTCACTTTAGGAAAGATATGGAAGCTTTGGAGTGGGTGCAGAGAAGATTTACCAGGATGTTGCCTGGAATGGAGAATAGGTCGTACGAGGATAGGTTGAGAGTTCTCGGCCTTTTCTCGTTGGAACGGCGAAGGATGAGGGGTGACTCCATAGAGGTTTATAAGATGATCAGAGGAATAGATAGAGTAGACAGTCAGAAACTTTTTCCCCGGGTACAACAGAGTGTTACAAGGGGACATAAATTTAAGGTGACGGGTGGAAGGTATAGGGGAGATGTCAGGGGTGGGTTCTTTACCCAGAGAGTGGTGGGGGCATGGAATGCGCTGCCCGTGGGAGTGGTAGAGTCAGAATCATTGGCGACCTTTAAGCGGCAATTGGATAGGTACATGGATGGGTGCTTAATCTAGGATAGATGTTCGGCACAACATCGTGGGCCGTAGGGCCTGTTCTGTGCTGTATTGTTCTATGTTCTATTACTTACAGTGTGGAAACAAGTCCACACCGACCCGCCGAAGTGCAACCCACCCATACCCCTGCATTTACCTCTTACCTAACACTACGGGCAATTTAGCATGGCCAATTCACCTGACCTGCACATCTTTGTGACTGTGGGAGGAAACCGGAGCACCCGGAGAAAACCCACACAGACACGGGGAGAACGTGCAAACTCCACACAGTCAGTCGCCTGAGTCGGGAGCCTGAGCCTTAGCTGCAGGGTTTTTGTCTGAAGATGGAGGTGTAAATCCGTTGCTCTTGAGAAAGGAAGAAGATAGTTTAGAATTGTTCAAAATTAGAATTGTAGGTTACCTTTGTGAATGCAATTTTTTTAAAGTTCCAGACCAGATATTTTTAGTTAAAACTCTGAAGATGTTATTTGAAACTAGGAAAATTTGGGCTTGTGTGGAGTTTAAGTTCAATAACCTTTAAATGTGTGTTATAAATAAACAATTTGGTTTATTTTATTTTATCTTCATTTCTTTTGCACGGTCTGTTTTATTGTTAGACAAACTCCACACTGATTGTGTTACATTGTGGACCAGCTTGTTAAACCCAAGAAAAGCAAAATATGATGCGTCAAGTCAGACTTCAATCTGCAGTATGACTTTTTTGGTAATCATGATGAGGAGGTGCTGGTGTTGGACTGGAGTGGACAAAGTAAAAAAAAAATTGCACAACACCAGTTACTTCTAAATAAGCCTGTTGGACTAGAAACTGATGTTGTGTGATTTTTCTTTGTTTTATTTGGTAGTAACATAAGGTGGGATCTATTTCTCATCTGCATGCTGCTACTCAGTGACTGAATTCAAAAGCATTTGAACATTGACAATGCCCAGCTCTGCCTCACTACCATCTATCTGCATTCCTTCATTATTAAGACATTATCAAACTGCCTATCCCACATTCAGTACTGGATGAATGAAAATTTCCTACAAATAAAATAAGAAGACCAAATCTATTATTTTATGTTGCAACTATAAATTATGTTCCCTCGCTATTGAGTCCATCCATCCCCCACTGTAAGGATTCTATGATTCTAACGGTCTGAGGCTAAATCAAACTTCACACAATCTTAGGGTCATATTTGACCCCAATGTTATGTTCCACACCATCCCCAGTAGCAAATGTTGTAATCTCCAGAACTCACCTGCCTGAAACACTGCCACACTTTATTTGCTGCTGAAACCCTCAGGCTTGATGATTCTGATACATTCCTCTCTCACTCACTCCACATCCCTCTGGAAACATGGGACCATCCATAACTGCTGCTCAAGTGCTTTCTCATCAAGTCTTATTTACCTAGCATCCCATCTCACCAGCTTATATTGCTTCCTCTTTAAACAATGCCTCAGTTTTAAAATTTGCATTATTGTTTCAAATTAATCAGTGGCCTGGTCTTTCCTTGTCTCTGTATCTGCTTGTCGAACAACCTCAGACACCTGCACTCCTCTTATTCTGACCTGTTCAGTCTCTTTGATTTAAATTTCTCCACAATTGGTAGCTTTGAAACTTGCTCTGTTAATAGAGGGGTCAATAACCAAAACAATATTTTGACAGTAAGAGGCAAGAGGATGAGTGTGGATTTAAGTGAGTATCTTGAAATCACTGGCTGAAAGGGTAGCAGAGGTAAGAAGCAAAAACTAAAGAGAAAGATGAAAGAGTTGAGCTTCAGTTAGCTGACAACTTGTTTGATGTAATGAAACAATTCCTGGTGAAGGGCTTATGTCCAAAACGTTGACTCTCCTGCTCCTCAGATGCTGCCTGAGCTGCTGTGCTTTTCCAGCGCTCCACTTTTCGACTCTGATGTCCAGCATCTGCAGTCCTCACTCTCTCCATGTTTGATGTAATGGTACAGAAGAAACCTGAACCGATAGAGGGTCAGACAGGGGTGTTTAATCCTGAAAGGCTAATGGACTTACAATAGAAAGCTGAGGCAATAAAATATACATATTATGGTGCATACCCAGAAAAGGAATCAATGTATTCCCATGGGTTATTATCTTAAGGATGGAATCTGAAGATGAAAATGGGAACCACAGCAGGTTAGTGCAGAGGAAAAATGGGCAGAAGTGCTTCAGATAGTGTTGCTTGTGGCGTACAGGCAGGAAGTATTATGGGTAGCACATGAATTGCCAGTTCCTACTTTCCATGCATCTCTCCCTTAAACTTTTCTCCTCTCACTTTTAACTCGTGACCCCTAATAATTGAGTCCCCTACTCTGGTGAAAAAGCTTCTTGCTATCCACCCAGTCTATATCTCTCAATCAGGTCCCTTGTCAACCTCCAACTTTCTAATGAAAATCATAGCTAGCACTCTCCATACCAGGCAACATTGTGGTGAACCTCCTTTGCCCCCCTTTCCAAAGCATCCACATCCTTTTGATAATGTGGCAACCAGGGGAAAGTTAGACTGCAGATGCTAGAGATCAGAGTTGAGAGTGTGGTGCTGGAAAAGCATAGCCGGTCAGGCAGCATCCAAGGAGCAGGAGAATCGACGTTTTGGGCTTAAGCCTTTCTTCAGGAATCATGTGGCAACCAGAATTATTCGCAGTATTCCAAATGTGACCAAATCAAAGTCCTATACAACTGTAACGTGACCTGCCAACCCTTGAACTCAATACCCTGCCCGATGAAGGAAAGCATGCCATATGCCTTCTTGACCACTCTACTGACCTGTGTTGCCACCTCAGGGTACAATGGACCTGAACACTCAGAACTCTCTGTACATCCATTTTCCCCAGGGCTTTTCCATTTACTGTATAGATCACTCTTGAATTGAATCTTCCAAAATGTATCACCTTGCATCTGCCATTTCTCTGCCCAGTTCTCCAATGTATGTATTCTGCTGCATTCTCTGACAGTCCCCTTCACTATCTACTCCATCAATCTTAGTGTCATCTGCTAACTTGCTGATCAGACTACCCATACCTTCCTCAAGATCATTTATGTATATCACAAATAACACTGGTCCCAGCACGGATCCCTGTGGAACATCACTGGTCACAGTTGTCTATTTTGAGAGACTCCCTTCCACTATTACTCCCTGTCTTCTGCTGCCCAACCAGTTCTCTATCCATCGAGTTAGTACACATTGGACCCCTGGTTACCTCATTTTCTCCAAAAGCCTACCGTGTATAACCTTATCAAACACCTTCCTGAAGTTTGTTGCAGCAGTATGAGGACATAGGCAGGAATAGAATGGGGAGGACCAAAACTATTGTGCATTAAGTAGGGAATGCAATTCTGGTAAAAAAAAAACACCCCTACAAGCTTAATCCTCTCAAAAACCACTCAGGTCCAGGAGGAGATAGATGCGATGCTCAACAAGACATCATTGAACCAAGTCAGAGTGAGTAGACGTGACTCAATGATAGTGTGGTCTATTGGACTATCACAACAAAATCAGATTCATATCCAGTACCAAGGTTGAAGGACTGAATAAGGAAAGTTGGACAAGCCATTTACATCACAAAGTTGAACTTGCATGTGGTTATTGGCAGGTACCTTTATCAGAGAAAGTGAAACAAATTTCTGCATTTGTAACCCCAAATGGGCTATATCAATTCAAAGTGATGCTATTTGGAATGAAGAATGCACCAACCACATTCCAAAGACACATGAACAAAGTTGTGGCTGGATTAACAAATTATGAAGTTTATCCAGATGATGGACTGGTCTTTAGCTATTCATGGAAACAGCACATGGTGTAGTTGGCACAGATCTTTGAACAATTGCGAAAAGCAAAATTGGTTGATAAACTTAAAGAAAACAGAATTCGTGAAGGCAGAGGGGATGTTTTTGGGACAGTACATTGGACATGAAATGATGACCTCAAGGAACAAAGGTCATCGAGGAATTTCCACGACCATCCTTGAAGAAAGAGGTGCTTCGATTGGTTACCAAAGAAGAACATGAAATTACGGTGGACAGAACAATGCCAGGAGGCATTTGAGAATTTAAAAGCTGTATTAACCATTGCACAAGTTTTTAGCTACACCAAATCTTTCTGAAACCCTTCAAAGTTGCAATTGATGCTAATGGTATAGGGACTGGAGCTGTATTGATGCAGGAAGATTATGACAGAAGTGAATGGCCAATTGGTTAGTTTTCAAAGAAATTCAATACCCACCAACGAAAATACTCCACTATCGAAAAAGAATGATTGAGTTTGGTCTTGGCCTTCCAACATTTTAATGTTGATATGACGAGCAATGTATTGGAGACAATTGTGTACATGGACCACAGCCCTCTCACTTTTTGGAAAGATTTAAGGACTAGTTCATTGGAGTCTTATGTTACAGACTGTTAATTTACAAATTGTATATGCTTTGGGTCATAAAAATATGATTGCAGATATTGTGGATTTAAAAGAAAAGTTATAGATAAGGCTGGACTGTATTGATTCCAATGTTATATATGTGTACAGAATTAATATGAAAGGCATAACTTACATCAACGACATGTATTTAATAGTAAGAATTGGAGGAAAAAAATGAAGCCATCTTTTCATTATGATGGCTCATTTTTTCTTCAGGGGAGAAGTGTTACGAAGTCGAAAGAGTGTATGTTCACTTTAAGGTAGAAAGTGTTTTCTTAATTTTTAAAATAAGTTTAAAGTGCAGCCACAGCAGCACAGAACAGCGAAGAGACGGACTGTTCCAAACTGGCTGAGAAATGGGGACCTTCAGCTTTGATTGCTGTTTTGACAACAATTCAAATTTAATCAATTATTTTAAATTATGCCCAATTGAGTTTGAATTTCAAAGTTTGTGAGAAGATTTGTAGCTCGGGTGCTCGTTGTTGTGGTTCTGTTCGCCGAGCTGGGAATTTGTGTTGCAGACATTTCGTCCCCTGTCAAGGTGACATCCTCAGTGCTTGGGAGCCTCCTGTGAAGCGCTTCTGTGATCTTTCCTCCGGCATTTGTAGTGGTTTGTCTCTGCCACTTCTAGTTTTCAGTTCCAGCTGTCCGCTGCAGTGGCCGATATATTGGGTCCAGGTCAATGTGTTTGTTGATAGAATCTGTGGATGAGTGCCATGCCTCTAGGAATTCCCTGGCTGGGTGATAGATTTAAGTCAGATGTCAGAGGCAGGTTCTTTATGCAGAGAGTGGTAAGGGCATGGAATGCCATACCTGCTCAGCCACATTAGGGAGATTTAAACAATCCTTACATAAACATGTGGATGATTTTGGGATAGTGGAGGGGAACGAGCTGAGAATAGTTCACAGGTTGGCGCAACATCAAGGGCCGAAGGGCCTGTTCTGTGCTGTATTGTTCTATGTTGCCTGGTATGGAGGGTGCTAGCTATGAAGAGAGATTGAGTAGATTAGAATTATTTTCATTAGAAAGATGGAGGTTGAGGTGGGACCTGATTGAGGTCTACAAACTCATGAGAGGTATAGACAGAGTGGATAGCAAGAAACTTTGGGAGACTCAGTTACTAGGGGTCATGAGAGAGGAAAAGCTTAAGGGAGATATGCATGCAAAGTTCTTTATTCAGAGGGTGGTGGGTGCCTGGAATGAGTTACCAGCGGAGATGATAGAGGCGGGCACGATAGTGTCATTCAGGATGTATCTAGACAGATAGACGAATAGGCAAGGAGCAAAGGGATACAGACCTTTAGATCTATGAACACCATAAACCCTAGATAAGTGTAGAAAGTGCAGGAGGTTTCTTTAAAAAAAATAGGAAAAAGCAAACAAAGGTCATTTTAAAAAAAGCTGGTGGGTAAATCCAAAGGTAATTTATAAGCCCATTAGAGACAAAAAGACAACAAGGAAAAGATTGAGGTTCATTAGGAACCTCAGCGACAATTTGAGGATGGAGTCTAGACATAGGCAAAGGCTTTAAATGAGTCGTTTACATCTGTATTCATGATGGATAAGAATAATGTCAGGAATCAGGAAAGTGGACTGAAACATACTGGAACAAATTACAGTTCAGATGGAGGAGGTAGAGCAATTTACCTTACTGGGTTAAAATTGGCCAAATCTCCAGATCCAGATAAGAGGTACCTAGACTGCTAGGGGAGGTGCGGAAGGAGATTCCAGATGCTCTGACATTAATTTTCTAATCTCCATGGTCAGAGGAGGGGCAGCAGATGACTCAAGGAGAGCAAATATGGTACCATTAGTCAAAAAGCATAAACCAGAAACCTACAGGCCTGTGAGTCTAATATCAGTGATAGGGAAGAATTCATGGAACAGACTAATGAAAGATATTCAGCATGGTGAGCGAACCTCCTCTGCACCCTCTCCAAAGCATCCACATCCTTTTAGTGATGTGACAACCATAACTGTACACAATATTACACGTGGCCGAAACAAAGTCCTATACAACTGTAACATGATCTGCCAACTCTTGTACTCAATATGCCATCCAATGAAAGAAAGCATGCCGTATGCCTTCTTGACCGCTCTACTGACCTGCATTGCCACCTTCATTGTTCCTGAACACCCAGATCTCACAGTGAGTGGATTTATCTTAGTTGAAGGACAAGAAGAGGCAATATATAATTAATGATAAAAGCAAGTGATTGTGCAGGGACAGAGGGACCCCACCTTCTTATGCAAAGAATTTTAAGGGTGTCAGTATATGTTAAGTGAGCAGTTCACAAAGCAAATTGGATCTTGCACTTCATGAATAACTGTTCTTAAGTACGAAAGGAAAGTTTTAATGAACATTTATAAAGCTCTGGATCAGTCACAACTTGAGTACTGTGTCCACTTCTGGTCACTTCAGAAGTGATGCGATTGTCATTTACCAGTTGATTCCAGTAAGGGAGCTTGAGGGGAGATGCTGGGCTATTAGATTTATGACAGAGTAAACAGTCAAAAATCATATGACACTGGGTTATATTTCAACAGGTTTATTTGAAACTTCAAGCTTCCGGAGTCTCTCACCTTCTTCGGACATAGAATTTACAAATAAAAGATCTAAGGGTCAAACACTGATACAAATGTATTGAACAAACTTAGATGGCTATTAATCAGTTAGAGTGCAAGTGTAGGTTTCAATTGATTAATATGTAAATCTCAGAATTTCTTTCAAGTCACTGCCCCAAGATAACTTAAGGTTTTATCAGTCTAAAAGTGACATCTCAGGTCAAACAATGCATTTTAGGTATTAGGCCTTGTTTTGAGTCTGTCTGTGTCTCAGTCCAGCACATACTTGAGTTGGCCTGGCACGGACTTGAGTGGGCTCAGTGTGGACTAATGGCAGCATTGGAGGCAGGCTTGGGTCCCAAGTGGCTTCTGCAAAGATGAGATAGTCCAGGCACTGACTCATGGCTGCTGTGGTGGAGCTGAGTTTGGCTTCCTGGCAGTGTCTGTGTACAGCATAGAATCAAGGAGGCAGCGGTGGAAGTGAGTTTCAATCCAGTAGGAGGGCCACAAATCTTGTAAGTGAAGGCAATTTTAATATTGAAGGGAAAAATTGGTAGACGCAGGCTTGGAGGGATGAAGGGCCTGTTTCTGTGCTGTATTGTTCTTTGTTCTTTGTTCAAACAGTCTGGCCCACAGCACAGTGAGATTAAGAATGAAACTGAAGAACAGTGAAATGAGTGGGGTGGTTTCCCGTTGATGGAGATAGACCTTCCCACTGGGCATTGTGTCATCATCCTTAACAACCTTTCTTCTGCAAGGTTAAAAAAAATCACGCAACACCAGGTTATAGTCCAACAGGTTTATGTGGAAGCACTAGCTTTCAGAGCGCTGCTCCTTCAACAGGTAACTAGTGGGGCAGGATGATAAGATACAGAATTTACAGCAAAAGATCATCATGTCATGTTATTAAAATTATATATTGAACAAACCCAGATTGCTGTTAAGCCTTTCATATTTTAGAATAGGTTGCAGGTTTCAGTTCATTAATATCTCAATCCCAGAATTTCTTTTAAGTCACACTCTCGAGATAATTTAAGGTTTTATGAAAGAAAAGGTGACATCTCAGCTCAGACAATGCATTAAAGGTGTGACGTTAAAGTCTGTCTGTATCCCAATCTTGAGTCAGATTTGTTCTATTTGCAAAGTAGAAATTTACAAAGTGTTATAAGGATTGACTGCCTGTGGGAGACTATTTAGCCCATTAACAGAACTGTCCAATTCCCAGTCTTCACACAGTCAAGTCTGATTCTCATGCACAGAAGCATTCGCCTCACAGGTCCGGTGTCAGCAATGAGAAGAGAAACTCAACGGGTCTGTTTTGAAGAATGGTTGCTGAACTCGAAACATTAACGCTGTTTTCTCTTGATAGATGATGCCAGATCTGCTGAGATTCTCCAGCTATTTATGTTTTTACTTTGCATTTCCAGAATCCTAATTTCTTCATTTTATTTTCAGTGCCAGCTTTGCAGGAGCAACCAGGATCTGGGTGCATGCACGGTCATCCTGAACCAGCAGCATTGAATGTTATCAAATTCTATCGTTGACTGGCAGTGAGGAATTTTAAAAACTCTTTCAGAGGGTGTTAAAAGGGGCAGATTTACACACGAACCGAGAGAAAACTTGGTCTTTCCTGAATTAATATCCTAGTCTGACAGTGGTGGATTTTGTATTTATAGGGTTCTGCACAAGGAAGATAGACAGATGAAAAATTCAAACCAAACTTCACGATCTAGCAAAATGACATAATCTGTCAGGATCTGAATGTCAGTAACATCTGAGTGTGGAAGGATTGAGAGTTATTCTGTTAGTGGACAAATGTTATGACACGGCGGTGAACCCTTCTGTTAATTAAACCAAACACCCAGAAAATCTTATCTTTCTTCATAATCTGTTAAAATATGAGTGACAGAGAACTCCTAAATTCCGCTATTTTAAAAAATGAACATTAAACAACAGCTATTTATAACTCTAAGCCTCCTTTTTCTTCAGTGCTTGATATCTACCTCCAACCCTACAACAACATGCTGTTCCAATAAAAGCCCAAATTAAAATTACATCAATTAATTTCAAAACCACACAGCGGCTATCGTTGAAGGTGCTTGTCTACCTTTGGCTAAGAAAAGGTGTTTCATTTGAAAAATGTACCTTTGATAGAGAGTGTTTTGAATGGCAGTCTCTCAATGGCAGTTTACTCTCTAAATTTCAAACTGTCTGCCTCTTTTATTCCCCAAACATCAGACCATCTCATTGGTTCAACGTTGGCAAAACAATAAATTCAAAATCAATTGGAGTTTAATATCCTGGGGCATAATTTAAACAGATTGGTTAAATTTGAATTGTTGTCAAAATAGCAAACAAAACTCAAAGTGTCTTTTTCACAGCCAAATCTTACATTTTTTCAACTTTCCAGTACACTCTGAGACTGTCATGCGACAGCTGCTTGTAAGCCCTCTCTTAAAGCACAGGACATGCCTTCGTCTTCATAACAGCAACACATTTTCAGTGGGCGGCACGGTGGCACAGTGGTTAGCACTGCTGCCTCACAGCGCCTGAGACCCGGGTTCAATTCTCGACTCAGGCGACTGACTGTGTGGAGTTTGCACGTTCTCCCCGTGTCTGCGTGGGTTTCCTCCGGGTGCTCCGGTTTCCTCCCACTGTCCAAAGATGTGCGGGTCAGGTGAATTTGCCATGCTAAATTGCCCGTAGTGTTAGGTAAGGGGTAAATGTAGGGGTATGGGTGGGTTGCGCTTCGGCGGGTCAGTGTGGACTTGTTGGGCCGAAGGGCCTGTTTCCACACTGTAAGTCTAATCTAATCTAATTCACTTATGAGGGGGACTGAAAAAGCACAGGGAACCACAAGCCCCAGTTAGAACACAGCTGGAGAACTACAGAATGGGCTGCAAAACTCAGCAGGTCTGGTAGCATCTGGTGAGAGAAACTGAGTCTTGTGTGTTTTGTTACAAAATGGAGTGAAATATGTATCACCCCTCTCTGGCACCATCTTAAAAATAAATCAAAGCGGAGAGTATAAAGGCAAAAATGTAAATAAATAAAACGTTTTCCTATTCATGTATTTGACCAAGTGCTTCTTGTATGTTAATTATGTTTGTTTCCACCATCTCCTCTGGCAGCAGTGATCCAAGCACTCACCACCCTTTATGTGAGAAACTTGCTTCACACATCTCTTTCAAACATTCCCCCCTTGCACCTTGAACCTGTGTCCCCTAGTAATTGACCCTTCCACTCTGGGAAAAAAGCCTCATACTTCCAATTCTACCCTTGCTATTCACAATCTTATAAACCTCTATCAGGTTGCCCCTCGACCTCCTGCATTCCAGTGAAAACAAACCCAGTCAATTTAACCTTTCTTCATAGCCACAATCCCCCATACCAAGCCACATTTCGGTAAACCTTTTCTGTACCTGCTCCAAAGCATCTACATCCTTCTGGTAGTGCGTTGACCAGAACTGTACGCAATATTCCAAGTGTGGCCAAACTAAACTTCTATAAAGTTGCAGAATAACTTGTCTATCCTTATACTCAGTGCCTCTTCCAATGAAGGCAAGCATGCTATAAGTCTTTTTTGCTTCCTAACCTACTTGTGTTTTCACTATCAGGGATCTTTAGACCTGTACATCCAGATCCTTTTGCATAGCAATACTCCTAACGGTTCTGCCATTCACTGTATAATTTCTAACTGCTCTTGACCTTCCAAAATGCATCACCCACATTTTTCTGGGTTAAACTGTTTGTACCTGTAATTTGCTGCAGTTCTCAACATTTTTAGCAGTATCCACCCAATTGATGTCATCTGCAAATTATTACTATCAACCTTCAAATTTACTTCAGTTTGAGGAAAGATTGGAAAAGGTGAAACGGAGGTTTGACAGCAGTTTTTAAAATCATGATGGGCTAGGAAGAGTGGAGAGAGGGTAATTGTTCTCTCTCAGAAACAGATTGAGAACCACTGTACAGAGTCTTAAGTTTATAAAAAGGAAAATGTGAGGTGAGAAAAGCTTTTCACTCAATGAATTCTTGTGGAATGGCAGTATGATGGAGGCAGTTTGAATGGAAGCATTCAAGAGTCAGAGAGTCATAGAGCTATACAGCATGGAAACAGACCCTTCAGTCCAACCCGTCCATGCCGACCAGATATCCTAAATTAATCTAGTCCCACTTGCCAGCATTTGGTCCATATTCCTCTAAACCTTATTTAACTGAAAGCAACCTACAGAGGTAAAGTGGGAAAAGGCGCGATATTGACACTAAATTCAAAGACTCGGAGGAATGGTGCAGCCATGATAGGCCAAGCGACCTCCTTCTACACTTCCACTGTAGTAACTTCTGTAACGAGCGACCTGATGATAAAAACTTGAACAGTTGCTGGGGCATACAGAACTGGACAAATTATGTCCTCCAACTAGAAGTTGTGGTGGGGGATTTCTTTGGCAACAGTAACCACAATTCTGTAAGTTTTAGAATACTCACAGATAAAGAAGAGAGTGGTCCTAAGGGAAGAGTACTAAACTGGGCCAAGGCCAATTATATCAAAATTAGGCAGGAGCTGGGAAATGTGGATTGGACAAAGCTATTTGAAGGGAAGTCCACATTTGAGATGTGGGAGGCTTTCAAAGATAGGTTAAATATAGTGCAGGATAGGCATGTCCCGTTGAAGGCAAAGGATAGGAAGGGCAAGATTCGTGAACCATAGATGACAGGAGAAATTCTATGATTAGCCAAGAGGAAAAGGAAAGCATACATAAAGTCTAGGCAGCTAAGAACAAAACGGGCCCTGGAAGAATATCGGAAGAGTAGGATAAGTCTTAAACAAGAAATCAAGTGGGCTAAAAGAGGTCATGAAATAGCTTTAGCGAGCAGAATTAAGGAGAATCCCAAAACATTTTATTCTTATATAAAAAGCAAGCAGGTAACTAGAGAAAGGATTGGTCCACTAAAGAATAACGAAGGAAGGCTGTGTGTCGAACCTGAGAGAATAGGTGAGATTCTGAATGATTACTTTGCATCAGTGTTACACATGATGAATCTTGAGATGAGAGATAGAAGTTTGATTCATCTGGATCACGTTGACGTAAGTAGGAAAGATATTTTGGGTAGGCTAGAGGTTATTATGGTGGACAAATCCCCAGGACTGGATGGGATCTATCCCAGGTTGCTGAGGGAGGAGAGAGAGGAAATAGCTGGGGCCCTGACAGATATCTTTGTGGCATCCTTAAACACAGGTGAGGTGTCGGAGAACTGGAGGGTTGCTCATGTTGTCCCCCTATACAAGAAGGGTAGTAGGGATATTCCGGGTAACTACAGACCAGTGAGCCTGATGTAATGGTGGGAAAGTTGCTGGAGAAGGTACTGAGGGATAGGATCTATTTATATTTAGAAAAGATATCAGTGATAGGCAACATGGTTTTGTGTGGGGGAGATCGTGCCTTACCAACTTTATAGAGTTCTTTGAGGAAGTGACCAAATTGATAGATGAAGGTTGATGTCATATACATGGACTTTAGTAAGGTGTTTGATAAGGTTCCCTATGGTAAACTAATGGAAAAAGTGAAGTCACATGGTGTGCAGGGTGTTCTAGCTCGGTGGATAAAGAATTGATTAAGCAACAGGAGGCAGAGAGTAGGAGTTGAAGGGAGTTTCTCAAGATGGAGAAAGGTGACCAGTGGTGTTCCACAGGGGTCAGTATTGGGGCCACTGCTGTTTGTAATATACATAAATGATCTGGAAGAGGGCACTGTTGGTATGATCAGCAAGTTTGCAGATGACATGAAGATTGATGGAGTAGCAGAAAGCATAAGGGACTGTCAGAGAATACAAAAGGATATAGATAGACTGGAGAGTTGGGTGGAAAAGTGGCAGTTGGTTTTCAGTCCAGACAAATGTGAGGTGATGCATTTAGGTAAGACTCATTCTAGAGCGAATTATACAATGAACAGAAGAGCCTTGGGAAAAGTTGGTGGGCAGAGAGAATTGGGAGTGCAGGTCCATTGTACCCTGAAGGTGGATAGTGGTCAAGAAGGCATATGGTATGCTTATCTTCATTGGACGGAGTATTGAGTATAAGAGCTGGTAAGTCATTGGTTCGGCCGCATTTAGAATACGGTGTACAGTTCTGGTCGCCACATATACAAGATGATTAGGGGTTTAGATAGGGTTGACAGTGAGAACCTTTTTCCGCTAATGGAGTCAGCTGTTACTACGGGACACAGCTTTAAATTAAGGGGTGGTAGGTATAGGACAGATGTTAGGGGTAGATTCTTTACTCAGCGGGTTATGAGTTCATGGAATGCCCTGCCAGTAGCAGTGGTGGACTCTCCCTCTTTATGGTCATTTAAGCGGGCATTGGATAAGCATATGGAGGTTATTGGGCTAGTGTAGGTTAGGTAGGCTTTGGTCAGCGCAACATCGAGGGCCGAAGGGCCTGTACTGCTCTGTATTTTTCTATGTTCTATGTTCTATTACCCAAAGGATGTGGACGCTTTGGAGAGGGAGCAGTGAAGGTTTACGAGGATGTTGCGTGGTGTGGAAGGTGCTAGCTATGAAGAAAGGTTGAGAAGGTTAGGTTTATTTTCATTAGAAAAAAAGGAGGTTGAGGGTTATAAACCTGATTGAGGTTTATAAAATCATGAAGGGTATAGACAGGGTGGATTGAGACAAGCTTTTTCCCAGGGTGAAGGTTTCAATAATAAAAGGTCACGCTTTCAAGGTGAAAGGTGGAAAGTTTAAGGGAGTTACATGTGGCAAGTTCTTCACACAGAGGGTGGTGGGTGTTTGGAAGGTGTTGCCAGCAGAGGTGGTAGAGGCAGGCACGGCAGATTCATTTAAGATGCATCTAGATAAATGCGTTAGTAGGTGGGGAACAGAGGGATACAGATGCTTAGGAATTGACCAACAGGTTTAGACAGTATATTTGGATCAACTCAGGCTTGGAGGGCCGAAGGGACTGTTCCTTGTCTGTAAATTTTCTTTGTATTATTCAGCACCTGTTGCTGAATGTTTTCTTGCAGTCTGATGCATTCCTCATTCCATTAATGTATTGAATATTTCCAGTTTTTGTTTACTGCTTCATTTCAGATCCTGCCTCTGACAAGTTTTGCCTTCAAGTTTGTTTGATTTTGATTTTATTGTCAGGTGTATTTTACAGGAAGAATACAATAAAATACAGCGAACAGCTTTCATTTGTCACCATGATAAGGCTCCGTTTTGAATAATTTAAGAATAAGCCAAAAAGTTATATAGTTTGAAAAGAGTCCATCAGTCCTGAGCCAGCTCATCAGCACGAGTGCTGTGAGCGCTGCCATTGTTTCGCTGCCAACTACACCATACCCAACCAACATCAAAGTCATCAATTCTCAGGTTCCACTTTTGCCACTGAGCTGACATGACTCTGCCACTGCCTCCCCAAATACCTGTGCCAGACCAACCAGTCTTATCTCTCTTGCTGGGTCCACCATATCAATGCTGTTGAACCCCCCTTCTGCCATTGCTTCACCATTGGCAGCACCAGACCCAACCAAAAGTGAAGTTGCTGATCCTCAGGCACCATTGTTTGCCGCTGGGCCGACATCACCTCTGCTAATGTAACAAGTCCTGTGCTTGCTCTGGGAAAGGAAGTAGGGGCTCATTCAGACTGCAGAGCCCACTCTCTTCCGCACTGGATCCCCACATCCTGGGCCTACTCGCCAAGGTCTGTACCCTGGGCCTGGCTTGAGGTTCCTGGGTTCACCCAAGCTCCTGCTAATGCCATCCAAGCTCAGGACAAGGTACATGAGGGAAAGAAAAGTGGTCAGAGCAGGTGAGCTCTGGCACAGGAGGCCTACTCCAATGTCATTTTGGACCGGATATTTAATGGAATCAAATCTGGAAACGCAAGCATTTTAAATCAGTGTGGATTTTGGATGAGAAGGTCAGTCTATTCTGTAGGAAAAGGTAATGAAGTGTCTTGTAACTCGAAGCCTTTGACCAGGGGTGTAGTCATAGAGTTACACAGCACGAAAACAGATCCTTCAATCCAACACGTCCATGCCAACCAGGTACTCTAAATTAATTTGGTCCCATTTGCCAGCATTTAGCCCTTATTCCCTCTAAACACATCCATCAAGATGCCTCTTCAATGTTGTAATTGTATCAGTCTACACTACTTCCTCTGACAGCACATTCCATATATGCGCCACCCTCTGTGTGAAAGTGTTACCCCCAGGCCCCTTTTAAACTTTTCCCTCTCATCTTCAACACATACCCTCTAATTTTGAACTCCCCACTCTGGGGAAAAAGAAAGATCTTGGGTATCCACCCAGCCACGTCCCTTATGATTTTGTAAACCTCGATGGGTCACCCCACATCCTCTAATGCTCCATTCAAAATAGCCCTCGCCTAATGTATCTTTTACTGAATCAGAGTAAATATATAAGTCCCATGTATACACATTTACTCACACAAGGTACGCTGCTGGATGCAAATTCGGGCAACATGAGTTTGATCTCCAACTGACCCCTTACTTCAGTGTCCCCTCAGAGTGATCCAACTCTAACCCTAGCCTTTCCTTATCTTGTCTGCTGGGTGTTGTTAAGAATTAAGGAAAAGACAGCTGGAATTTATCTCATCTGTGACTACAACAACATATTTCTTGGTTTCCAGCAGTTACTTTCTTCAGTCACTTGCTTCATTAACCCAAAAACTCTCCTGTTAATTCTGTTATTTCTGACAGTCTCTCAATTAAACTTAAAAAATATCACAAAAGTAGAATTTATTCTTTCACTGACTTGTGTTTAAGTTTACATTGTGTTCAATAACATGTAAACATTATCCTTTTTTCTGATCTGATTTGAGTTTCCAAGGAGACAATTCTGTACAATGGAATGGCCTCTCAGTGTTGCCATGTCAACATGTCTGCACTGAAGTACCTGTTTGAGCTTCTAAATCAGATTAAACTTCTTTTTCCCATAATACATAGTAGATTAGACATTTTACCTCAACATCTCTCAGTCATATTCTGTTAATATCTCCAAAACCTACAAGAAGCTCACACACGAAAACTTTTAATAGGAGGGGGAAAAAGTTGATAAAATGATTACAAAAGCAATGTAATCTGAGGTTTCATAATTCACGGTATAGACTACAAAAGGACAGAGGTTAAGTAAGCCTCCTCACCATCAGTTAGGCTGCAGTTGGAATCCTGGGCCAGGTTGTGGTGATCTTTCACTGGAAGGATATTAAGGCCATGGAGAGATGCAGCAGAGATTCACTGAGAGGATCCCGGTGAAGAAAGGCTTCAGTTACCGACGGCGATTAGGGAAATTGTGGATTTTTTCATCAAAGCAAAAATCTCAGCTGAGATCTGAGAGAAGGGCTTCAAATTTCAGATAAATGAGGATAAACTATTTTCATCAGTGAGCAACTAAATAACATCAAATTTGAATCATCATCAAAAGACTAAGACAGAGTGTGAAACATTGAGAATGCAGTAGAGAAATGTTTAGGACATTTTCTGTTCCTCCAGAATACTACCCTGGACAGAAACTGATGATTTCTTTACTCTCTGTATTAATATTATTCTCAATGAGGTGATTGATGCGAGTGCTGGAAATGGGGCAGATGACGCAACCAGTGTCTGCTTTTGAAGCATTCTTCAGTGAGATAGACCTCCTTTCATTTTATTCACATCAAACTCTCTAATGACAGCTTGGGCAACAGATTCAAAAAAGCTCCTTACATTGTTCCATTATACATTCCCCAGAGCAGGACAAGTGTTAGATTGAGAGTAATGTTTTCTCCATACCGTTCTCCTTTTCACTCAAAGGAGAGGCACAGCTTGGTATCAAATACTGACTAAAATTCCATTGACACTTTACATAATAGGTTAAATACAGTACAAAACTTTCTCACACAAAGGTAAACAGCAAAAGGTTGACAATATGAAGCCCAGAATTCACAGAACAGACACAGGATTAATTTCCACTTTACTGAGCAACAAATATCATTGACCAAGATACTTTGAAAGGAAGTAAATGTCCTGTAGTCAAATATGCAGATGATATAAAGCAGATGGAAAGGCAGGCTGTGAGAAGGTTCCAAACAGTTTAATGAGAGACCTTGATAGGGACAATTGGGCAAAAAGTTAGCAAATGGAATATAATGTGGGAAAACTGCAACACAAAGGGCCTTGGGCATAATTGTGTCGAAACGCAAAAAGCTAGCAGCAGGTACTCAGGAAGGCCAATATAACATCGGCCTTTATTTCAAGGGAGTTGGAGTATATGAGTAGGGAAATCTTACAGCAACTGTACAAGATGCTTGTGAGACAACATCTGGAGTACAGTTTCGTGAGCAGTTTGATTCTCTTATTTAAGGAAAGATATTCTTTCATTGGATACAGCTCCGAGTAAGTTCATTAAGATGATCCATGGCAAGGAGGGCTTGTCTTATGAGCAAAGGTTAAATAGTTTGGGACTCTACTCATTGGAATTTAGAAGAATGAGAGATGACCTCACTGAAGCCTCACTGGTTTCACAGAGTAAATGTTGAGAGAAGGTTTTCCCTCATGGGGGATCTGAGGACCAGAGGGCATAGTCATGGAATAAAGGGCCACCAATTGAAGCCTGAGAAGAGGAAGAATTTCTTTTCTTAGAGGGTTTTGAGATTTTTTGGAATTCCTTGCCACAGAGAGCTGTAGGGGCAGAATCTTTGTGTGTGTGTATACATTTAATTTATTTAGGGCTGAGATAGGTAGGAGAGGAATCAAGGATTACAAGGAAAGGGCAGCAAAGTGGCCTTGAGGAAGTTCCTATGTCCTATTGACTGGGGGAGCAGGCTTGAGCGGCTGATTTCTGTTCCTAGAACAAAGAAAATTACAGCATAGGAACAGGTCCTTTGGCCCTCTAAGTCTATGCCAATCCAGATCCTCTATCTAAACCTGTTACCTATTTTCCTAGCATCTGTGTTCTTCTGCTCCCTACCCATTAATGTATCTTAAATGACACTATGGTGCCCACCCCTCCCACCTCCGCTAGCAATGCATTCCAGGCATCCACCACCCTCCACATGAAGAACTATCCATGCATATTTCCCTTCAATTTTTCCACTCTCACCTTGAACTTGTGACCCCTGGTAATTGAATCCCCCACTCTGGGAAAAAACTTCTTGTTATTCATCCTGTCTATACCTCTCATGATTTTGTGTATCTCAATCAGGTGTGCCCTCAATCTCTGTCTTTGTAATGAAAATAATCCTAATCTACTCAACCTCTCTTCAGAGCTAGCACCCTCCATACCAGGCAACATCCTGGTGAACCTCCTCTGCACTCTCTCCAAAGCACCTATATCCTTCTGATAATGCGGCGATCAGAACTGTGCACAGTATTCCAAATGTTGCTGAACCAAAGTCTTATAGAACTGTAACATGACACCTCCCCCATTTATCTCTCCAATCTGGAGGCTCCCTGCCTCCATTCCTGATGAAGGGCTTTTGCCCGAAATGTTGATTTTCCTGCTCCTCAGATGCTGCCTGATCTGCTGTGCTTTTCCAGCATCACTCTGATCTAAAAACTGTCACATGACCTGCCAACTCTTGTACTCAATACCCAGTCCGATGAAGGAAAGCATGCCGTATGCCTTCTTGACCACTCTTACCGACTTGCATTGCCACCTTCAGGGTACAATGGACCTAAACACCCAGATTTCTCATCAACTTTCACCAGGGCTTTTCCATTTGCTGTATAGTTCACTCTTGAATTGGATTTTTCAAAATGTGTCATCTCGCATATACCCAGATTGAACACCATCTGTCATTTCTCTGCCCAACTCTCCAAACTATCTGTTACGGCACCCATCTTAGTGTCATCTGCAAACTTGCTAATCAGACCACTATACCTTCCTCCAGATCATTTATGAATATCACAAACAACGGTGGTCCCAGCATAGATCCCCGTGGAACACCAATGGGCTGCCTCATAGCACCAGAGTCCCAGGTTTGACCCCACCTCGGGTGACTATCTGTGTGGAGTTTGCACATTCTCCCTGTGTTTGCGTGGGTTATCTCTGGGTGCTCCGGTTTCCTCCCACAAGTCCAAAAGTGTGCAGGTCAGGTGAATTGGCCATGCTTACATTGCCCATAGTATTAGGTGCATTAGCCAGAGGGAAATGGGACTGGGTGGGTTACTCTTTGGAGGGTTGATGTGGACTTGTTGGGCCAAAGGGCCTGTTTCCACGCTGTAGGGAATCTAATCTGATCTGACCACTGGTCACAGTTCTCCATTTTGAGAAACTCCCTTCCACGACTACTCTCTGTCTCCTGTTGCCCAGCCAGTTCTCTATCCATCTCGCTGGTACACCCTGGAGCCCATGTGACTTCACTTTTTCCATCAGGCTGCCATGGGGAAACCTTATCAAATGCCTTACTGAAGTACATATAAATGATATCTACAGCCCCATCCTCATGAACCAAATTTGTCACGTCCTCAAAAAGTTATATTTAGTTGGTAAGACATGATTTTCCCTGCACGTTAGCTCAGTGGTTATCACAGCCACCGTACAGCACCAGGGACCCGGGTTCGATTCCAGCCTCGGGCAGCTCTCTCTGTGGAGTTTGCACATTCTCCCCATGTCTGCGTGGGTTTCCCTCCACAATCCAAAAGATATGCACGTCAGGTGAATTGGCCATGCTACATTGTCTGTAGTGTGAGGTGCATTAGGCAGGGGTAAATATAGGGTTGGGGCGGGTTACTCTTCGGAGGTCAGTGTGGACTTATTGGGCCGAAGGGCCTGTTTCCACATGTAGGGAATCTAATCTAAAACCATGCTGCCTATCACTGATAAGCCCATATTCTTCCAAATGGGAATAGGTCCTATACCGGTATATTCTCCAGCTTCCCTACCATTGACATCAGGCTCACTGGTCTATAATTACCTGTATTATCCTTGCTGCCCTTCTTAAGCAAGGGGACAACATTAGCAATTCTACAGTCTGCCGGGACCTCACCCCTGTTCAAGGATGCTACAAAGATATCTTTAAGGCCCCAGCTATTTCCTCTCATGTTTCCTCAGTAACCTGGGACAGATCCTATATGGACTTGTCCACCTTAGTACCTTTTAGAATACCCAACGCTTCCTCCTTCCTAATGCCGACATGACCTAGAGTAATCAAATATCTATACCTAACCTCAACATCCGTCAGGAACATGGGACTGGGATATCATAGCAATTACAGAAACATGGCTCAGGGATGGGCAGGACTGGCAGCTTAATGTTCCAGGATACAAATGCTACAGGAAGGATAGAAAGGGAGGCAAGAGAGGAGGGGGAGTGGCATTTTTGATAAGGGATAGCATTACAGCTGTGCTGAGGGAGGATATTCCTGGAAATACATTCAGGGAAGTTATTTGGGTGGAACTGAGAAATAAGAAAGGGATGATCACCTTATTGGTGACCCCTCAATAGTAGAGGGAAATTGAGAAACAAATTTGTAAGGAGATCTCAGCTATCTGCAAGAATAATAGGGTAGTTATGGTAGGAGATTTTAACTTTCCAAACATCGACTGAGACTGCCATAGTGTTAAAGGTTTAGATGGAGAGGAATTTCTTAAGTGTGTTCAAGACAATTTTCTGATTCAGTATGTGGATGTACCTACTAGAGAAGGTGCAAAACTTGACCTACTCTTGGGAAATAAGGCAGGGCAGGTGACTGAGGTGTCAGTGGGAAGGCAAGGACTGATTCAGGATAGTCAACATAGCTTTGTGTGTGGGAAATCATGTCTCACAAACTTGATTGAGTTTTTTTAAGAAGTAACAAAGAAGATTGATGAGGGTAGAGCACTTTGGGGCCAGTGACCATAATTCTATTCGTTTTAAAATAGTGATGGAAAAGGATAGACCAGATCTAAAAGTTGAAGTTCTGAATTGGAGAAGGCCAATTTTGACGGTATTAGGCAAGAACCTTTGAAAGTTGATTGAGGGCAGATGTTCGCAGGTAAAGGGCCGGCTGGAAAATGGGAAGCCTTCAGAAATGAGATAACAAGAATCCAGAGAAAGTATATTCCTGTCAGTGTGAAAGGGAAGGCTGATAGGTATAGGGAATGCTGGATGACTAAAGAAATTGAGGGTTTGGTTAAGAAAAAGAAGGAAGCATATGTCAGATATAGACAGGATAGATCGACTGAATCCTTAGAAGAGTATAAAGGAAGTAGGAATATACTTAAGAGGGAAATCAGGAGGGCAAAACAGGGACATGAGATAGCTTTGGCAAATAGAATTAAGGAGAATCCAAAGGGTTTTTACAAATATATTAAGGATAAAAGGGTAACTAGGGAGAGAATAGGGCCCCTCAAAGATCAGCAAGGTGGCCTTTATGTGGAGCCACAGAAAATGGGGGAGATACTAAATGAATATTTTGCATCAGTACTTACTGTGGAAAAGGATATGGAAGATATAGACTGTAGGGAAATAGATGGTGACATCTTGCAAAATGTCCAGATTACAGAAGAGGAAGTGCTGGATGTCTTGAAACGGTTAAAGGTGGATAAATCCCCAGGACCTGATCAGGTGGACCCAAGAACTCTGTGGGAAGCTAGAGAAGTGATTGCTGGGCCTCTTACTGAGATATTTGTATCATTGATAGTCGCAGGTGAGGTGCCAGAAGACTGGAGGTTGGCAAATGTGGTGCCACTGTTTAAGAAGGGTGGTAAAGACAAGCCAGGGAACTATAGACCAGTGAGCCTGACCTCAGTGGCGGACAAGTTGTTGGGGGGGAATCCTGAGGGACAGGATGTACATGTTTTTGGAAAGGCAAGGACTGATTCAGGATAGTCAACATAGCTTTGTGTGTGGGAAATCATGTCTCACAAACTTGATTGAGTTTTTTTAAGAAGTAACAAAGAAGATTGATGAGGGTAGAGCAGTAGATGTGATCTATATGTACTTCAGTAAGGGGTTCAACAAGGTTCCCCATGGGAGACTGATTAGCAAGGTTAGATCTCAGGGAATACAGGAAAAACTAACCATTTGGATATAGAACTGACTCAAAGGTAGAAGACAGAGGGTGATGCTGGAGGGTTGTTTTCAGACTGGAGGCCTGTGACAAGTGGAGTGCCACAAGGATCTCTACTTTTTGGCATTTACATAAATGATTTGGATGCAAGCATAACAGGTATAGTTAGTAAGTTTATGGACGGCACGGTGGTACAGTGGTTAGCCCTGCTGCCCCACAGCGCCAGAGACCTGGGTTCAATTCCCGCCTCAGGCAACTGACTGTGTGGAGTTTGCACATTCTCTCCATGTCTGCGTGGGTTTCCTCCGGGTGCTCCGGTTTCATCCCACAGTCCAAAGATGTGCGGGTCAGGTGAATTGGCAATGCTAAATTGCCATGGTGTTAGATAAGGGGCAAATGTAGGGGAATGGGTGGGTTGCACTTCGGCGGGTCGGTGTGGACTTATTGGGCCGAAGGGCCTGTTTCCACACTGTAAGTAATCTAATCTAATGACACCAAAAATTGGAGGTGCAGTGGACAGTGAAGAGGGTTACCTCAGATTACAACAGGATCTGGACCTGATGGGCCAATGGGCTGAGAAGTGGCAAATGTAGTTAAATTCAGATAAATGCGAGGAATGCATTTTGGGAAAGCAAATCTTAGCAGGACTTAAACACTTAATGGTAAGGTCCTAGGGAGTGTTGCTGAACAAAGAGACCTTGGAGTGCAGGCTCATAGCTCCTTGAAAGTGGAGTCGCAGGAAGATAGGATAGTGAAGAAGGTGTTTGGTATGCTTTCCTTTATTGTTCAGAGTATTGAGGACAGGAGCTGGGAGGTCATGTTGCGACTGTACAGGACATTGGTTAGGCCACTGTTGGAATATTGTGTGCAATTCTGGTCTCCTTCCTATCGGAAAGATGTTGTGAAACTTGAAAGGTTCAGAAAAGATTTACAAAGATGTTGCCAGGGTTGGAGGATCTGAGCTATAGGGAGAGGCTGAGCAGGCTGGAGCTGTTTTCCCTGGAGTGTTGGAGGCTGAGGGGTGACCTTATAGAGGCTTACAAAATTATGAGGGGCATGGATAGGATAAATAGGCAAAGTCTTTTCCCTGGGGTGGGGGAGTCCAGAACTAGAAGGCGTAGATTAAGGGTGAGGGGGGAAAGGTATAAAAGAGACCTACGTGGCAACTTTTCCACGCAGAGGGTGGTATGTGTATGGAATGAGCAGCCAGAGAATGTGGTGGAGGCAACATTTAAGAGGCATTTGGATGGGTATCTGAATAGGAAGGGTTTGGAGGGATATGGGCCGGGTGCTGGCAGGTGGGACTAGATTGGGTTGGGATATCTGGTCGGCATGGACAGGTTGGACTGAAGTGTCTGTTTCCATGCTGTACATCTCTATGACTAAATTTGTCAATAATATGACTAGTTAAGGATGGTGCAGAGGATGTATCCATAGATTCTGCAGGAAAGCTTTCCATAAGGTTGCCCATAGGCCGACAACAATCTGCCAATTTACTCCAGGAAGCAGAGAGTGGTGGTCAAGCTTGCCAGATAGTCCTAACAGTAACAAATGGAAGCTCATCCTAAGCAGAGGTAATACTGTCTAATCTGCCAACACAGCCCCTTATTTGTTCCCAATGAGCAGGACCAGCTGCTCCTGCGTAGATACCGAGTGCTGCCCCTCGCATTCCTATTGGCTGCTGGACGTCAGCCAGTTGCTTTGCGTGCTGGTGCATGCGGAGTGATGGGGCTTAGGTGCGAGGTCCCAGTGGCCAGGGGTTTCTGGAACATGCCTCAACCCCACCCATTACGGTCCTCCAGCCCCACCCCCAGCCCTTCCCATTACGGTCCTCCAGCCCCACCCACCAACCCCGCCCATTACGGTCCTCCAGCCGCACCCTCAACCCCCGCCCATTATGGTCCTCCAGCCACACCCTCCACCCCGCCCATTACGGTCCTCCAGCCCCACCCCCCAACCCCACCCATTACGGTCATCCAGCCCCAACCCCGGCCATTACGGTCCTCCAGCCCCACCCCAACCCCATCCATTATGGTCCCCCAGCGCCACCCCCAACCCCGCCCATTACGGTCCTCCAGTCCCAACCAACCCCACCCACTATGGTCCTCCAGCCCCGCCACCCAACCCTGCCCATTACGATCCTCCAGCCCCAACCCAACCCCACCCATTACGGTCCTCCATCCCCACCCCTCAGCCCTGCCCATTACAGTCCTCCAGCCCCACCCACCAACCCCACCCATTACAGTCCTCCAGCCGCACCCTCCACCCCGGCCATTATGGACCTCCAGCCCCACCCCCAACCCCACCCATTACGGTCCCCCAGCGCCACCCCCAACCCCGCCCATTACGGTCCTCCAGTCCCAACCAACCCCACCCATTACAGTCCTCCAGCCCCACCCCCAACCCCACCCCCACCCTTTACGGTCCTCCAGCCCCAACCCCGACCATTACGGTCCTCCAGCCACACCCCCTCCCATTACGGTCCTCCATCCCCAGCCCCACCCCAACCCTGCCCATCAGGGTCCTCCAGCCCCACCCACAACCATTAAGATCCTCCAGCCCCATCCCCAAACCCGCCCATTACGGTCCTCCCACCCTACCCCAACCCCGCCCAATACGGTCCTCCAGCCCCACCCCCAACCCCACCCATTACGGTCCTCCATCCCCACCCCACCCCCAACCCGCCCTTTATGGTCTTCCAGCCCCACCCCCAACCCCGCCCATTATGTTCCTCCAGCCCCACCCCCAACCCCGCCCATTACGGTCCGCCAGCCCTACCCCAACCCCATCCATTACGGTCCTCCAGCCCTAACCCAACCCCGCCCATTATGGTGCTCCAGCCCCAACCCCCGCCCATTGCTTGAAGGTGGTTTACTTGAAAACGCCAGTTTTCGGAGAGTTGCTCCTTCGTCAGGTCACGTGAGAGAGGATGACCAAAGGAAAAGATCAAAAGGGTCATAAATGTAATGCGGATGAATTGGATACACCTGGGATGCATGGTTTCCATGGATAAATCTGCAAACCCTAGAATGCGTCTCATGTCACTGCCCTCAAAAAACTCATGATTTTATCAGTTTAAAGATTGATGTAATTTGGACGTGAGTCTTGTTTGAACTGTCTTAACCTGCAGTTAGACCAGTTTTATTTCCAAAGTAGGAGATTATAAAATGCCACGTGGAATGATTGCTTACAAATTGTGTGCTTTTTGGACAAAAGACAATATATTTGTAAATACAAATTCACTGGACAGACTTATATGAGTGTGTGTGTCTGTGAGACTGAATTGTGGCAGAGACAGAGTGTGTATGTGTGTATGAGAGAGAGAGAGAGAGAGAAGGAGAAAATGTGTGTGAGATAGGCAGAGAGACTGTGTGTGTGTGTGAGAGAGAGAGAGAGAGAGAGAGAGAGAGAGTGAGAGTGGTGGAGAGAGTGAGAGTCTGAGTGGTGGAGAGAGTGAGAGTGTGAGTGAGTCAGGGAGAGAGTGAGTGTGAGTGAGTCAGGGAGAGAGTGAGAGTGTGAGAGTGGTGGAGAGAGTGAGAGTGTGAGTGAGTCAGGGAGAGAGTGAGAGTGTGAGTGAGTGTTGGAGAGAGTGAGAGTGTGAGTTGTGGAGAGAGTGAGAGTGTGAGTCGTGGAGAGAGTGAGAGTGTGAGTGAGTCAGGGAGAGAGTGAGTGTGTGAGTGAGTGGTGGAGTGAGTGTGAGTGAGTGGTGGACAGAGTGAGAGTGTGAGTGAGTCAGGGAGAGAGTGAGTGTGTGAGAGTCAGGGAGAGAGTGAGTGTGTGAGTGAGTGGTGGAGAGAGTGTGCGTGAGTGGTGGAGAGAGTGTGAGTGTAAGGTGGAGAAAGTGAGATTGTGAGTGAGTGGTGGAGAGAGTGACAGTGAGAGTGAGAGTGGTGGAGAGAGTGAGAGTGTGAGTGAGTCAGGGAGAGAGTGAGTGTGTGTGAGTCAGGGAGAGAGTGAGTGTGTGAGTGAGTGGTGGAGAGAGTAAGAGTGTGAGTGGTGAAGAGACTGTGAGTGAGTAGTGGAGAGAGTGAGAGTGTGAGTGAGTCAGGGAGAGAGTGAGTGTGTGAGTGAGTGGTGGAGAGAGTGAGAGTGTGAGTGAGTGGTGGAGAGAGTGAGAGTGTGAGAGTGTGAGTGAGTGAGTGGTGGAGAGAGTGAGAGTGAGAGTTGTGGAGAGAGTGAGTGTGTGAGTGAGTGGTGGAGAGAGTGAGAGTATGAGTGAGTGGTGGAGAGAGTGAGAGTGTGAGTGAGTCAGGGAGAGAGTGAGTGTGTGAGTGAGTGGTGGAGAGAGTGAGAGTGTGAGTGGTGAAGAGAGTGTGAGTGTGAGAGAGTGGTGGAGAGAGTGACAGTGAGAGTGAGAGTGGTGGAGAGAGTGAGAGTGTGAGTGAGTCAGGGAGAGAGTGAGTGTGTGAGAGTCAGGGAGAGAGTGAGTGTGTGAGTGAGTGGTGGAGAGAGTGAGAGTGTGAGAGTGTGAGAGAGTGAGAGTGTGAGAGTGTGAGTGAGAGTGAGTGGTGAAGAGAGTGAGAGTGAGAGTGAGTGGTGGAGAGAGTGAGAGTGTGAGTGAGTCAGGGAGAGAGTGAGTGTGTGAGTGAGTGGTGGAGAGTGTGAGTGAGTGGTGGAGAGTGTGAGTGAGTGGTGGAGAGAGTGAGTGTGTGAGTGGTGGAGAGAGTGTGAGTATGAGTGAGTGGTGGAGAGAGTGTGAGTATGAGTGAGTGGTGGAGAGAGTGTGAGTATGAGTGAGTGGTGGAGAGAGTGAGAGTGAGAGTGGTGGAGAGAGTGAGAGTGTGAGTGAGTCAGGGAGAGAGTGTGTGTGTGTGTGAGTGAGTGGTGGAGAGAGTGAGAGTGTGAGTGCGTGGTGGAGAGAGTGAGTGTGTGAGTGAGTGGTGGAGAGTGTGAGAGTGAGAGTGCTGGAGAGAGTGAGAGTGAGAGTGGTGGAGAGAGTGAGAGTGTGAGTGAGTCAGGGAGAGAGTGTGTGTGTGTGTGAGAGAGTGGTAGTGAGAGTGTGAGTGAGTGGTGGAGAGAGTGAGAGTGTGAGTGAGTCAGGGAGAGAGTGAGTGTGTGAGTGAGTGGTGGAGAGTGTGAGTGAGTGGTGGAGAGTGTGAGTGAGTGGTGGAGAGTGTGAGTGATGGAGAGAGTGAGAGTGTGAGTGAGTGGTGGAGAGAGTGAGTGTGTGAGTGAGTGGTGGAGAGAGTGAGTGTGTGAGTGAGTGGTGGAGAGAGTGAGTGTGTGAGTGAGTGGTGGAGAGAGTGAGAGTGTGAGTGAGTGGTGGAGAGAGTGAGAGTGTGTGAGTCAGGGAGAGAGTGAGAGTGTGAGTGAGTGGTGGAGAGAGTGAGAGTGAGAGTGAGTGGTGGATAGAGTGAGTGTGTGAGTGAGTCAGGGACAGAGTGAGAGTGAGTGAGTGGAGAGAGTGAGAGTGTGAGTGAGTCAGGGAGAGAGTGAGTGTGTGAGTGAGTCAGGGAGAGAGTGAGAGTGTGAGTGAGTGGTGGAGAGAGTGAGAGTGTGAGTGAGTGGTGGAGAGAGTGAGTGTGTGAGTGAGTCAGGGAGAGAGTGAGAGTGTGAGAGTGGTGGAGAGAGTGAGAGTGTGAGTGAGTCAGGGAGAGAGTGAGAGTGTGAGTGGTGGAGAGAGTGAGAGTGTGAGTGGTGGAGAGAGTGAGAGTGTGAGTGAGTGGTGGAGAGAGTGAGAGTGTGAGTGGTGGAGAGAGTGAGAGTGTGAGTGAGTCAGGGAGAGAGTGAGTGTGTGAGTGAGTGGTGGAGAGAGTGTGAGTGAGTGGTGGAGAGAGTGTGAGTATGAGTGAGTGGTGGAGAGAGTGTGAGTGAGTGGTGGAGAGAGTGTGAGTATGAGTGAGTGGTGGAGAGAGTGAGAGTGAGAGTGGTGGAGAGAGTGAGAGTGTGAGTGAGTCAGGGAGAGAGTGTGTGTGTGTGTGTGAGTGAGTGGTGGAGAGAGTGAGAGTGTGAGTGAGTCAGGGAGAGAGTGAGTGTGTGAGTGAGTGGTGGAGAGAGTGAGTGTGAGAGTGAGTGGTGGAGAGAGTGAGTGTGTGAGTGAGTGGTGGAGAGAGTGAGAGTGTGAGTGAGTGGTGGAGAGAGTGAGAGTGTGAGTGAGTGGTGGAGAGAGTGAGAGTGTGAGTGAGTGGTGGAGAGAGTGAGAGTGTGAGTGAGTGGTGGAGAGTGTGATTGGTGGAGAGAGTGAGTGGGTGAGTGAGTGGTGGAGAGAGTGAGAGTGTGAGTGAGTGGTGGAGAGAGTGAGAGTGAGAGTGGTGGAGAGAGTGAGAGTGTGTGAGTGAGTGGTGGAGAGAGTGAGAGTGTGAGTGAGTCAGGGAGAGAGTGTGTGTGTGAGTGGTGGAGAGAGTGAGTGTGTGAGTGGAGAGAGTGAGAGTGAGAGTGGTGGAGAGAGTGAGAGTGTGAGTGAGTCAGGGAGAGAGTGAGTCTGTGTGAGTCAGGGAGAGAGTGAGTCTGTGAGGGAGTGGTGGAGAGTGTGAGTGAGTGGTGGAGAGAGTGAGAGAGAGTGTGAGTGAGTGGTGGAGAGAGTGAGAGTGTGAGTGAGGCAGGGAGAGAGTGAGTGTGTGAGTGAGTGGTGGAGAGTGTGAGTGAGTGGTGGAGAGAGTGAGTGTGTGAGTGGTGAAGAGAGTGAGAGTGTGAGGGAGTGGTGGGTGGAGTGAGTGTGTGAGTGAGTCAGGGAGAGAGTGAGAGTGTGAGTGAGTGGTGGAGAGAGTGAGAGAGTGAGTCAGGGAGAGAGTGAGTGTGTGAGTGAGTGGTGGAGAGTGTGAGTGAGTGGTGGAGAGAGTGAGTGTGTGAGTGAGTGGTGGAGAGTGTGAGTGAGTGGTGGAGAGAGTGAGAGTGAGTGTGAGTGGTGGAGAGAGTGAGAGTGTGAGTGAGTGGTGGAGAGAGTGAGAGTGTGAGTGAGTGGTGGAGAGAGTGAGAGTGTGAGTGAGTGGTGGAGAGAGTGAGTGTGTGAGTGAGTCAGGGAGAGAGTGAGAGTGAGAGTGGTGGAGAGAGTGAGAGTGTGAGTGAGTGGTGGAGAGAGTGAGAGTGAGAGTGAGTGGTGGAGAGAGTGAGTGTGTGTGAGCGAGTCAGGGAGAGAGTGAGCGAGTGAGTGAGTGGAGAGAGTGAGAGTGAGCGAGTGAGTGAGTGGAGAGAGTGAGAGTGTGAGTGAGTGGAGAGAGTGTGAGTGAGTGAGTGGTGGAGAGAGTGAGAGTGTGAGTGAGTGGTGGAGAGAGTGAGAGTGTGAGTGAGTGGTGGAGAGAGTGAGAGTGTGAGTGAGTGGTGAAGAGAGTGAGAGTGTGAGTGAGTGGTGGAGAGAGTGAGAGTGTGAGTGAGCGAGTGAGAGAGTGAGAGTGTGAGTGAGTCAGGGAGGGAGTGAGTGTGAGTGGTGGAGAGAGTGAGAGTGTGAGTGAGTGGTGGAGAGAGTGAGAGTGTGAGTGAGTGGTGGAGAGAGTGAGAGTGTGAGTGAGTGGTGGAGAGAGTGAGAGTGTGAGTGAGTGGTGGAGAGAGTGAGAGTGTGAGTGAGTGGTGGAGAGAGTGAGAGTGTGAGTGAGTGGTGGAGAGAGTGAGTGTGTGAGTGAGTCAGGGAGAGAGTGAGAGTGTGAGTGGTGGAGAGAGTGAGAGTGTGAGTGAGTGGTGGAGAGAGTGAGAGTGTGAGTGAGTGGTGGAGAGAGTGAGTGTGTGAGTGAGTCAGGGAGAGAGTGAGAGTGTGAGTGGTGGAGAGAGTGAGTGTGTGAGTGAGTGGTGGAGTGAGTGTGAGTGAGTGGTGGACAGAGTGAGAGTGTGAGTGAGTCAGGGAGAGAGTGAGTGTGTGAGAGTCAGGGAGAGAGTGAGTGTGTGAGTGAGTGGTGGAGAGAGTGTGCGTGAGTGGTGGAGAGAGTGTGAGTGTAAGGTGGAGAAAGTGAGATTGTGAGTGAGTGGTGGAGAGAGTGACAGTGAGAGTGAGAGTGGTGGAGAGAGTGAGAGTGTGAGTGAGTCAGGGAGAGAGTGAGTGTGTGTGAGTCAGGGAGAGAGTGAGTGTGTGAGTGAGTGGTGGAGAGAGTAAGAGTGTGAGTGGTGAAGAGAGTGTGAGTGAGTGGTGGAGAGAGTGAGAGTGTGAGTGAGTGGTGGAGAGAGTGAGAGTGTGAGAGTGTGAGTGAGTGAGTGGTGAAGAGAGTGTGAGTGAGAGTGAGTGGTGAAGAGAGTGAGAGTGAGAGTGAGTGGTGGAGAGAGTGAGAGTGTGAGTGAGTCAGGGAGAGAGTGAGTGTGTGAGTGAGTGGTGGAGAGTGTGAGTGAGTGGTGGAGAGTGTGAGTGAGTGGTGGAGAGAGTGAGTGTGTGAGTGGTGGAGAGAGTGAGAGTATGAGTGAGTGGTGGAGAGAGTGTGAGTATGAGTGAGTGGTGGAGAGAGTGAGAGTGAGAGTGGTGGAGAGAGTGAGAGTGTGAGTGAGTCAGGGAGAGAGTGTGTGTGTGTGTGAGTGAGTGGTGGAGAGAGTGAGAGTGTGAGTGCGTGGTGGAGAGAGTGAGTGTGTGAGTGAGTGGTGGAGAGTGTGAGAGTGAGAGTGCTGGAGAGAGTGAGAGTGAGAGTGGTGGAGAGAGTGAGAGTGTGAGTGAGTCAGGGAGAGAGTGTGTGTGTGTGTGAGAGAGTGGTAGTGAGAGTGTGAGTGAGTGGTGGAGAGAGTGAGAGTGTGAGTGAGTCAGGGAGAGAGTGAGTGTGTGAGTGAGTGGTGGAGAGTGTGAGTGAGTGGTGGAGAGTGTGAGTGAGTGGTGGAGAGTGTGAGTGATGGAGAGAGTGAGAGTGTGAGTGAGTGGTGGAGAGAGTGAGTGTGTGAGTGAGTGGTGGAGAGAGTGAGTGTGTGAGTGAGTGGTGGAGAGAGTGAGTGTGTGAGTGAGTGGTGGAGAGAGTGAGAGTGTGAGTGAGTGGTGGAGAGAGTGAGAGTGTGTGAGTCAGGGAGAGAGTGAGAGTGTGAGTGAGTGGTGGAGAGAGTGAGAGTGAGAGTGAGTGGTGGATAGAGTGAGTGTATGAGTGAGTCAGGGAGAGAGTGAGAGTGTGTGAGTGGTGGAGAGAGTGAGAGTGAGTGAGTGGAGAGAGTGAGAGTGTGAGTGAGTCAGGGAGAGAGTGAGTGTGTGAGTGAGTCAGGGAGAGAGTGAGAGTGTGAGTGAGTGGTGGAGAGAGTGAGAGTGTGAGTGAGTGGTGGAGAGAGTGAGAGTGTGAGTGAGTCAGGGAGAGAGTGAGAGTGTGAGAGTGGTGGAGAGAGTGAGAGTGTGAGTGAGTCAGGAGAGAGTGAGAGTGTGAGTGGTGGAGTGAGTGAGAGTGTGAGTGAGTGAGAGCGTGAGTGAGTGGTGGAGAGAGTGAGAGTGTGTGGTGGAGAGAGTGAGAGTGTGAGTGAGTGTGGGAGAGAGTGAGAGTGTGAGTGAGTGGTGGAGAGAGTGTGTGTGAGTGGTGGAGAGAGTGAGAGTGTGAGTGAGTGGTGGAGAGAGTGTGAGTGAGTGGGGGAGAGAGTGTGAGAGTGAGTGAGTGGTGGAGAGAGTGAGAGTGAGAGTGAGTGGGGAGAGTGAGAGTGTGAGTGAGTGGAGAGAGTGTGTGTGTGTGTGTGAGTGGTGGAGAGAGTGAGAGTGGGAGTGTGAGTGGTGGAGAGAGTGAGTGTGTGAGTGAGTGGTGGAGAGAGTGAGTGTGTGAGTGAGTGGTGGAGAGAGTGAGAGTGTGAGTGAGTGGTGGAGAGAGTGAGAGGGTGAGTGAGTGGTGGAGAGAGTGAGAGTGTGAGTGAGTGGTGGAGAGAGTGAGAGTGAGAGTGGTGGAGAGAGTGAGAGTGTGTGAGTGAGTGGTGGAGAGAGTGAGTGTGAGAGTGGTGGAGAGAGTGAGAGTGTGAGTGAGTCAGGGAGAGAGTGAGTCTGTGTGAGTCAGAGAGAGAGTGAGTCTGTGAGGGAGTGGTGGAGAGTGTGAGTGAGTGGTGGTGAGAGTGAGAGAGAGTGTGAGTGAGTGGTGGAGAGAGTGAGAGTGTGAGTGAGGCAGGGAGAGAGTGAGTGTGTGAGTGAGTGGGGGAGAGTGTGAGTGAGTGGTGGAGAGAGTGAGTGTGTGAGTGGTGAAGAGAGTGAGAGTGTGTGGGAGTGGTGGGTGGAGTGAGTGTGTGAGTGAGTCAGGGAGAGAGTGAGAGTGTGAGTGAGTGGGAGAGAGTGAGAGAGTGAGTCAGGGAGAGAGTGAGTGTGTGAGTGAGTGGTGGAGAGTGTGAGTGAGTGGTGGAGAGAGTGAGTGTGTGAGTGAGTGGTGGAGAGTGTGAGTGAGTGGTGGAGAGAGTGAGAGTGAGTGTGAGTGGTGGAGAGAGTGAGAGTGTGAGTGAGTGGTGGAGAGAGTGAGAGTGTGAGTGAGTGGTGGAGAGAGTGAGAGTGTGAGTGAGTGGTGCAGAGAGTGAGAGTGTGAGTGAGTGGTGGAGAGAGTGAGTGTGTGAGTGAGTCAGGGAGAGAGTGAGAGTGAGAGTGGTGGAGAGAGTGAGAGTGTGAGTGAGTGGTGGAGAGAGTGAGAGTGAGAGTGAGTGGTGGAGAGAGTGAGTGTGTGTGAGCGAGTCAGGGAGAGAGTGAGCGAGTGAGTGAGTGGAGAGAGTGAGAGTGAGCGAGTGAGTGAGTGGAGAGAGTGTGAGTGTGAGTGAGTGGAGAGAGTGTGAGTGAGTGAGTGGTGGAGAGAGTGAGAGTGTGAGTGAGTGGTGGAGAGAGTGAGAGTGTGAGTGAGTGGTGGAGAGAGTGAGTGTGTGAGTGAGTCAGGGAGAGAGTGAGAGTGTGAGTGGTGGAGAGCGTGAGAGTGTGAGTGAGTGGTGGAGAGAGTGGGAGTGTGAGTGAGTGGAGAGAGTGTGAGTGAGTGAGTGGAGAGAGTGAGAGTGTGAGTGAGTCAGGGAGAGAGTGAGAGTGTGAGTGAGTGGTGGAGAGAGTGAGAGTGTGAGTGAGTGGTGGAGAGAGTGAGAGTGTGAGTGAGTGGTGGAGAGAGTGAGAGTGTGAGTGAGCGAGTGGAGAGAGTGAGAGTGTGAGTGAGTCAGGGAGGGAGTGAGTGTGAGTGGTGGAGAGAGTGAGAGTGTGAGTGAGTGGTGGAGAGAGTGAGAGTGTGAGTGAGTCAGGGG